>NC_081419.1:90251786-90604286 GCF_949786415.1 Peromyscus eremicus | reverse complement strand
GCTACCTCTTAAACACTAGGTTCACAGGCAGACTAGTCACCCACCTGGTTTTCACATGGGTTCTGGGTGTGTAGACGCTGGTCTTCCTGCTCCAGCAAGCACTTTATCCACCAAACCATCTCTCCAGCCCTTTTGTTGTGTTTTATAACACCAAAAGACTATTGTGCCATACTATGATACTGTGATCTTTCTGATGAGCTACGAGGTAGCAGTAGTTAGCTATAGTTTTGACGGGGAGCATCCTTCAAATGAAGGCTTATGAGATAATGTTCTAATCACATAAATGTATCAATTACATGTGACTTCTGTTGATTGGGTACATATTGCTATCTGAAATGATTGTGGTAGTATTTGGGGGAGTATAAGTGTAAATTTGAGGGGATACAGATGTGTCCCAGGGGTGGGTTTTTATTCAATTCATGCATCTGAAAGCCCCTCTGTCCTATCAGCAATGGGAAAGATGCCCAACTTCTGCTTTCTTTTGATTTTTCCTTTTCCACCAAAAATACTAATTGTGAACAACAGGGCCCAGGATGTGGATGAAAGATGGGCAGATTTTGCCTGGCATTCTTGGTAGGGGGTGGCAGCTGAAGGATGCACTTGTGTTTGGATCTGACAGCAGCTGTGGTATCCAATTCAAATTCACTGTGGCAGGAAGAAAGAGTGTGAATGCTAAAGAATCCAAGGTGTTTGTAAATACTCTGCTTTGCGAACCATTCAAATCTGGTTTGCATAGATTGCTGCCTTCGCCGGTATAAATGTAGAATGACATTTATAAAAAATTAATGTGCAACCGGTGATGAGTTTTCCTTCTAAATGTTTTTTAAAATAGTATTGCACAATCCAGTGGTATTCATATAAAATAGAGAAAGAGCGATGATTAAAAAGCGACTTCCGACAACTCTGTATTTCAGGGGGAGAGAATTAACTGTGATTTCACCAGGCACTTGCTACAGATGCAGTCCAGAGTCACCCGTATTGTAGCTTCAGTTGGCTTCCACATTAATGAACTATCTATTGGTTCTGCAAAAAGGCTGAGGATCCCTGTTACTCTGAAAGTGTGGTTGACTGCCAAGGAGCATCCAAACACTGTCAGATCAAGTAGTAGCCATGAGGTAGTCACTTAAAGTAGACGACTTTATTATAGACTGATTCTGTGCACCATTGCGTGAACCTCTAAGTGGTATACTCAATTCACTTCTCAGCATTGGGATGTGAACTTGTTGCCCACTAGGTTTGTGTGTGTGTATGTGTATGTGTGTGCGTGCGTGCGTGCGTGTGTGTGAGTGTGTGTGTGCACACGCACGTGTGTGTGTGTGTGTGTGTGTGTGTGTGTGTATGCCACATATACCTGCACAGGACAGGAGAGGACGTCTGATCTTTTGAAATTGGTGTTACAGGAAGCTTGGGAGTCACCTGACAAGAGTATTGAAAACTGAACTCGGGTCTTCTGGGAAAGGGGCAAATGGGATTAACTACACAGCTATTTCTCCAGCTCCAGTCACCACAGATTTGAAAAAAAAAAAAAGCAGAGAGATGAAGCAGGTATGGTTGCATGTATAGCTTCTCATGGACAGGACTCACTCACACACCTGCACTCTGGATGCATGTGTGCTAGAAATTTTGTCTGTACATAGAGATGTACATGAGCTTAGGCTGTACTATGTGGCTTCTGGTACTAACTTTATTTCTCTGGAGTTTCTTTGTCCCTATGTAGAAAGGCTGCTGGCTTCACCTAAGGCAGCACAGAATATCAGCTTTCACTGTTGAATAGCTTTTGTTTGCCTTTTCGTTTTTTTCTCTGTCCATCTGGGATTACTCTTGTTTGCCTGGCTTACAAATGAAAGAGCAACTGCATTTTGGCCCGAAGAGTCCAAGTTGATAGATGGGTAAGTGATCCCTAACTGTTTTTCATACTGTCTTTTAAATGGATAAATGTGTCAGAATTAAAAGATAGTTTATGCTTTGACATTAGAAGGGGAAAAATGAAACAAAGCTGTGTTGTCACCTGCCTGGTAGTGCACAAACACCAGAGATTGATGCACGTGTCGCTTTGGAAAAGATCACCAGTGACATTGGTGCTTTACTTGGGAGACGACAAGAAATGCCTTGATTGAGAAGAATTACTTAGGCAGTCCCTTGCTGTTATCCTTGGAATTACAGCTGACAACTCCAAATGCATCATGGATAGAGCTTGAGCTGTGGACATAACTCAGGGTAGGCTCTTTTAAATGAAAGGATCTTTGATCAGGGCTTGTACAGGTCCTCCAACCCTCAGGATTGAGTGAAAACTCTGCAAAGTTGCATTTGCCTGTCAATATGTGAGAATGGACTTAGAGAATCTTAGGATTGAAAAAATAGATCAGGAAAAACAATGACAATGTCATGTGAAGACCCTTAAGAGTAAAGTGTACCAGAAATTGTCAAGTTTGGACCTATACTATAGTTGGCAGCGAGGCCAATCACAACGAATCCTAACCACTAACCACTTACCAAACCACATGAGCAGGAAGCACTGCAGTAGATACCAATGAGCTTCCCTTCAGAAAGGTGCAAGAGCTGGTTTTTCTTCTTGGCACTTGACCCTTCGGTTCCCAGAACCTGACTCAGAGTCATCTTAGGATACAGTAGTGAAGACATCAGCATTGGTAAATTGTCCGCGACCTCTTAACTGTCTGAGCCCATATGGTTGAATTCAAATAGGATAAAGATGTTTATACATCTTTGCCTTATTTGCGGATCCCAATAATGTTTGAGGATGAGTAGGCAAAAATACCATTATTCCCATTTTTAGATTAGAAAATTAAAGCCCAGAGAGCTGGCTAATGTATGCATCTTAGGTTTTAGATGGAAAACATTACTTACTACTCTAATTCAGGAAAATCAGTTGTATGATATCTGCATTTCCATGTAGCACATGGCAAAATGTAAAGTGGGGTTTACTTCTCAACCTCCAATTTAAGATGATTGGAAGAAAAAAATAATGGCAACCAGAAAATATTTTTTCAAATAAAGATACAAGTAGTGAAAATACTGTAACTGCACTATGGTCATATCCACATGCTTTTTCTTTAGATAAGTTTATGGAATAATGCATTTTTCAATTTCCCCATGTTTATGAAATCCCACAAACCCTGAACATGATCTACTCTGCCTGCTCATCATATTTGCCACATCATTGGGGCTATTATGAGTGTATATTGAGGTATAGATGTGATCTTTTGACAAGTCTATAAATGTGGGACATTATTGTAAGTGTGATATAGACAGTATTATTGCTATGGTCATTACTGCCAAGCATACTTGTTTAGTTATTGTTTACAAGTGTGTTTCCCAAGAGTGACAAGCACCGAGGATGGGCTGTATCATACTGTCTAGGAATATGTTTCAGAACACAGTGTACATTTGCCAATTCTAACTCATCTCTCAGGTCCTTCCTCTCTTTAAGATGAACGATAATCTCAGAGCTACTTGATTATGTTTTAAACAGCCAAACACATGACAAAAGTAAACCCACAGGTGATTCTGGGTAATATATTTTGGTTGATAACCAGGAATCTATACCCCATATAGTGAACTCATTCATCCACTCACTTGTCCATCAAATACTTTGGACATCTACCCTGCACTATCCATACTGGGCTAGATGGACAATTTATCTATTAACTCAGAAGATAAAGAGTGATTCTGGAGCTCTACATTTATATGTGTTATAAGAAACATATTGTGGATACACCAATGCTTAACTCTATTTATAGGTATTTAACATTAGGCATTGACAGACACTTTTAAGAATTCCTGTCTGTATTAGAGACAGCAAATCTTGGGAACTATCTGTCCTAATCACCTGTATCTGTCTGTTTGCACAGCTCGGTGAAGAGGAAACATGGGAAAGAAGACACCGTGGAATGTCTAAATAAGTTATTAATCCTACAGATCCTTTGGTAGTTCTTATTTTGATATTTATTGACTATGAAAAAGAATAGCTCCATATCATCTCCAACTTCCTCAGTTACCTAGGTAAAATACTCTGGCCCAAAGCTATTTGGGGGAAGACAGGATTTGTCTGGCTTACACTTCCAGATCACAGTTCACCAAGGAATGTTAGGACAGTAGCTGGAAGGAAAAACCATGGAGGAACTCTGCTCCCTGATTCACTCACTTAAGGGCTCACACTTAGTTATCTTTCTTATACAGCCCAAGACCACTTGGCTAGGGAATGTGCTGCCCACAGTGGGCTGAGTCCATCCTCACCAATTAACGTAATTTCCCACAGATGTACACATAGGCCAATATGGTCTAGGTAATTCCTCAACTGAAAATTCCTAATTTCCAGTTTCTGAAAATATAGATTCTGGGGCCGTATGCTAGTTCTACTGAACTGAAATTTCCCAAATGCCATTTTCTACAAATGACAAAATTGTTCGTGTATGTACTGTCCAGTATGAAAGCCACTGGTCATGTGTGATAGTTTAAACTCAAACCTTAGATCACAGCAAAGTGTTTAATAGCATCATGGGAAGACTGTCAGCATAGATCCAGTTTCCACGCCCTAAGAAACTCTCTGCTTTGCTCTTCATAGGTTTTAGAAGCACTGTGTTAGGTGACTAGCCACCTCCAATTGATTTTATATCTCTCTACTGGCTGAAGAGAGGGGCTGACTCATATCCCATGCTGACGTCTGTGGCTTGTGCTGTTCCTGAGGGCTATGATGGTGTCCTAGGCCTGAGCTGTAGCCGAGGGTTGTGTTGATGTCTGTGGTCTATAATGCCATCAGAGACTATGCTGAGGTCCATCGCATGTGCTGATGCCAGAGGCCATGTGGAAGTCCACGATCCATGCTCCTACTGTCTGTACAGGACAAGGAAACTTCTTTTGCAGTGGTATCAATGACTGCAGACTCACAGTTGAGAATGAGAGACATAGAAGGCTTCTGGGACACCCCTTCCCTTCAAAAAAGACACAGGCTCAACAGGAAGCCCATTGAAGAGAACTTTTAAAAATTGTGCTAAGGATGCTGAAGTGCAACTCTCCACGACTGACGGCTTCTGGTGGGGGTGAGGGTCAGGGAAGGACTCAGCTTTCTTTAAGGTACTGGCTACTGGGAATGTGACTATGCTCCAGTGAGTATATGGGCTACACAAATTGGACTTTTTTTGGGGGGGAGGTGACAAGGGTGGGCATACCTGGGAGGACTGGGAAGTTAGTGTGATCAAGGTGCATTATATGAAATTAACAAATAATCAGTAAAAATATTATGTTGGACAAAATACTAGTATGAGACCATCAAGGATGAAATAATATCTGTTTATGACTTAATATTTAAAAATATAAGGAATCAAGACAAAAGAACAAATGCATATGAGAGGCTACTATTGGTGACACTTACCTAGGTAAAGTGACTATGGCTGATGTATTTACCTGAAAACAAGTATGAGTATGCACGCACATGAACATTCGCACACGCGTGCACGCATGCCCACATACACACACACACACACACACACACACTCACAAGTTCAAAGGTATTTCACTCATTGGTGAAAAATAGATACAGAAATGTTTTGTGTCTGCCAATTAAGAGGAACATGAATCAGAATTAGGTCAACTGTATCATATTACAATCAGGTTAGGTGCCTCATGAAATGAAGGACGCATCTACCAATGGTTTGGAGGTACGTGCTGTCTGTCTTGATTTGTAGTTCCGGGTGTTGGCCAGAAGAGCTGTGTGACCCAAGAATAAAAGTTACACTGAACAACACTGTTTCCATAGACCTTCTAGATAATTTTTATAGGGTAGACTCAATGTTAAATGTGATACTGTGGGTATGCATGAAATCAGTTTTTGAGTAGTAAGATTTGGGCAAATTTATTTCTTTAAGCAGAGACACATACTTATGAAATGCATTTCATACTTAACATGATGCGTGACATATTACTGCCTACCCGCCCCCTGCTAGCCAACAAAGCATGACTGAAATAATGATGTAAGCCATTTTATGTAACTAGAAAGCAGACTGGATGCCTACCTATAGTGAGAATCCAAGGAGCCCATCAAGTTCCCATAGAGAGACCCCCAGAATGAAAAAGAATCTCTGATACAAAGTGGAACTCATTTGCCATATGGATTATCTCTGTCTGAGGCATGATATTTAGGTAATGTCTCCTCTTTTTCACTTGGTTCTGATGAGATCAACATGAGTACTAGTTCTGCAGATTGTAAACCTCACTAGGGGATAAAATTATCCATATCACTTGTCAAGCAACATGGCAAGGAGACAGTTTTCAGATGTAAATGTTAACTTTCCTTTGCATCCGAGACATTTTCCCTCTATCTCCGCCACACTGCATGGCAATAGCTTAAAATACAGGCGATGAGCCCCTTTGAAAAGCATGCTGGGCCACCATCTTATTCAAAAAGAACAAGCTGAATCAATGAGTACATGGAAGATACTTTATTTGTTCGAATTCAGTAAAATACCCTTAAGACCTGTCACAGATCAAAAAGACAGAACGATTGATTCTATATGACAAATAGTCAAGTTAAAACCAAGATTGCACTTGGCTGCTAAAATTTCTTGAATTGTATCATAAACTGCACATTATTGTAAGCTGTATTTGATGTTAATCATCAGTTTTAAAGAGGATCTTGCTTCATCAACATCTGAATATTTAAATTTATCTCTCTGATGTATAAGTCTTACCATCAGTAGGGGTCCAGTTTTCCATGATAATAGAATTTCAGGTCATCTATTACGTGTTTAAAACAAACCATGGCCACCAACCAGGTGCAGGCTTGGGCACAGCTCTGGATTAGCACTTTCATGAATCCTGTAAAGTTAGATTTACTTCCATTATGTTTGAGAGCTGTTAGGTCATGGGTAAAAACTATCTTTTGGGAAGAGGAGGATCTGAAGAATTCAAGGATTACCATGTGAATATGGGCAGGTTATCGAGTGCCCCGTCAGTCATCAGTCATGTATAGAGAGGAATGGATAGCATATATGGGTCATGACTTCATCGTGAGGAACAAATGAAATTATGCATGTAAAATAGCATGATGACCTAGCATATAGTATCTGGTGAAAAAAATGTACAAATATTGTTTTTATTTGTATGATTTCAATGGACTCAGATTCCCAACTCCAGTGGACATAGGCTTTCTTTTTTTAAAAGACATACTTAAAAATTTTGAGAATGTTGTTTTATATTGTAAATATATTTTAGGTGAAAGTATTAAAGCAGTAAAGTATGGAAGGTGAAAGGTCAAAGTCATTCTCTAGCTATGTATTAATTTTCCTGCATTATTTCTCATTTGGGAGTTATTTTTTTTTGCTTGCTTCTTTATTTTGACACACATATATGTACATACATACATGTATGCAGATTTCACACACATTTTATCAATCAATGGTAATATATCATGAGAGTTTTCTCAAAACATCTCTTTAGGTGCATTTAGAATGATTTTTACAATATTTGTATAATCAATGCTACACTCATTCCACTTCTATACGTTCACTGTATCTGCTTTGCATTCAAACTACCATATGGTGTCAATTACATAATATATTTAATCATTCTAGTGAAAGGCCACTCGATTGCCCTTAGTATTTGATATATTTTCCAAACAGGTAGACTGTTTTTTTCAGAAGCTAAAATAGAAATCTTGATTTTTCTGAGGTCTTTATTTTTTCCAATTAATGAAGTGCAGTTTTATCATATTGCAGAAGGCCCAAGGAACCTAGTTATAGCCTTTTGGAGATTTCTATGACCTTCTATTTCTGTAGGATATGCTTTATTTAATTTTGGTCTTTGTGTGTATGTGTTCCTGTGTTCATACACATAGTATGTGGATGCACATATGTGTGGATTGAGAGTTTGACGCTAGGTGCCTTTGTATCTTTCTGTACCTTATTTTGTGAGACAAGTTCTCTCACTGAAGCTGGAGCTAACTAATTTGGCTAGACTGTCAGGCAAGCAAGCCTATGGATCTGTCTCCTTCCCTTTAGTCCTCTTGCCCTGTCCCAGTGCTTGGATTATAGACATGCACTACTGCCCCGGCTTTATGTGGGTGCTGGGGATCCGAACTCAGGCCTTCGTGCCTGCATGGTAAGCACTTTACTGACTAAGCCATCTCCCCAGCCTCAGACATAACTCACTAATCAGAATATTTAGAACATTCCTTTCTTCTGTCAGAATCTCTTTGCATCTTAAAAAAAAATGTGCTAACTGAGGTTTGTTGAATATCTGCTTTCTGTAGGTGATTTCATTTCCATTTATGATTATGTTAAAAGTTATTCACAGGGTTAAAGTGCCAAGCTGCAGAAGAAGTGAAAGAAGCCCAGGTTAACTGAATGACCAGAAATGATTAGATCAGATCACACAGGTTTATTGAAACACTAGATATCCCTTCAATCTTTGCTCAATGCTATTATGTGCTTAGGAGCAGAATCTGAGCCTTGGTCCTCTAGTCCCTCCACACTGTTCTCCACTGCCTGCCCCAATGCCTTCCAGGCACTCAAAGCCAAGGCTAAGCATTGATGATACTCTCCATTGCCTCTTTGATTCAGCCACTCATTAGTTACTGCGTATTCTGGCCTCTGTGGAACTTGAGCAGGTTGAGCAAGAGCCCTCCTCTGTACTGCTTGCTGCACCTGCAGCTCATTGCTGCAGTCACGTGCAAGGCTTGTGTTGTCTTCTTGCAGATCTGTCATCTCCTCCTGAGTGCTCTTAGCTGATCATCTCCGCCCCAGTGTTCACTCCATCCCCTACCTCTACTGCTCCACCATGGGCACCAACACTTGCCTTCCAATACTATCTATTAATTTCACCTATTTTTCCAGGTGGTGGAAAAACACCTTTAATCCCAGGAGGCAGAGCCTGGAGGATCTCTGTGAGTTCAAGGCCAGCCTGGTTTGCAAAGAGAGATCCAGGACAGGCACCAAAACTACACAGGGAAACCCTGTCAAAAACAAAAACCCACAAAAAAACAAAAAAAGAAAACCAAAAAAATTTTTCACTTATTTTTCTTCACTCAATAGTTTATATTCAAGGCCAATAGGATGATTCAGAAGGTAAAGGCATTTGCTACTAAACCTGAGGACCTGAGTTCAATCCCTGGGACCCACATGGTGGAAAAAAAATGAATGGACTCATGCAAGTTGTCCTCTGATTTCTACACACCCACAAACATGTATGCATACAAAAATAAATGTAATAAATATTTAAAAAATATTTCTATATTCATCTCAACACTCTATTTATAATTATTGTCCCTTATTTAGTGCCTGTACTGTAAGATCCTGCAATATGTTAGAGAGAAGAGATCAAATCTATATTAAGGCTTATTATTTTTAACAGTTTTGTAAGAGCAAAACTGCAAAGCCTCATAATAATTCGCAACAGTCACGGGAAATGCAATCAGAATTTAATCTGTTTGATCTGTGATGATTTGGGCTCAAAAATACTTTGGGAAATAGAAACGCTGTATGTCATTTCAAAGATAAACAATATTTAAGTAGAATATTAAGGAAAAAATGAAACATATCAGTAATGGTAGTATATTTAGAAAAACATATATACCCCAACAATGCACTTCAAAAAGATGAAAATGATCTGAAAAAACATAATTCATGGTTTTACTCCCTGCAAGGAACAAGGAGGGGGAACATAATTCAATACATAATGAATTAATGTATTTAAAATATGGTGGGTAAATTTCAAGAGATTTTCGTGGAAATTACAGTGTTCAAAAGCATCCATTATAGGGTTTATAAAACAATAAAAAAGTGTGTTGCTGATTCATTCAGGATGGCTACTGCACAGATGGTATTAATATCATTATGTCCTCAAATGCTTTCAGTGAGCACCTTAATATTTTTACCGAGATCAATTATTTTAAGCCCAGCATATGTTTTTGAACAAACCACTTGCTATGTGAATTCACATCACTTGTGTCTTTAGCAGCGGGAAGCTTCTGTTTTGAATACACAGATGTACTGTTTGCATGCCGTGCACAGTGCTGTGGTAACAGGGAAAACTGTGCGGCTAATAACAGCCTGTGTGTTTATCCTAAGGGTGGTAGCAGGGGCAGATGGTCTCAGTTTAGGGTCATTTTCATTTTGAGGGGTACTCTTCATGGCAACACGTTTGTACTTTTTATTGCAGCAGCTGTAAGAGTCAATTAAAGCAAACCCTCCATGTGGACTGGACAGTGCATTTCCACGATGTGATTTAGAGGATCAAGCTCGAGGAGTAGTTGTTGCAGGTGGATGAAAACGAGCAGGAGAGAACGTTGCTCGAGTGTATCAGAACCCGGGGACATATGTGGGTGTCTACATCCTTTTGACTCCATTGCTCTAAAGTGGAGCTGGGGAATTCCTATTTCTGCTTCTAGCATATTCCTCTGCGACACAAGTGCTACTGTTTCAGGGACCACACCTCCAGAACCACCATGGAGAAGTAGACAGATGTGACTCAGAGAGAAAAGGGGTCAGAGGATGCTTTTCTACACATCCTTATGGAGATGTCCATGTGCAGCTTCAAGGCAGATGGGAGAAGTACTTCCTGGACACTAGTCAGCCAAGGAGAGCATGCTTCGTGGATAGCTTAGTTCCATGAACCTCTGCAAGCCTCTTTCTGCCTCCTGATTCACATGGTATGAGGATGGGATAGACAGAGGTGGATGGGATACAGTTTGGAGAAAAAACTTACCAAATGATTTTGATTAATCCCATTTCCTGTTTTATGGTGATTAATTCATGATGTCAGAACTAATCATCATGAATTAATCACCATAAATCCACCCCTTTTCAACTGACACCCCAAAGACATTTCCTTAACATAGCATTTCCATTCATGAGTTCCTAAAAGATACATGTCTGTGTCATAAAGAATAATGTATTCAGTTTATGAGCCCACATAATCTGTAGTTCTAAACACTGTTCAGAATTCCAAATTCAAACTTTCTTCTGACACTTACTGAAAACTCTTAACTTAGGGGAGTCACTGTTAAATGAAAAGCAAATTCTATACTCTCAACATAACAATGACAAAGAGTAATATTCCCATTCTGAAGAGTAGTAATTGGCCCAGGCCAATTCTGGAGACAAAACTATAAAGCCTTATAGTAATTCTAAACAGGTGCAGACAATCTGGGCAATAAAATGACAGTTGAATCCTCTTAAAAATGGGTTTGAACTGGGGATCCTCATCTCTGGGCCTCTTCAGCATATCCTACCTGAGTGCAAAACTCAACAGGAAAACACTGAGTCCTGCGGGTCTGTGTTTACCATCCAGTACACACAGTGCCATGGCATGAGCTCTACTGTGCTTCAGCAGCCCCGGTGTCTATAGCTTCTCACTTCCAGCCCACATATCTTCTTTCCTGGGCTGGCTCCACGCTGTCACCCACAACTATCCTTCACAGATGTCCTATATTCTGGGCTCCTGTAACATCCCGGGATATACAATGCAGCTTTGGTTTTAGGCTCCTTTAAAGCTTCACTCATCATCCTTTCAGGGCCTGCCTGTAGGGGAGCTGACTGCTACACGCTGTCTCACAGGCTTTCCTTTAGGATCTCATTCAAAGCCTCCAGGACCCTGTAATCCTTGCAGTTTGTATGCCTGCAGCTGTAAGAGGGGATGAGTCCCATTGGACCATGGCTGCAGCAGTCTCCAAGTGCCTGGGTGGCCGAGTCTGTGAAAGCACCCTGCAGGCATTTCCTTGTGAGCAGCGTAACCCAGTGCCTCTATCTTCTCCAGGGAAACGCAAGAACTGTTTATAATTTTATACCCAGAGAACATGATGCCTGTGCTCTGGCCAGTTCCTAAGATGTCCTCAAGGCATCTTTCTTGTTGTTCCAGTGTGAAGTACTTGTCTTCTGGTTTATTCATTCACTTCTTTTGAAATAGGATATTGCTATATAGTTCAGGTTGGCCATCAACTCCCAGTCTTCCTGCCTCAGGTTCTTAACTACTGGGATTAAAGGTAGGATTGGCTGTCTAGCTTCTTTCTAAGACTTTCAACCTCTTTAACAACTACACTCCTTATTCATACCTTTAAATTTCTCATTTTCTGGCCAGTCTGCATATTTTTTCCAAATCTCTTTGTTTTGCTTTTTATTTCCAATTCTCACTGTAAATATATCTAAAATCAACCAACAATAACCATGCCACAACTGGAATGCTATGCTCTTTTAAAACTTCCTCCACCAAATTAATTAGTCCGTCACATGTTATAAACCAGAAAGTTTCAGGAGATGATCAAAATGTGGACAAGTTCTCTTCCATACATTAATGACTTCCTGTTTGCATCTGAAGCCTCATTGTACAGCTGTTATTGTTTACAATTACATTGGCATTCTGATCATCTGAGTTCTTACCAGATGCACATGTACTTCTCTGGTACCCACTTTCTGTATTCCTCAGGACTTTGTGTCACTATGACCAAATACCTGAGAAAGAAGTCTTTATTTCAGCTCATGGTTTCTGAGGCTCCAGTCCCTGCTTAGCTTGACACTATGTTTTAGCTTTGGTATGAATCAGAACATCATGGAGGACAGGAAACAGAGAGAATGAAAAAATACAGGAGGAGGTCAAAGCAAGAACCAGCTTCCATAGGCAATGACCCTAGTGACCTTGTCCTATAATCAGAAGGCCATCCTACCTCCTTCTAATAATCTATTACAAATTCAAATCCTTCAATGAAACCTTGCATTAATTCAGAGCCCTCATGACCTAATGGTATCTGGAAACTCCTTCAAAGACACACCCAGGAGTGTATTTTACTGCTCTCCTGGGCATCTTTTAAACTAATAAATTCTATAGTTAAGCTAACCTTCACACTGATACCATCACCCTAGGGGCTCATGTCATAAAACTGATTGCTACTGGAGGAAATTCCATCTTGTCAGTCATCAGAAACTTTAGGTTAAGTTCATTTACTACCTGGACATGCTTTCTGCATGTCCCTTATTTCAAGGGGCTTAGTCTACTTAAGTACTTTTGGGGCTGACCAGAATTCCTGCAGTTCTGAGCAAACAGGCCAACTGACCACGAGGAAAAAGGGGACCCCACACACAACAGCAGAGTGGTGTGTGCGTCCTGGCAAGTGGAGTGGGTATCTGGGGTTGGCTGTGCTTCTACTGGGAATGTTCCAGATGTGTTTGCACACCAGCTCTAATTAAATGTGAGCCGAAGCTGGGATCACATGCAGGGGTAATTTGGGCATGATATATACCCTTTGTGTGTGTGTGTGTGTGTGTGTGTGTGTGTGTGTGTGTGTCTGTACATTTCATAGATTATAGAATGCTTATTACAATTTGTTATGGAAACTGATAATAATCCTTCACAGATAAGATTATCCTGATAGATGTAGCAAAGTGATTGCTAAGAGATAGCAGTCTAATTAGTTAATTGATCATATTTAGATTTTCCTCCCAAGGACTAATAACAGCAACATTTTCTGGTTTTTGTTTTGATTTATTACGTTTTTATTTTTTTTTTCAAGACAGGGTTTCTCTGTGTAGTTTTGGTGCCTGTCCTCCTGAATCTTGTTCTGTAGACCAGGCTGGCCTCAAACTCACAAAGATCTGCCTGCCTCTGCCTCCCGAGTGCTGGGATTAAATGTGTGTGCCACTGCTGCCCAGCAATTTATTATGTTTTTGTTTAAAAAATTTGAATGTATATTTGTATTGGTTCTTTTGAGAATTTTGTATGTATTTGATCATTTTCATACCTCAAGTTCTCCCAGATCTATCATCTTTCCATAGCTACCCAATTGTGTGTGTGTGTGTGTGTGTGTGTGTGTTATGTGTGTGTTTTAATGTCCAATGTGTGCTGCCCTAACGTTAACAATCTTGGATGTGTGGTCTTCCACTGGAGCATGGTCAACATATCAGGGGCTATACTCTAATAGAAAGGAGATCCTCCTCTCCCAGCAGCTATCAATTGCCAACAGTTCCTAGACTAGGATTGGGCTATGCCTAGCTCCCCTTGCCATGCTGAGATTTGCTCTGGCTTGAGCTTGCACAGCTTTTGTGCATGCTGTCATAATCACTGTGAGTTTACATGTGCAGCTGCTCTGGCATGTCCAAAAGTCACTGTTTTCCTTGTCATCTGCCACCTCTGAATCTTACACTCTTTCCACCCCTTCTTCCCCAGTGATCCATGAGCCTTGAAATGGGGGAGTACAGCACACAGATGTTCCATTTAGGACTGAGTGGTCTGCACTTTCTTATTCATTGTATCCTGAACCAGTTGTGGGTCTCTGTGTTAATCACCATCTATTAAAAATAAAAGCTTCTCTGATGAGGATTAAGAGATGTATATGAGTGTAATTTTGGAAGGTGCTATACACGGTACTGGATAACTGAAGAATAATAATCAGTCTTACTTAACGGTACACCCAGTGAGCTACAATAATGACTGGCTTGGCAAGACATGCCCACTGGTGTTATAGTGGCATGAATGTCATATGAGGAGCCAACCTCTTGCTGATTGGATTTAAGTATCATTCCACTAGATGAAACCCATACTATTATTTTGCTAAATGGACATATTATTAGTTTTTTGTGTGATATTGTATATATATACAGTGTGCATGCACATGCTAGTGTTGCTGTGTGCTTATTTGTATAGTTATACTTGTGTTTGTGGAGGCCAGAGGATGACATTGAGTGTCTTCCTCAATTTCTCTCCACTGTATTTTTGAGGCAGGGTCTCTCACTGAACTTGGCATAACTGGATGATTAGGCTGGGTGCTCAGGGAACTAGTTTAGCACTGACTGTACATCAAATCTGTATGGCTGACTAGCATCAAGATTACAGCTTTAACTACTGACTTTTTAGCAACCTCCAGAGAGGATGATTTTCAGTGGAGAAAATATTTAATGCAAAAATATAGTATCTTTACATGGAGTGGATTCTCAATAAATATTTGTGGATTAAACTGAATCCAAGTTCAAGCCGGGGTGACAAAAGAGACTGCAGGGCCATTGAAGTGAAAAGGCTAATGGAAGGCTGTGAGGATGGAAAGGTAATAGTGGGATTAAAAGAGGGCAGACTAAGCATCCGTGGAGACTTTAAAATATAGGCCAGGTTGTAGTTGGATGTTTTCCTGTGTCCTGGCCTGCCGGCAGTAGGTTAGGACAAATCTCTCCCACTCGCATCCCCCAAGTAAACATCCAGAGGCTTATATTAATTATAACTGCATGGCCATGGCTCAAGCTTTTTGCTAGCTAGCTCTTATATCTTGAATTAGCCCATAACTATTAATCTATGTATCGCCACATGTTCCATGTCTTTACCTGTGCCCCATTACATGTTGCTCCTTGGGCGGCTCGCTGGCATCTCTCCCTGCCTTCTTCCCATCTTTCTCTTTGAATTTCCCACCTGCCTCTAAGCTTCCTTGCCATAGACTAAATGGCTTTATTTATCAACCAATCAGAGCAACACATATTCGAAGCATATAGTAAGACATTACCCCATCAACAGGTTGTCAGTCTGGCTGTTGTGTAAGTTCCAGTTTGGCAAAGTTATGCTTATATCTGGAAACTTTATGCCAGGAACTCGAGGAGCCTTTGTGATTATCCTCCTGACTGATGTTTATGACATTAAAGTTACTTCATAAATAAATAATGGCCAAGTATAGAGAAAAAAAAATGATCCAAACTGTCTTTATATCCTTCTTGTTACTTAGGCAACATCTATAAACCTCATCACAAAGTCTCCATGATAAGTCACAGTAGGAGTCCTTTAGAGTTAACTCTGGGGAACTAATGAGTTTTTAAGGCTTGCTTACAGAGCAATGGGTGAGGGATTATTGACAGGAACATGCATGACTTTACATCAGCCATACTAGATAGCTGGCACTTAGCATGGGCAATGACTCCCTAATGGCTGCATAGATGGGGTCCCCTTCCTTCATCCCCAGCCAATGTACTTTAGCTTCTTCTCAAGACCCTGAGGCCATGTACAATTAAAGCAGAATTCCATGTAAATGCCTGAGCAGAGTAGCTGGACATTCAGGTGAGGGTCTCATGACCATTTCCATCCCCTCTTTCTGTGAAGGAAGGTCAACAGTCAACAAGGCCAGCTGTGATGATTTTTTTTTTTTTTTGCAAGCAGGTCCAGCTGAACTCCTGAAGATGGTGGCAGTTTGCTTTGGAGGATAGTACTGCATTGCATGCCAGTTGCATATAATTTACCTTCTGAATTAGATTTTGAGTTCTTAGCAAGCACAGGCCATGCAAAATATATCTGGAGTTTCCCTTAGTGACTACCAGCACTATTCCCAAGTAGTTACTTTACAAAATCATTACAAATAAACAAATCGAGTGTTGATTAATACTTCTGACTGGACTATGTCCCTGATTTCCAGAAGGGATATTCCAAGTCCTTGGAATTTTCTGAGTAATATCAGTGTTTTTCTTGTTCACAGCCCCGTTGGATCACACTTGATGGCTGATGCAAGTGAAATGACTTATTGTCCACTAGAAGGCTTCATATGAAGGCTCGGGCATGCTAGAGACTGTCCCTATGATAGAAGATTGGGGCTTTGGGTATCTTGATAGCAGTTACATATTCCACTTTCTTGGCAGGGGAAGGAGCTGGAGCTAGAGTTCAGTCATTCAGTCCATGATTTAATCAGCTAGGCCTACACAGTGAAACTGTGATACAAGGCCCGGAATCTGAGCTCTTTGGACACATTCATTGGCTGGTGAACACATTCATGTGTTGAGAAGTTGATATGTCCCGACTACAAACAGAGAAGGCACACAGTATTACCACCTACGCAGGCTTCATCATCTGCTGGTTCTAATCAATATTGATGACTAAACTAAAGTTGTGAGTATAATGAATAGAATTTCTGACTTCAGTTATTGTCTATATTTCTCAATAACCAGAACAAGGTCTTACTCTGTTATAATTGTTGTAACCTAACAGCTAGCATGGCTCATTATTTGCTTCCAGTGGTTGCTTGCTGGAACTGTAATGTATTACTAAGTATTTACACATGTACCAAATAGAGTTTGATTTTTCCAAGGCACAATCTTACAGTTAAGACCCAATCTAAATCTCCATGAATACAAATAACATCATCAAAAATACCAAGCTGATACCATTAGCAGACTTTTCACACCTGACTTTGAAGTGTTTGAATGGCAGTTATACCATGTGTGTGCTTTCATATGCCTTTTCTCTTAGCATTTCTGCCACCATGCCGTGTCATCTTTCAGAAGAAACATAAGGAATACTGAATAATAAACCAACCCTTAGTCACAAGTAAGGTTCAGGAATGTAATTTAGTTCCTAGTTTTCTGGTCTGGGTGTAGTCATTCAAGTTTGTCAGGCAGGCCTGGTCACGTGAGTGGAACCTTGCATCCTCTCTTAATAAAGGAGTGGATGTATATGTGTGTAGCACAAAAGTCTCACAGACCAACTCCTAAAAAGTGAACAAGCTCCCCAGCAACCAGCATCACACACAAGAATGAAAGCATTTTACTCTTCATTGATACTCAAGGAAATTACACAAGATCCTAAAATGTGTTTATTTTTCCAGAAGATATGTATCATTCTAAAAGATTCCTGTTGGTGTAGATGTGTCTGATGTATATGCATGTATGTTTGTGAGTGGGGGATCATGTGCACCACAGTGTGTATGGAGGTGGGGGGACAATCTTGGGCATCGGGCCTTTGTCTACCACCTTGTCCAAGTCAGGGTCTGTTGTTCACTGCTGTACACCATGTTGGCTGGCACATGAACTTCCAGAGATTCTGCTTTCTCTGCCCCTCATCTTTACATAGGATGAGATTACAGATGCATGCTACCACATCTGGCCTTATGTGGGTTCTGGGGCTCCAAATTCAGATCTTCAGGCTTTTGTGGCAAGTACCTTATCTACTGAGCTATCTATATAGTCTGGAAAGTATTGTCAATGAAACCCCAAGTCAATGGTTTCCTTTGGGGGGCGGGGACAATAGTAGAGATTTAACCTAGGATATCTTACATGCCAGGCAAGTGCTTCACAACTGAGCATCCCTAACCCTTGTTTGGATTTTAATAATTTCCTTTTGACCTTTCCTCATCTTCCTCCTTCTCTTCTGCTTCATGTTGGGCCTTGTCTCCTCACCTTTTTATGTCTCTCGAGTCCTTTCTTGATTCCTTATTGGCTTGCTGTGGTCTTTTGCTGTGGTCTTCACTCAGGATGCTCCCTTTTTTTGGTTCTCTTCCCACTTTGTTTAATAGCAGGACACCCTCTCTCATGGTACTGGAAATGATGCTAAGATCTGTTCTTATACACTTGTGGTTTAAAAAACGTGTAGGATATGCTGCACATTTGAAATTAACCTTGTTTGTCTGGCACAGGACAGGAGGAGATCAAGATCGAGACCATGCTTCTTATAGCTTCATCCCTGCATGGAAGGCTGTGACCAAAGGAAATGCCCCGCTGGGTAAATTCTGCACATCAAGTTTCCATACGGTCTGCCAAACAGCATAGAATAAACCAGCCCTTAGTCACCATACCTGTGAGGCCAATTAGCACTTAATAACGTGTTTGTGGATGGATGGTGTGTTTTGAGAATTATGAATTCTGTAGGTGTAGTCTATAGGTTTTGTTCAAGAGGTAGTTTCACTGGGCACACAGCATTTAAAAACTTTGATTGGCATCTCCTTCACCGAAACGGGAATCAGGCTTTGTTTGCAGTAGAGAAAACTATGGGATGCAAGCTCTGCAAATGTCTGTCTGAAATGCACCTTTGTGGGGGTTCAGTCTACAAGCTTTCATGAGATAGCATCAGTTGCAGGTCAGAATGCTGTTCTGAAATGATCAGTATAGAACAGAGAAAAGACATTGAAGTGACCTTGCTGAGTGTCTAAAACTGCACTGAAGTCTTCTCTATGATTAAGTGAGCCGAATCTTAGATTAGCTAAAAGCAGTGCAGAAACATAATGAGTTCACTTATTTTGGAGCATTTAATAACAGTTATAGACAGTTATGTGATCAGGCGGAGTTATGACTTATTCATTCTTTCATTGCTATTAAAATTACTGCATTTGAGGTTTTTAAAGTCATTGAAATAAAAAAGTCTGATTTATGTTAGGAGAATTTAGCTTGCCCTTTGGTCTTTCAGTTTTTAAATGATATAATTAGACTTTTTAAAGACCATTCTAAAAGCATTATTAGCATTTTGTATAGCAGAAAGTAAATGCATGTTTTGTGGATAGTTTAATTTTAAAAGGCATAATAATACTTGAGTCAGACAGTGATATTCATAGATTATTAAGGAAAGATTTTTTGTATAAAATTTCTCAAAAGGCAATTGTATAATTTTAGTAATAGACTATATAGAATATATGTGATTTTGCTGTGTGTACATATACATGCTCTCTTGCAAATGTATTCTCTAATTTCATTCTGAACAGACATTACAAAGGTATGGGAATAATACAACACAGTATTCATGCCATTTGGGTAGGCAAGGGTGGGAAGAGAAAGTACCCAAGGATGTATTAACTCGTGACCTTTAGCATATTTCCCCAGAAATTACAGAGCCATCTATCAGCCTGGGGTTGGGGTAGGGAGTGCTTTAATCATAACAAAGGGATTTGCAGGTATTTTGAATTAGAGGTAGGTAGATAACAATCATTAATAAATCAGTTTGGAGGAATATGGAAGTCCAGGGGATGCACCAATATCTTGGTTTGACGCTACGCTTAAACTTTTCTCACACACTTTAATGTCTGATGTTCAAATATACACGGCTTCTACTTCTATGTGGTTTATTACACAATGAGTAGGCTAAGAGTATTCTATCATAAAACAGGGTACTAAAGTGCTGATTTCAGTTGGACATTGCACTTAGATTATTTTATGCATAAAATTGAGCTTATTGCAATGTGTTTAAATAGCAGCTACTTGTGCCACATGTATGTTCTTCACAGTTTGTAACCCTTTTTGGAAATTCAAAACAATGCACTATATGATTGATGAAGAAAGCTGACAAGCACATTACTAAGGGATGAATGCACAGAAGCCTTTTAAATAAACAGCAGTGAGATTTACCCATGTAGCTAAATGGATGGTCTGAGTCCACCTGCTAAAACACAACCATATTCAGATACATCGATATATGGGAATGGACATGGGTGTACTTATACCTTTTCAATTTCTATAGCTGTAGTTGAATTTAGTTACTAAATTTTGCCTACTATATTAGTGACCATCCTCTAGTGAGTCCTTAGCTAGTCTGAAAGAGCCAAGTCATCTATTTTTTGTGTCCTACTTTGTTAATTGACAGGAAAAGGTGTCATGCAGTTTACAGGTGTGGGAGGTCAGGTTATTCCGGTGACAGCTGAGAGGTCAGGACTGGTGAGCATCAGCCTCCGGTGACTTCACAGCCCCAGTCTATTTGAGGCTCTTCGGAAAACAGTCATGGCTTCCTGACAGTGATGTGAGTCTCCACCTGGGCTGTTGCCAAAGAGACAGGAAGGGCTGGGGGCAAGATACACTTCAGCCCCACTGACTGGACTGAGGGGTGCAGGGCAGAGCTGCCAAAATCTCCAGCTCATGCAGTGCAGAATTTTGTCCACTAGAGACTGATCTCCACCCGGTAAACATGTCGCTTACGGTTTCACAGTTTAGTCTTGAACTATGGTCTCAGAGGTGAGGGGCTAGCGTCTCATCCACTAAGCCATTTAGCCTTTTCCTTTGAAGGAAGATTGATTTTAAAAAAGCTATTAACCTCAGTGATTTATCTCACTAGATCATCTTCATTTTCTTCTGCTTATAATAAGACTATATCATATAGCTTTATTCTTCAGTTAATTCAATGAGACTCTCTGGAAGGGAAATACATGGGATACATAAAGAAGAGAAAGATAATGGAAAAATTTTCAGCGATGCTGAACTGAAAATGTTAGTGGGAAAAACAAAAGAAACAGCCAATGTTATCGCAGACCTCAGAGGTACAATCCCATAAGACATCATGGCACTCTGTAACCTGGTTTTACGGAGTAACTTCCTCTGTGTCATATCAGTTCCAGGGCTAGACACCATGCTAACAACATAGGCATTACCTTCCCCTTTCTGGTATGAAGACAAAGAGGATAGGTTTCTTTTCTTTTTTACTTGCAGTGACTAAAATATAAGCCAGGGAACCAGTGGTAATCAATTCATGCTGAGTATATATTCAGAGGTGCACAAGAAACAGCAATTTTCAAGGAAATTGCATTAAAACACATTCTGTTCAGAGCCTGAAATTAGACATATTATCTATTTTTACTGAAAAAATGTGAAAAATGTGTTGAACTATCCTGTTCTGCTGTCTTATCCTAAATCCCTTTAAAGAGAGCCAGGCACCCATTGGTGGCTCCCAGACTGAATGGTAGTTGATTTATTGTGTTCTATTGATTGAGTTTCTAGTGTTACGTTTTGTGAATAATGTGTTAGCATTAATGACTTTAATTCATTCTCCACAACTTTATGACAGACAGTAATTTATATTTCTTCTGGAGTACCTGATAGCCAAAGAATTTCTGGCATTTAAATTTTTTTCATGCATATTCCTAGGCTGAGAAAGAATAGCAAATATAAGCACACCATGTTAGCAACACAATCTACCTTAGGAGTGTAAGACTCTCCTCCCCCCATGCCCTGCTCCTCGGCTCACCTGTCCCACCCTAACACCCAGGTATGTACACTGAAAGCTAAATAAAAGGCTTACAATAACATGTGAGTATTTGGTCAGCCTAAGCAGCCATATGCCTAATTCTCTGTCATTTTGGGGGCTTATTAAACACTTGTGTTTGAAATGCCTTTTGTTATAGGTACTGTTAGTTTATTTAAGTTGGTGTTTGGGCAGGTGAGGCTAGCTGAATAATGGCGAGTTCTGACAACTTATTTCTAAAGAAACTGAAGAAGCTTAACTTGTCAGGTCTTTGTTCTCCATTTCCTGAACTGGTTAGCAGGATGCCAAGCAAGACAGTTTGAAACTGGAGAAAGCAGACTAGAAAAATATGTGTAGCAATGGAGTCACATCTGTTTGTATTTTTTTTTTTTTTTTGAGCAAATGGAAGTGATGATAAATGAACTCTTTGGTAGCTGAGTGTAAAATCTCCATGTATGTCACAGTCCAGTATCTAGGGTAAGAACTGGATTTTCTCTAAATTTCATCAGGGCTTGCTTAACTCTTCCTTCTTTTGTTAAATAACAAGCTACTTCAATGTCCTTTTCATCCCGGGGACAATCTTTGGGATGGTGTTTGCAGATGAATATTGATGGAGGGTTTGGAAATGAGAGAGAGAGTTGAGAGTAAAGAAAACCACCCAGCAGCTCAAGACTGTGTCTCACGAATCTCAGTCTCAGCTCTGAGAACTGCGAAAGAAATGGCCTTGAGAAAGGTGGAGAGGGAGAGGGGATCTGCTGTCTCGTACCTCCAGCTTCTCAATGGTCCAACTTTAGTGTGAGGAAAGTGTCTTAGTGAGGGTTACTATCACTGTGGTGAAACACCATGACCAAAGCAGGCTAGGGAGAGAGGGTTGGTTCAGCTTACTTCCACGCCACTGTCCATCATGGGAGACTGTCAGGGCAGGAACTCGAGCAGGGCAGGAACCTGGAGGCAAGAGCTGATGCAGAGGACATGGAGGAGTGCTGATTACCAGCTTTCTCCTCATGGCTTGTTCAGCCTGCTTTCTTATAGAACCCAGGACCACAGCCCAGGGATGGCACTACCCACAATAGGCTGGGTCCTCCCTCATCAATCACTGTTTTTGCTCTTTTGAGGGGCCCACCACCCAGCTCCCAAATAAATCATATATGGAGGCTTATTCTTAATTATAACTGTCCGGCCTTAGCTTGGTTGCCAGCCAGCATTGCTTAACTTAAATTATCCCATCCAGTTTTTGCTTTGGGCTTTTACCTTTCTCTATTTCTGTATATCTTTCATTATTTCTTACTCTGTGGCTTGCTGTGTAGCTGTGTGGCTGGCCCCTGATGTCCTCCTCCTTCTCTGGCTACTTCTTTCTTCTTCTTTCTTCCCAGATTTCTACCTTCTATTAATTCTCTCTCCCTGTCAGCCTTGCCTATTCTTTCTCCTGCCTCGCCATTGGCCATTCAACTCTTTATTAGACCATCAGGTGTTTTAGACAGGCACAGTGACACAGCTTCACAGAGTTAAACAAATGCAACATAAACAAAAGTAACACACCTTAAAATAATATTCCCCAACAAACCACTAATTAATAAAATGTCCTACAGGCCTGCTGACATTCCGATCTTCCTGAGGTATTTTCTTAGTTGAGGTTCCTTCCTTTCCAATGACTCTAGTTTGTCTCCAATCGACGTAAGACTGACCAGCACAGGAAGGTTCCAGGTTGCATGGGTTCTACTCTCACTTTACTTTTTTTTTTCTTTCTTTCTTTTTTTAATTTTTATTTTGCAATACAATTCAGTTCTACATATCAGCCACAGATTCCCTTGTTCTCCCCCCTCCCGCCCCCCTCACCTTCCCCCCAGCCCGCCCCCCCATTCCAATCTCCTCCAGGGCAAAGCCTTCCCCACAGACTGAGATCAACCTGGTGGATTCAGTCCAGGTAGGTCCAGTCCCCTCCTCCCAGGCCGAGCCAAGCGACCCTGCATAGGCCCCAGGTTTCAAACAGCTGACTCATGCAATGAGCACAGGACCCGGTCCCACTGCCTGCGTGCCTCCCAAACAGATCAGGCCAATCAACTGTCTCACCCACTTAGAGGGCCTGATCCAGTTGGTGACCCCTCAGCCATTGGTTCTTATTTCATGTGTTTCCATTCGTTTGGCTATTTGTCTCTGTGCTTTATCCAACCTTGGTCTCAACAATTCTCGCTCATATAAACCCTCCTCATTCTCGCTAATTGGACTCCCAGAGATCCACCCGGGGCCTAGTCATGGATCTCTTTTTTTTTTTTTATCATGAGTCCACAGTGGGAAGAATTCTGTCCATTCTGCCGCCTTCACTTGCCCAACTTGAAACTTTCTGAAACGCTCCATCCCATCAGGTTTCCTCAAAGTGATGATTTCCACGATGGCAGCAAAACGTCAGCATCTGTGCAGTAGTTGGTTATGTCTGCTACTTTGTCTGTCAGGATAAAGGAGGAGTGAAGGTGAGGATCCCAAATAATAAAGAAACAGTTGCTCTAGATCTGTGAATTTTAGAACTTGGAAAAATTTTTAACATGATCAGTTTTTGGAATTTGGCAGTTCATGGTATCATACCTCAATTAAAAATGTAGACCTTGCTTATACCACTTCCAGAGTATTAAAGTGATCTTATGATAGAGATACTTGCAATCCCATTTTTTTGTTTTTACAACAGCCAAGCTATGAAATCAGTATAGGTGCTCACCAACAGACAAATACATAGAGTGTGGTGTATAGACACACACACACACACACACACACACACACACTACACACACACACACACACACACAGGATTATTAGTTAGTCACAAAGAAGAATGAAATATTGTCATTTGTGGGAAAACAGATGCAAGTGGAGATGATCATAATGGGTGAGATAAGCCCATCTCAGAAAGACAAAAGGCAAGTTTTTCTGTAATATGCAGAATTTTGGGGGTGAGGAGAATTACATGAAAGTTCAATGCATGGGGGCTTCTAGAAATGATGAAGGGGGAAAGGAGCAGGGGGCAATAAGAAAGTGTAAGTGGAAGGGTGAAGATGGTAAAACCACACAAAATATTCACAAATGTCACAAAAGAACTGTTTATTTTATACCAGTTACTTACATTAAGACACATTAAAAGAAAAGCCAGGCTCATAAATAATAAAATATAAAAGTTGCACTTTGTCCTAATTTTCAAATGATTCTCTAATATAGAAATATATGTTAGGGTCCTGGAGAAGTCCCACAAAAGACCACTATCTATGTATGCAATCAACAAGAGTGTTTATCTTGAGAAAGATTTCAGTATACTGGGGCAGAGCATTCGACACAAAGGCAAAATGTCCATGACCCCCAGAGGAGCTCACAGGCCCCTTTTAAGCATAGCCACAGGGAGGTCCTAAGGCAGTTAGGTCATTTTATCTACAATTGGCTTAAGTAGGTGGCAATCATTGTAGTATACTCTAATTGGCTAGGGCTGGCAGGGGCTGGTTAAGGCTACAGCTTTTCCATTTTGGTCCAGGCCTGGACAAGTCCCAGGCTTTGTCCTTATTTGGTTATCTGCTGACTGTGGCTCAGGCCTGGCCTGGCTTACTGCATGTACCAGGCCTCCTTGTCCTTGTTGTCAGGGGTGTTGGAGATTAATTGTCCTTTGTTTGTGGCTTCTTCAGAAACTGCTTATTCAGTTTCAGGAAACTGGAATTGAGGCCTGATCTGTGAAAGAAGCCTGTTAGGGCATCTGCTCGCTCCTCTCAATATATAGCAGTGAAATTGCTTTAATAATAGCAACAAATAAGTGAATTAACATATCTTATATCCTAGGTATAAAAGTGATACAGCAATCGAAATATTAAGTTATATTAGGAGATAATTAAAAAGTGAGAAAACAGAAAGATACTCAGGTCTCTCTTTTTGGCTTATTGACCAAACATGTAACTTATCCCTCTCTGCCTGCACTCAATAAATGATTCCACCAGATTTGAAAATGAGATGGCACTTCTATGAGATGCCAGTTCTTCTAAACTCCAGTTAGAATCAGTGTTAAAGACAGAAAATCAGCTCCTGGTGACCCAAATCAAACAAACTCCCAAACCCTGTGTTGTGTGACAAAATTTTTCTGGGGAGATGCAACCCACACATCTGTCTACTCACCCCGAACAGGAAATCCATTGCAGGCCAAAGTACAGATAACACCAAAGTCCAACTTAGTGATCCAATGCATTTTACTGGGTTACTTACAAGAATATGGGTGAGGGGTTACTTACAGGAGCAGAAATGACCCAAAGACAGCTGCATCCCCAAAGCCCACCCCAGCAAGGGTGACAACTCATGAATCTGGAAACCTGGAACACACAGCACAGTCTGCAGATACTTCAGCGGGTTGGAGAGAGTGACTTTTTCCAAGTGCTTCAGCTGGTCTAAACCTCTCCCAGGCAATTCTGTTTGTTTTTGCTTCTTCCAGGAAGCTAGTCTCAGAGACTTCTTTGCAAGCTTTTTCCTCTGAGAGTCTTCTTTGCAGCTCAGCTTCTTTCAATCTGAGAGGGACTCTCCACTTTTATGTTTACTCTGGCAGGGCAGGACCTAGTGAATCTGGTTAGTTTCAGGGACTTCCTGAAGCTATTTTGAGTTGTTTACCTTCTTGATTAAGGAGCTTCCCTACAGGATGGAATGTTTCACTTATGCAGCACCCTGCCACCATTACTTGATAAAAAAAAGAAGCAAGGGAATTTGACGAACAAAGTAACTGTGGAAGGCCTTTGTACAAAGTCTTTTTCCTCTGTCTCTTGTCACTACAGGCTTCAGGTCCACATGGAGTTTGGTATTGTTGGCCTCACAACATCTCCTTTGCCCTACTCATTCCACCACCACCACCACCTTCATGGCTAAGATCTTAGCAGGTTACAATTCATGTTCTCTTGCAACCTCCAGTGTTCTTTCAGTGTGTCTCAGGCCACTCAGTCATATTTACTGCTTTACTTATCAGTGCCTGCCACATATATTCTTGTTTGATTTGGCATAGCTCTGATAGGACAGTCCCGATAACAAATATCTGTGACTTTGTAGCATTGGTAGTAGGAAGGGACTCATTCCACCTATGAAAAACAGCACTAAAAGTACTTGTGAAATGAGTTTAAATAACTTCTTAGGTTAGAGGTTTTAAGCAAGAGGCCCCCCTCCACTCTCCTACTGTACCTTAACCAACTGGCCCTCAGAAGGCCGCCTAAACTCCTACTTCTTTATGGCGGCCTCTGAGGGCCAATATTTCTAACATAAAAGTGTGAATGGATGTCTACTATGTCTAAAGAAGCCATCTTTGTAAATGACACCCATTATTGGCATAGTACACCCATACGATCAATTTACAATGATCACCACAATTTGGTAGTCATTCCCATCTTCCTTTTGCTGCAGTTGAGTCTTTTCCAGCCTCTTACAAAAATTGAGCACTAACATTTTCAACACCTTTGCACTTTTGGTTCCTTATTTGAATTATTAGTTTGGAAGAAAGGTAGTAAAGGGACTCTATTTATTTTAATTTATTTATTTTAAGTAAATATTATTATTTATTACTCTCCCAGGGAGCGGGATTTGCTCTAGATGGGTTATAAGCAGAATGAATGGTGTATATATTGGTATGGGGGAGGGGGAAGGAAGCCATTTAGGGCAGAAAAGGTACCATCCTTAAACCCAGTATAGACCAGTAAGGCTCAAAGACTACTCACAGTGAGACAGCACAGACCAAGGCAGTTTGCAGACGTGATCTTGCCTAGTCTGTGATAGCTGTGTTTAGGCCAAGCTAACTTGTTCTCCTATGTTATATCCCAGAATATCCAGCTGCTAGATGAAGTATGGTTCTCAGCTCTTTCATTGGTAAAGCAAACTGGCTGTACTTAACATGGTAGGGTGTGATGGAAATTAAGAATCACTCATGGCAACACAGAAAGCTGTGCTCCAAGACAGGAGCCAATAAATGGTGATTTAAGAGGCCAGTGAGCTGGACTGCTTACCCTGAGCAGCTCTGCAAATATTACCAGCGGAAGTTTGTTTTGTACCTGGCTTTTAGCTGCTCCTCTTCATCACGGGCATGGAAAGTGAACCTTAGCGTAAGAGAAAAATCAAAAGAAAATATGAAACTGTAAACTCAATTAATTGAAGGCTTGTCTTGCACTGTAAGTGGCAGTTGTGTTTGCCCAGGATGATTTTGTCCCAGTTACAAAGGTACTGACAGAATATTATGCCCCGAGCTTTAGCTTCCTCTTGGGTGGAGTGAATTCGTGAATGTTAAGCACACGCTGAGGTTTCTAACCTACTGTTAAACTCAGTGTATCAAAAATAGACCAGTCAAAGTAGTTTTTCCTGTCAACACAATAAAACAGAGGATATTAATCATGTGGACATAATGCTTAGGGCACCACACTCTGATTAAGCATAATTGTTTTTGATGAACTTCTGCCTTAAAAAAAATAAACAGTATAAAATAAATGCCTTGGAGTATCATCTGTTAAATTTCTTATAACTGGTTCTACGTCAGGGTAGAAATCTAACTGGTCTCCACCTCCACCCCCACTTTTCAATTTCCCACTCTTTGGGTCACTTTAGTCCTTCTTCACAGGGTTTTCCAGTTGTAGTTGGTCAGCCCCTGACAGTAATTGCTGTGGCCACAATCTCCCTACCAACACACATCTCTCCACCCAGAGTGGTTGTGTGACCTCTGAGGACCCAGACACTGCTCGTCTTGACTTTGTTCAGCTCTTTTCCACAATGTGCTTCCGCCCTAACCCCTACACTAAATGACCACATAAGCCTGTCATTTAAATAACCATTGATAGCCTTTACACCCTCCATCTCTAAACGTAAATTTTCAAAGTGTTCTGGTTAGGTGCACAGTGATATGTTGAAGACAGAATGGAAAGATTTTGGGAACTCATGTGGGGTTTTTGTTAGTATAACCAATTCTAAGGATAAAGTTAAATTTCCAAAAAAATTGTGAAAACATAAAAAGATTTCACTTATTGTAATACATATTTATGAAAAACTATTTTTAGGGCCCTAAAAAGTTAAATCAGATACATTCTGGATTTCAGTTTTCTTGTCTATAAAGCAAAGGTAGTGATATGGACAGTAAGTTCCTAGAAACTCCTTGTTCCTGATTTCTGGTGATTCCACGCTCTCACAGTGTTTTCGGTATGAAATGAGGCTTCTCACTAAGGTGCCAATCAATAACAATTCACTGGCTTGTGAAGTCCGATGCTTAATAATTGGAATTTTGATTTTTCCTGACGTTAAATTCTCTCTAAAAACAGATATAGGTATCTGTTCCAGAGATGACCTCTGACTTCTGAAATGGAAGGGCCTCTTAATCTTGAAGTAACAGGTCTCAGATGAGAGATTATTTAAATACATTGCAGCAGATATCCAGATTGACAAGACTCCATGACAGTTTATGGTCAGCTATTTAGGGAAGAAGGCAGAATGCCCTGTGCGTTAATAGGCATCATGGAGACTGGGATCTGTGAGACGTTTGGCAATCGCTCAGCATTTGGCACTTACCTACAAACCTTAACGTGCCATTCCCATAAAAAAAGATTTCTTTAACAAAAATAAAAATGCAAAGAGGGAAGATTGTAGTATTGAAGCTCCGATTCTCAACCTCTCTTAACAGTGTCCACCGGTTCTAGCTTGCTCTGTTTGTCTGCCAGCAGGCACTCTGCTTTCCTCTTGGTTACTTTCAGTAGTTTCAAAAGAAGCTGAGTATTCTAAGAATAGCAACAGAGACACAGCAACAACAAAAAGTAGGAATCCAGCAAAGAAAACCTGAGGGTTAGCAGGCAGATAGAAGACAAGGACTCTCTCTCACTCACCTCCTGCCCCCTGATACATACTGATTTGTATGATTTGGAGAAAACAAGTTTTATACATCCTTGATTCTCATTTGACAGTATGCAAAACACAGTAAATGACAGTTTCACACCTCCATAATGTTTAAACTTGGCAAATTTTTACATTTTTTTCACTTAGAATGAATTTTTTTCATTTGTGTATCTAACTTTTGTGTGGCAGTGGCGTGACTTACTCTCTTATTCTCTATTATTCTTCTGAGGTTATTATTATTATTTTTAGTTAACAGTTTAAGCAAATCTAGTTGGGTGTAAAATTGAGGGAATTCTTTTAGATTTGATATGTGTATTGATATGCACAGAGAAATATTTCGTTTAAAAAATGACACACTCATGCTAAGATGACTCAAAACCATTTCTGATCGTGTGTTTGTAATTACCAATGCTTCCTGCTCATCTCCTGTAGAAATCGAGACTTGTTCTGCTTCCCTGCTTTATCTGTTGATAACACAAATGAGATGTAGGCAGTAAGAAGATGTAGGAAGGAAAAGCCAACCACACCTAAGGATGACCTTTACATTCCCTTGGCTTGGACTGGCATCATGGCTATGTGAAAGTCAATAGTTTCAGTTCACAGAGATTTAGGCAAATCATTTGAAAAATCTTGGTCATGTGGGGTCATGTCCCTTGGGTATCATCAGAAATTTTAGCTTGAGCTAACTGGAATTCCAGAACTAAATTAATCAAACAATGTCAAAGGTACTAGGGAGAATTTTTGTTTAGGTGACACAGTACTTGGAGGCAGAATGATGAATTTGATAGCTCTCTTTTGCTTGGTTTTAAATGACAAGAATAGCACTTTGTTTTTTCTAAAAAAGACTAATCAAGGGTATAGAAGTTTATAAAGAAAGAAACAAAACACCAAATACATCAACCACTACAGTCAACCAGTCCCAACAGTTTTTATGTTTTAAACGAAATCTCAAATCATGTGTATATCCTTGAGAAACTTGTTTTTATTTGTGTAACAGTACATCACTGGAATCTTCCCAGAGCTGAACACATGGTTCATCTCAGATGGATGGAAGTGCACTTCTCTGTAGAAGAAAATTCAGGTCATTCCTAAATTGCGACCTTTACCACATGCAATGAACAATGTTCTTATGACTTACTATGCTACACTTCTGTGTCAGAAGGAGTGGGTACCTAAAATAGAGCTGTTGTGTATGTTTACCATTTGCAGAGATGCTGTCATGGAAGGACCTTTTTGATTCTAGGATCTTTCTCTCCTACATCTATGCAAAAAAAAAAAAAACAAAAAAACAAAAAAAAAAAAAACTGGGTTGGAAACCAAATGGACCTAAACTAGACCTAGTCTCTGAAACAAGTTATTTTCACATTTTCACTCATTCAGTTTAGCTACCTAACAATCAACAACACATTTGTGAACCAAGGTGATGCATAGCTTGTCCAACTTGAATTTGGACTCGTAAATATTTTTGATGTATTTCACAAGGAGCTCTAGCTGGGTATAGTGGTGCTGGCCTACAATACCAGTACTTGGAAGGTGGAAATAAGAAGATCAGGAGTTCAAGGTTACCCTCTCAGCTATACACTAAGTTTGAGGCATGCCTGGGCTACATGAGATGCTATCTCAAAACAAGGAACAAACAAGGAAACTATAAATATTTGTCCTTGAGCATGATCTTTCTCTCAAGGAAAACAACGCATACCTCAAAGAGAGGGTGTTGTACTGCTTGCTACTATTCTGCATTTAAATGCTAGTTTACATTGTGCACTCTGTAAGACAATTTCTGAGATCATAATTCTCAGATGCATGCCCAGAGGGCACAGGCTTATTATAAGTAATGTACATACTGCCTAAGGCAGCTGGGCAAAAGTAAACCATAGGGAAATTAGTGCGACGTTTAGTGTGAAACTGTATCACTGAAAATATAACGTTATTTTATTTTCTCAGCTGATTCCATTGCCCTGGATCAATGAAAATGAGAAAGTTACTTTTTGACTTTTTCTTTATGTTTTAGGTCATGATGATTATATATCCTGACTACCATATATACAGTATAGTGGTTTAATACATGGAGAATTGAAGACTCTAGGGGACAGAGACTTTTGCCTATTGTCAATAGGCATGGCTTATAATTGGGCTTCTGAGACTAACAACTTTCATGTGCCAGTCAATCTGTGATCTTGAGCACAAACATGGATTGGTGACTCTTCTTGTCTTTCATTCACGAAGATGAATCTATATGCTGGTAAGTTTGTCTTACTCCAGAGGATGTAAGCCACAGCCAATCTTAGGGCCCAGGCACATTCTGAGAACCACTTGAGTGAGCACATTGCTATGCAGGTCAAGCTGCTGTTTCTCACAGAACTCGTTTTCAACATGTGCAAATGTCTCCAGGGGACATTAATGAACAAATTCTTTCCAGTATTTCTCATTATCATTTTGTATCACGGCCCTAGGTTACACACTGGTCTAGTGCCAGTGGGACAATCAGTCACATTTCACTGCTATGTCCGTTCTCAGAAAATTCATCAAATAGTGAGGAGTGACTCTTTACTCCTAAGGAAAAATTGACTGTTATCTGGTTTCCCTTTCCACTTTCAGAGAGAACTTCAATTTTGTTAATAGCAACCTTTCTATTCCCATCACACCCATAAGCTGAGAGGACAAAATCTCTAGTCTTCTGGGCTGTTGCAACAGTTTCAACAACTCTTTATGTTTTTCTCTATATCCACAGTTGCTCTTTAGACCTACCAAGTTGACCATACTGCCCTCTGATTCTTTTCATGGCTCTTTTTAAAACATAAATTTCAAAATCTAGTTGTAACAGAGAATACCTGTCATAATCTAATTGACCCCCACTTTCACTTCAAACAAACAAAACAAACCAACTAACTAACAAGCAAACCCCTTGCTCTGTAACATCCTTCTCAAGAGATTGTTCTACATTCCTGAATGCTGCATAGCTGTAGCCTTTCCCACACAGCCCTTAGGAGTATTTCTTGTTAGTGGGTGGAGTCTGAAATATCATCACAAGCTCAACAGCCAGTGATGCTATTTTTAGAGGTTGTAGAGCCTGGCTGCCAGAGGTGGGTCACTGGGTACAGGATCCCACAAGTTATAGCCAGGTTGGTTTTGTATCTGTCCTCATATGCGAAGATGCAAGGGGCCTTTCTCACAGTTCCTGACTCTGTGAACTGCAACACGCTCCCCCACTGTGACGGACTAAAACCAAGAGCCGAAATAAATTCTCTACCCCATAAATTGCTTCTGTAGTTTGTCACAGTAATGAGAAAATCAATTAAGCCAGTCCTTGCCTGAATTATTCTTCTTCATACCAATACTTCTCTGGGTAATTCATCCCTTAATCTTCTGTGCACACATATACCTGTATTTTACATATAGGTGCAATTTGTGAGAGTTCTGTTTACACTTTAGAGTTGCAAGTACTTTATTAACAGAGATAAGAGTCCTCCTTTTTATATTACCAGTCTGATTGAGAGCAGGTAATGACTAGTGAGTCAGTCAATTAACTGACGAATAGATATTTATATCTCCATCTCAATCAAAGGAAAGACAGACCAGGTTTATTAGAGTCATAAATAGAATGCTGGATATCCATGTTTGTCTTTCTTATGTCTTACTCCAAAATAGATTTAAGAAATTTTTCAAAATTGTGTACACCTGACAGACTAATAAATAAGTAATGGTGGACATTAAGACTAAGAGTAATTGGGGAATTGTGTGTTGGACTTAAATCTATGTTAGCTTTATCCACAAGCAAATGCAGCCTTAAATCATACTTTTGTGCAGATACCAGAGGAGACTAAACCACACATCCTTTGAAAAGAAAAAGATAAGTTGTGGGGATAAAAGGAAGAGGATACAGAAATGACAACATTTTAAGTGGAAACATCCAACAGTTAGATACAGTATACTAGACATGTGGAATCATATCTGTAATGTTAACTTGCTCTAATCTTCACTGTTGTGGATTATTACTTTATGTAAAGATGTGCTACATTTATTTATGTTGTGGACTGTTACTTTAACTATGTAAAGGTGTGTTACATTTGTTTGTGTTGAATTTGTTCAACTAGACAAAGATGTGTTATATTTGTTTATGCTGCAATTGTTTAATTACGTAAATACATGTGGCTGTTTTACCTTGCCTGCCCAAGGCACCTGAGTGATTTAATAAAAAGCCAAACAGCCAATAGCTAGGCAGTAGAGGAATAGGCAGGGCTGACAGACACAGAGAAAAGTAGTAGGAGGAATCTAGGTTAGAGAGAAAAGAGAGAATGAGGGACAAAGAGAGAGAGAGAGAGAGAGAGAGACACCAGGGGCCAGCCAGTAAGGCAGCTGCCAGCCAGTCAGCCATGGAAAAAGCAGGAAAAGTAGGACATACAGAATGAAAGAAAGGTGAAAAGCCTGAGGCAGAATGTGATGAAGAGAAACAGGTTAAATTACGTTATAAGAGCTCATGGGACAAACATGATAAGGCTGAGCATTCATAATTAGTAATAAGTCTTGGTGTCATGATTTGGGAGTTGGTTGATGGCTCAAAAGAAAGCCTGCTATACTTCATAGTCCGTATAACTTTTCTTTTTTTTTTTCCCGTATAACTTTTCATAGCTGCATACCAAGTTTTTGTCAAAGGCCTGAGAATTACATAACTCATCATCAGATATTAAGATATGAAAAGTTTTATTTACTGGGGATATCTAACTTAGAGTTTAAAATTTTGTTCTGGAGGTTTACAATCAAATATAAGGTAAACAAACTAGATATGTATAATTCAAGGAAATAAGCTATTTGTGTTAGTAAAGAAAAAATAAGTAATTTGCTTTCCTTTGCAACACAATTCTAATTATTATATATGCTGCTTAATTGTGTTTATCAGACACTTAAGACTTAGCAATTTGGAAAGATCACAAAAACAGAGATATAAAGAAAACATGGAATTTAAAGGGACACTGAAAAATGAAACCTTGGAGATTATCATAAGCACAAGAATTATTGCATTTTATACTGAAATCATCATGGGTTATGATGACACTTAAAAACAGCAGTCTTTGTTTTACCATTAAATCTAAATAAATATGTTCCACTCACTGGGAGATGATCAAACAGCTGAATTTAATGTAGAAAACACATAGAAAAAAATGTCGTCTTTAAATTCTACAAACAACTTCTATTCACTTTCTGAACACTCAGTGAAGTCATGGTAAAGTCCAACAGCACTGAGAGTCATTCAAATTTATCGTGATAGGTGATTCTCTGATTTGCATATACTCTTATTAAAAGCTTATTAATGTGATTGACTCCTAGGCAGAAGAAAGACACATATCATGGGGTATGATAATTGCCTTCAGAAGAGATGATTAACTGCATTTATTCAGTTCTTGCAGTTTTGAAGGGAGGTATAAAATTAAGTGATGCTTATAGAAGGTTCTTATTATGCATAAGGTAAATACTCAATGTTTTAAGAACTCATGTCCCTTGGATATGCTACTGGATCAGCAATTAGATCTAGTCATCATGCCGTCTCCTGTTCTTCCTCCTTCTCTCCGTTCCCCTGCTCCAGTCTCTCTTCCTCCTTATCTTTCTTTGGTTTTGAAACAGGGTCTTACTACATAATTAAGGGCTAGCTTTGAACTCACAATCCTTTTGCCTCACTCTTCCAAGTGCTGAGGTTCCAGGTGTGAGGCATCATGCTGGACTGCAGCAGTGATCTTTGGTCTTTGAGTCCACATTCCAACTTCAACTCAAAAAGTGAACATCCTTGATGAGACAATCATCAGAGTGCCCATCTCTCCAGAAAAATATGCCTTCTGTGACCCCTTTCAAATCCGTCCAATTTTAGTACTTACTCAGCGGAGAAGAAAGAGAATGGGAAACATATGACCAATTAAATCTAGTAGTTTAAACAAAAGAAGGCTTTAACTCTGAGTTTTCAAAGAAACTCCACCTACAATATTCTTCAATAGGTTATAGAACTGAAACTCTTCCAGTGAACTCTAACATGCAATCAGTTGCAAGGTAGAGACAGCCCCATCTTATTTCTCCCACTCTTTCTCTGTGCTTGAGGATGAGGCATGAGTTTGGCGGTGGCAGGGTCTTAGAGGTGGAAGAGATGAAGCCAATCCCAAACTAAATTTTTTGGGTTGATGCTGAGCCCAATAAGGTGCTAAAGGCTGTTGGCAATGCTTCCATTGAATAGAGCTCTTGTAACTGTTCTCAAATGAAGCCATCACATCAGCCAAGTTTAGACTGGCTGAGGAAGATATGCTCACCTCTGTGTATGTGTTGTACCCAAGAGTTCTCAGTGAATGGGGTGCTTTGTGTTGATTCCAGAGCAATACACTATCATTGGCTTTCTAATGCTATGTAGTGATGCTTCACTGGATGTTTTAGAACTAATAACACGTGCATATGAGCAAGAGCAGAGCAAAACTCTTTGAGTGATGGAGTTAGCACAGCTGGATAACTAAAGCTTACAGGGAATGCTGAGACACAGCATTGTGCTTACAGTTAGAAATGCCTATGAAATACTCAGGGAGGAGGTTTTACAGGGTAGGAGATTGGGGATTCATTTTTTTAATATATGGTATGTATATGTTATACATGGACATATTTATATATAATATGTATTTAGTTATATATGACAAAGTCAGACCACAAACTTGAAATCCTCCTGTTTCAGCCTCTCGAGTACTGCGATAATAAGTATGTGCCACCACACCCAGCTGAGGTCTTTTATTATGTGCCTAGATGCATCTGACCTAATAATTCTTTTGTACGACACAATCAAAGACACATTATTGCCTGTCTGATTGAGATACTGCTAAATATTTTGTATAGACAAATAGGCATGTGTGTGTATAAGCACATTGTCAATTCGTACTACCTGTAGATTCTGTATTTGCATATTTATCTACACTATAATTTATTTCTAACCTCAAAATTAATGTTTGTGGTACTTTCCTAGTTATTTGCAGACATGTGAAGAATAATGAAAAATTGAGGTCACCTGATGTGTGTACTACCAGCTGATGTTCAACAAGGTAATATTGCACCTTCTTTTTTATAATTAAATAATTGCCTTTTCCTTGATCTATTTGTTTTCATGCCTTTTGCACAGGTATACTTTTCTTATGTTGGTGATTTTCTCATTTAAAACAACTGCTAGAAAAAATGCTGGTGTGCTGTCTAATATTCAGAAGCATGAGAGTTCTGTGGTAAGAATTATGAAGAATTGTGATTTAAAAAAGGGTTTGTGCAGGAATGTATTGTCACACTGCTACTCACAAATTAAATGTTAATTATATTAATGACATAACTATATATTCAGTGATGCCTCTCTACATCAAAATACAAAGTAAGACGGTGTATAGACTGGTTGATGGAAATGTGTGGTGGGCCATCCCTGATTTCAAGCTCTACTACAGAGGTGTAGTAATAAAAATGACATGGTATTGTCATAAAAATAGACAGATCAAGGAAATTGAATTGAAGCACCAGATGTAACTTCACACGCCTATGGACACCTGATTTTTGATGAAGAAGTCAGAATTATACAGTGGAAAAGAAGAAAGCATCAACAAATTGTGCTGGTATAACTAGATGTAGACACGTAGAAGAATGAAAAGAGATCCATATCTATCACCCTGCACAAAACTCAACCCCAAGTGGATCAAAGACCTCAACATAAAATCAGATTCACTGAATCTGACAGAAGAGAAAGTGGCCTTGCTCATAGAATCCCTCTTCTCTCTCTTTGACTGGACTCCTGGAGCTCTGCCTGATGTCTGGCTGTGGATCTCTGTATCTGCTTCCATCAGTTACTAGATAAAGGCTCTATGATGACAATTAGGGTATTCACTGATCTGAATACTGGAGTAGGCCAGTTCAGGCACCCTCTCCACTATTGCTTGTAGTCTAAGCTGGGATCATCCTTGGGGATTCCTGAGAACTTCCCCAGCACCTGATTTCTCCTATCCCCATGATGTCTCCCTCTACCATGGTATCTCTTTCATTGCTTTCCCACTCCATCCCTGTTCCAGCTCAACCATCCCCTTCCCTTATGCTTTCATCCCCCATCACCTACCCTCCATTGCCCACCCCTCATCCCCAGTTTACTCATGGAGGTCTCATCTATTTCCCCTTCTCAGGGTGATACATGCGACCCTCTTTGGGTCCTCCTTGTTAGCTAGCTCCTCTGGAGCTGTGGGTTGTAGTTTGGATATCCTTTGCTTTACATCTAGTATCCACTTATGAGTGAGTACATACCATATTTGTCTTTCTGTGTCTGGGTTACCTCACTTAGGATATTTTCTAGTTCCATCCATTTGCCTGCAAATTACATGATGTCATTGTTTTTCACGCTGAGTAGTATACATTGTATATATGTACCACATTTTCTTAATCCATTCTTCAGTTGAGGGGTATCCAGGTTGTTTTCAGGTGCTGGCTATTACTAATGCTGCTATGAACATAGTTGAGCATGTGTCCTTGTGGTATGATTGAGCATTCCTTGGATATATGTCCAAGAGTGGTATAGCTGGGTCTTGAGGAAGATTGATTCCCAATTTTCTGAGAAACCACCATACTGATTTCCAAAGTGGCTGAGCTATGTTCATAGCAGCATTAGTAATAGCCAGCACCTGAAAACAACCTGGATACCCCTCAACTGAAGAATGGATTAAGAAAATGTGGTACATATATACAATGTATACTACTCAGCGTGAAAAACAATGACATCATGTAATTTGCAGGCAAATGGATGAAACTAGAAAATATCCTAAGTGAGGTAACCCAGACACAGAAAGACAAATATGGTATGTACTCACTCATAAGTGGATACTAGATGTAAAGCAAAGGATATCCGCACTTCTGCTTTGCCCTGGAGGAGATTGGAATGGGGGGCGGGCTGGGGGGAAGGTGAGGGGGGGAGGGGGGGGAACAAGGGAATCTGTGGCTGATATGTAGAACTGAATTGTATTGCAAAATAAAAATTAAAAAAAAAAGAAAAAAAAAAGTTTGCACTTCCACCAACTGTGGAGGAGTGTTCCCCCTGCTCCACATCCTCTCCAGCATAAGCTGTCTTCAGTGTTTTTGATCATAGCCATTCTGACAGGTGTAAGATGGTATCTCAGAATCATTTTGATTTGCATTTCCCTGATGACTAGGGATGTTGAACAATTCCTTAACTGTCTTTCAGCCATTTGAGATTCTTCTGTTGAGAATTCTCTGTTTAGCTCTGTAGCCCATTTTTTTTATTGAGCAAAGGCATCAAGTTCATGATGGAGAAACCTACAGAGACAACCAAACCAAACTAGTGGGAACTCGTGAAATTTAGATCAACAGCTGTGGAGCCTGCATGGGACTGAACTAGGCCCTCTGCATATTGAGACAGTTCAATAGCTTGATCTGCTTAAGGGGTCCCCTGGCAATAGGATCAGAATCCATCTGTGGTGCACTAGCAGGCTTTTTGGAGTCCACTACCTGTGACGAGACACTTAGCACAGCCTTGAAGCTGGGGGAAGGGCTTGGACCTGCCTCAACTAAATGAACCTTACCATGGGAAGCCTTACCTTCTTGTTGGAGGGAATAGGGGGTGGGTTGGGAAGAGGAGGTTGGAGGGGCAGGAGGAGGGAAGAGGGGGATCTTTAATTGGTATGCAAAATGAATAAAAATTTTTTCTTACTATAAAAAAAGAAGGGGGGGGGAGAAGAGAAAGTGGGAAGTAGCCTTGAACACATTGGCACAGGAGACAACTTCCAGAACAGAACACTAATAGCACAGACACTAAGCTCAACAATTAATAAATGGGACCTCCTGAAACTGAAAAAGCTTCTGTAAGACAAAGGACACTATCAGTAGGATAAAACAGCAGCCAACAGAATGGAAAAAGATTTCCACCAATTCTCCACCTTCTGACAACAGGCTAATTTCCAACATATATGAAGAACTCAAGAAACTAGACATAAAAAAACCAAATAGTCCAATTAAAACAATGGGGTATAGATCTGAACAGAGATTCTCAACAGAGGAGTCTCAGAGAGCTGAGAAGCACTTAAAGAAATGTTCGACATCCACAGCTGTTAGGGAAGTGCAAATCAAAAGGACCCTAACATTCCATCTTACACCTGTCAGAATGGCTAAGATAAAAAACACAAATAGTAGCTCATGCTGGTAAGGATGTGAAGCAAGGGGAATACTCCTTCATTGCTGATTGGAGTGCAAACTTGTATGGCCTCTTTGGAAATCAACATGGCAATTTCTCAGAAAATTGGGAATTGATCTACCTCAAGACCCAGCTATACCACTCCTGGGCATATACCTAAAGGATACTCCATCCTACTATAGGGACGCTTACTCAACCATGTTCATAGTAGCTTTATTCGTAATAGCCAGAAACCGGAAACAACCTAGTTGTCCCTCAACTGAAGAATGGTTAAAGGAAATGTGGTACATTTACACAATGGAGTATTACTCAGCTGCTAAAAAATAACATCATGAAATTTGCAGGCAAATGGATGGAACTATAAAAAACCATCCTGAATGAGGTAACCCATACACAGAAAACAAACATGGTGTGTATTCACTTATACGTGGATATTAGCTGTAAAGTAAAGGATAATCATGCTACAACCCACAGACCCAGAGAGGCTAAGTAACAGGGAGGGCTCAAGAGGGAGATGCATGGATCTCCCTGGGAAGGGTAAATAGAATAGATATAATAGGTGGACTGGGGGCAAGCTGGGGCAGTAACAGGAGGGATCACGTAGGGGGAAGACAGGGGGAGAAAGTAATGGGAGAGAAAACTGCAACTGGGAGGTGTTGATGATTTTTTCTAGTTCCATCTATTTGCTTGCAAATTTCATGATGTTATTTTTTAACAGCTGAGTAATACTCCATTGTGTAAGTGTACCACGTTTCCTTTAACCACTCTTCGGTTGAGGGACATCTAGGTTGTTTTCGGTTTCTGGCTATTACGAATAAAGCTACTATGAACATGATTGAATAAGCATCCCTATAGTAGGATGGAGCATCCTTTAGGTATATGCCCAGGAGTGGTATAGCTGGGTTTTGAGGTAGAACGAATCCCAATTTTCTGAGAGAATTCCAATAGCAAGGTGGAAACCCAGTGCAATGGAAACTTAAAGGAATCTTTGAGAGTGGCCCTAGCTAAGATTCCTAGTGTGTGTGGGGGGGTATGAACCTGAACCAGCCATCTCCTGTAACCAGGCAAGGCTTCCAGTCAGAGGGATTGGGACACCAACTGAGCCACTAAACCTTTGACCTACAATTTGTCTTGCCTACAAGATCTGTTGTGGTAAAGGTGTCACAGAAATTGTGGGAGTGGCCAAGCAGTGATTGGTCCAACTTGAGACCTGTGATATGAGAGGTAGCCCATGCTTGACATTGCCTGTAGGGCTAGGACCCAGAGGCTGGATAGCACTGAGACCTAGGGTAGAATCAAACATGACTTGAAAAAAAGGTTTGTTTGTTTTTTTCCTATTTTTCTCATGATTCCTAATGTTATTCTGCTATGCTTGTAGACAGGAGCCTAGCATAATCATCATCAGAGAGGTTTCATCCAGCAACTGATGAGAGCAGATGTAAAGAAAAATCCCATAGCCAAACAATAGGCAGAGCACGAGGAATGCTGCAGAAGAGGAAGAGGAAGAATTTATTGTAGGAGCCAGAGGGGTCAAGGACACCATGAGAAAAGAAAACCCACACAATCAACTAACCTGGACTCACAGGGGATCACAGAAACTGAACCTACAACCAGGGATCCTGCCTGAGTCTGACCTAGGTCCTCTGCATATATGTTACAGTTGTGTAGCTTGGCCTTCCTATGGGACTCCTAATAGTGGGAACTGGGGCTTTCTTTGACTCTTTTGTCTACTTTTGGGACCTCTTTCCTCCTACTAGGTTGCCTTGTGTAGCCTTAATATGACGAAGGTGCCTACTCTTATTGCAATTTGATATGCCATGTTTGGCTGATATCCTTGGGAGACCTGCCCTTTTCTGAAGGGAAATGGAGGAGGAGTTGTTGTGGGATATTTGTACATTGTGTGAAGATGTATTGCTGTTGTTGGTTTAATAAAGAGCTGAATAGTCAATAGCTAGGCAGGAGGTATAGGCAGGACTTCCGGGCAGAGAGACAAAGTAGGAGGAGATAATCGAGGCACAGAGTAATAGGAACTCTTCATCATTATCTGTGAGCTAGTGGCCCAAAGAAAAATCTGACTACAAGGAGTAGATGGGTGAGGGAGGATTAGGAGGAGAGGAGGGAGTGGAAATTGCTCTGGGGATGTAATATACGAGAGAAGAGTTTAAAAAGAAAAGAAAATGTGTGATGGGAGTCTTGCAGGAAGTTCATCTTATATCCCTGAGGAACATTAGCTGCTTTAGCTAATAAAGTGTCAGCTGTCACTTTATAGGACTTAATTACCAGGAACAATGATCTTTCTTTCTCTCTAACTTTATGTGTAAGATATACAATCTCACATCAATGTACACACCTATACTAAGAAATCGACTGCCACAAGCACCCTTCAGTCTCTTATATTGCTTATAAAACAACCTGTTCCTAAATCTTTTCCATTCTTTGGAATAACCACCACTTGAGTATGAATGCCAGTCATTCTTTTTGTTGTTGTTGTTCAGTGTTGCATGCAAATACTCTTAAGCAACAAATTGTTTACTTCTGCCTTTTTACTCTATATACCTGGTACCAAACAGTGTGCATATTCTGTAGGTTCCTTAAGGAAAAAACAAAAACCGCATTTTGAGATTATGTCTGTAAGATTTCATGGTTTGTCATCCAACCAAAGTGTTCTAGTTTTCCCTTATACCAAAGATCTAATTGCATAAATTAGAAACATTTATTCCTGTTTCTATTTTGATGCAGGTTACAGAGCCTAGGTCTTTATCATTGAATCCACCCCAGTCACCAGAGATGGACTTACCTGAGAACTACACGGTCTCAGGAGAAGGGGCTCTTGGAACCGAGGCACATCCTGAAGGCTGCTGCTGGCCACATTCTACTGTTGTGACAGGTCGTACCTTCAAGGGGATCTGGGTGGTATTTTCTCTGTGTCTATCATGTCAGGGAAACAAAACAAAGTAACCCCAGGCATTGTGAATGCATTTTCCCTTTCTGGCATTGATGGGACAACTGAGAAAGAGTAAATTAAGATGTCTGGGAAAGAAAACTAGAATAAAGTTCTTGACTTGAGATTTTATAATGAAAATCAAAAGCTTAATAATGACTAGGCTTCATTATGAGATGGAAACTGGGTTTTATTTGGCATAGAGCTCATCACAAACATAGGCATCTGACTCACAGGTACTCTGTATCATTATCAACCACTGATTCTTTTCACATAGGTGAGATCTTACCTTTGCATAAAGAAACCCCTTCCATTCGGATATTCCTTTCTGTGGTCTTCAGTCCTCTCTGTAAACCTCTTTCTTTTTTTCTGTTGTCCTGCAAAAATGATTATTTAATCCTGATTAAAATCTCCCTGTCTTTTAGTTGAAATTTTATGAAAGTTCACAGCTAGCTGTAATTTGAAATTGTCTGTGTTTATAAAGTCCGTTTCTTTCAGTACAGTATGCCAGCACTAATCACCAACTTATTCTTCTGTGAATATGAATATATAAGGAAGATAAGGCCTACAAGGCCGAGAGATAAGCCCACCTGGAGTCTGCCTGAGGGCCTAGCAACAGGCGCTATCAGATCTTCCTAGCCAATGAGGGGTGACCATACTCACCTGAGGATAATGGACAAAGCTGTTCATATCTTCTCCCTTATGAAGTTTGTTAGCCAGACATGTAAGTGTATGCAAGTTCCTGCTATCAAGTGATGTTCCCATGGTCCTGAGATGCTTATGTTTCCAAAACCACCAATCAAATGTTAGAAAAATGAAGCTCTTAGGATTTGATGAGAGACATGGCAAATGGGTGGTTTCTAATGCCTTGGCCCCTGGGTGCCCAGAGTAGAAATAACATTTGTTCAACAAGCACAGAAAAAAATATCAGCTTTATCTTACGGAGAACTACTAATGTCTTTTTGTTTGTTTGTTTATTTTGTAAATGATTGTTGTATTGTAAGAGATGTTTTTAATTTATTTATATATTTTTTTATACCATTGCATGACTTTCTGGGATTTTCATACCTATGCAGAGAATGGTACTGCTCTTTTCAGACATTTGGTTGGTGATTTGTGACCACAAATTTATACCTTGACATACCAGTGGCATCAAGCACCTGATCCAAGCTCATCTCCATGTCTTCCTTCTCAGCCTTTTCTTTCCTTGCTCTTCTTTATGCCAGCTTTTTCTATGTGGGCTCCTCTTACTTCCTTTGGAGTCTTTTGTTTTGAATGTCCTTTTGGCCCATGAGTGACATGTGTAGGCATGGCCACATAAGATAGAACAAAGCTCAGGGACTAGAAGGTATTCTCAGTTTATATTTATAGAACAAAGCTCAGGGACTAGAAGGTATTCTCAGTTTATATTCTCAGGTATACTGCCAAATCACAGAAGAGTGAAGCTTTGACATTAATAGAGAATTTGTTTTAAAATTTCTGTGATTATTATATTTTATTTATTTTTGAAATAGGGTTTCATGTAACCAAGGCTGGCCTTGAATTATCTTTGTAGTTTAGGGGGATGACCTTTAGTCCTCCTTACATCTTCCGTCCTCCACCTCCCAGGTACAGACAGGCATCATCATACCTGGTTTTGTGTAGTACTGACGATAGATAGAATGCGAAGCTTCTTGTGTGTTAGGCAAGCGCTCTACCATCTGAGCTACAGCCCCAGCCCAAGAAAGGATTTCAAGTGATGCATCTTTTAGCATTGGTAGAAATATTAAAACCCAAGTCCTTAAGCCACTTTACCTTTATCGTTTCCATGTATTTTCCCCAAAATGAATATCTACCGGTCACAGATGGTAGAGACAATATGTAAGATGCAGCTAAAGACTCTATTACATAAGAATGAAAAATACAGGAGGGCACTTGGATTGTTTTTCAACAGAATTTCACACATTTTTATCATGTTACTTTCATTCTAGGCCACAAATCTTCCTCTGGCACCAAAAGCAACGTGGGTTGCTCGGGATTTTCTCCAGTCTGTCACGTCACTTCGCTGCCACTGTTAAAAAGCACTGTCTGCTCAGTCAGAGCAGACCCGTGGGGCCATATTTTCCCTTCCTATCTCCTTAAATGCACACACACACATTCAGCTACTGCTACCAAGACTGCCTTCCTTCCCCCCAGAAGCGGAGCAGCAGTGGGTTCTGCTTCACAAAAGTTGAAAAGCATAAAAATGTTTGTTGTTATTGTTGTTGCTGTTGTGGGTACCCTGGTAACATTGGGCCCCTTTAGAGTCTGTAAAGATGGTTTCTGAGTAGATAACAACAACAACAAAAAATCTACCATTAAAGTCTTCTGTTTTCTGGATACCTGGGACAACCAGGGTTATAATTTTCTAGTTGGCACACATTAATTTACCATCTAGTCATTAAAACTTTTCTCAGTCTAAAATGTAGAGAATGTACAAAGGGAAACAATTTCTTCATGTGCATATTAGAGTGGTCCTCCAAAGGTGCTTTGAGGCCCTCTCTGTGACTGCTTGTAATGTAAATGGGGATCATGGTTCACAGTCTGCATCCATAGCTTCTGGTCTCACTTTGGAAAGCAAATAGTTTTTTTTAAAAGTGCCAATTTCTATAGATTTTGTAATCACAGAATAAAATGCAGAGGAAGACTAGGTAGGCATGGCCCTGAGAAAGAGTCACTGGAGGAAGTTCAATATTTCTTTTTTTTTAAATGGAAGTTTATTTTTTATGTGAGTCCTCAGCATCAGCTCTTACTTGAACACAAGAGGAAAGCAACTGTTAAGGTATTAAAAAATACTTAGTGTGCCAAACACCCGAGGAGCAGAGATAGACAGAACTCTGTGAGTTCAAGTCCAACCTAGTCTACACAGGGAGCTCCAGGTCAGTCAGGGCTGCATAGTGAAACCCTGTCTCAAAACAACAACAACAAAACAATAAAATAAAGAAAAAAGCAAAAATATCCCAACTCCCCAACAAACTAAAACAAGATGATCCATCCCCCCAGCCACCTTGACACAGGCAACTTATAAAGATTTCAAGTGTATTTGTCAGACAAAGCCATCATAGTGGTATTAATATATTCATCCCATAATACTCACTGTCCTTTCCCCTACTTTCTTCCTAGGTGCCATCAATGTTGTGGATGAATAATTAGATCAAATCTGTGAAAATGCTTTGAGCTTTGAGGAAAAGGCCCTCTGAAAATACAAGTTGTCATTATGCTTGTCTCTTATAAGCATGTTAAACCACAGAGATCTCCATCTTGGCTCAAGCCTATCAATCTGTGATATTTAGACTTTGGAAAGCAGTGGGAGCTATCTCTTGACTTCTAAAGAACCACAGATCTATAGATCCTAGTGGGAGACAGAGCAGCAGGATCATATGCCCAGGAAACCGCGTGTGTATTCTTTATCATCTGGTCACCTTCCCCTTCTAACCTCTATTCCAGGTCCCTCTCCACATGGCCCGGAGGCCTTGAAGTCCTCTGTAAAATTTATTAAAGCAGCCATTTTCATTAGAAAGGGCATTGGCATTAAAAGGAGACACTGATAGCTCATTGTCATCACTTCAGTCTATCGCTCTCATTTAGAAGTTGGCATGAAGGGTTTGATGTACAGAACAATATCATCCGCTCTAATGATCTGTGCACTGGGACAGGACCTCAAAGAGTCCAGCCTCCCTGCTTCACACTGTGCAAGGGGAAGCAGTTCGTGCTCATGTTTGATTGGAAGGATGGGAACAAAGGCTGTTAAGAGGACTACACAAGGACCACAGGAGTCATAACAAGCCTGGTGAAATTGTTTCAACTCCCTTCTTCAACCTTAGCTGTTGTGACAAATGTGTCAAAGCTTTAGACAAGGAATACTGGATGTTGATGGAGCCTGGGTAGATGGAGGATCCTGGCTGCAAGTCAAGGTACCAAAACTGGAAAGAAAGGAAGGAAGAAAGGCTTTGTAGAAGGATAAGGTTACTGACATTTATTCCTAAACTATCTTAGGTTTACTATGTTAAGAAAAGAAATACATCTGCGGTCTGGACAGCCATGTTATTCTAATTGCTTTATATTCATATTGATGCCATTACAATTGGTTGACTATGGATCAAAAATTAAAAGCAATGGAAAGCTCACAAAATCATATAATATACACCTCAAAGCGTGTGAGTAGTTTGCTACCAGATGAGAAGGGGATTTTCTGACTGTGCTTGGGCTAGTTGTCACCATTCTGGAGATTCCGTTTAGATTGACTGTGAACAGGCACGTTTGGGTTGTGACTTTTCTATAAGGGAATAAGACACACGTGAAAGAGTACTTGGCTTCCCCTGGGACCTGTGTCTGCGGGTGAGCTCAAGGCAATGCCTGCAAGTTGCTCTGAGGAAGTTACCAGTGTTTGTGATGCTCCTGCGTGCAAGGCTCAAGTTCCCTAGGCTGTGAATGACGAGCCAGGACCACAGAGAGATGTTAACTACTGAATGCTGCAGATGACACCTTTTCTCTTCGTTTCCCTTTAGATTGGCAGTGTCACACAAGAAAATAACACCAGCGGCTTTTAAAAGAGGAGACAAAGACCCCCACATATATGGAAATTTCATTAGCTGAGAATTCGCAGTACTTCTAAACTAGCATCCATCTTTTAGTGGCAATAAAGAAAATATCTTTAAAATAAGTTTTTAATTGAAATGATATTACATCACCTTCCTCCCTCCCTTTCCTCCCTCTAGTCCCTCCTAGGCACTCTCCCTTAAACCCTTCCTTTGCCCTCTTTCAAATTGATAGCCTCTTTTTCTTTGTTTAGTGTGTGTGTATGCACAAATATATATATATATATATATATATATATATATATATATATATATATATATATATATATATATATATAAAAACACAACCTGCTTAGTCCATCTTTGTCAGTGGTTCATTTTGTTGGTGGTTTCCAGACTTACCACTCTGCAGTAGATAATCAGCAAGGGTGCTCATCCCCGGGAGAGCTTAGTTCGCCATGTCTCAGAAGTCATTATTTGTCTGTGGTTTATTGCTTAGGGGCAGGACTCCACACAAATTTTCCCCTTCCACTGTAGCATGGCTATTGATAGAGCTGTTCTTCCAGTCTCATTTATGCAGCTATTTCTAGGAAAGATTGTTTAACAGTCAACTTCCTAGTATTCTGGCTCTTACAATCTTTCCTCCCCATCTTCCACTAAATTCCCCTAGCCATAGATGCAGCAGCTGTGATGCAGATGCATCCATTGGGGCTAGCCTGCCCACTACTTGTTGGTCTCTGTATTGTGTCCAGTTATGGTTTTTTTGTGATGATCTCCATTTTCTGTAAATAAATGTTTCTTTGATGAGGTGGTAGTTACTCTTACCTGTGGGTATAAAGAAAAGATTTAGAATGTAGTAATGAATTAAGTTGGTCTAGTAAAATGGTGATAGTAGCTTTTTTTCCTGAGGCCCATGACTGCACTAGCCCCAGGGAGCTGACCAGGTTTCCAGTACCAGGCACGATTTCCCTCCTGTTGAGTGGGCCTTCAGTCCAATTAGACAGCTGTTGCTTGCCTCATACTTGTGAGTGCTACTTATTGCAACTTTATGCATATCTTGCTGTGCTGGTCATTGTCATAGCTCATAGATCTTGCACCTACACAGGACTATTTAGTTGCTTCCCTTCCTAGGTAGCTTGCATAGTATTTTCTGGAACCATGGAAGCTATATTCAGGAAGGAGGCTTTCAAGTTAGATCTAGCTCAAACATCCAAATTCTGTGTCCTAACCATTCAGTGTCTTCAGCCAAAGGGGCGCACCCTCAAACCCTGAGAGGCAATCAAGAGCTACATTGTTAGTATATATTGTTTGGGGAGTCTCTTATACTAATCCTGATCAACCATTCAAAAGGATGCTTCTCATGTGTGGACCTGGAGGTTTTGTTAATTTATGGTTCATGTGGGGAGCATTGTCAGCCCAAGTGGTTACACTCCTGTGTGTGTGTGTGTGTGTGTGTGTGTGTGTGTGTGTGTGTGTGTGTCCACATACAGAGTACTGTGTATAATTGTAGGTGAATATAAAATATGCAAAAATGCCCAGATTAAAGTTTTGTTTTTGGCTTTCAGGAGTGACCTCATCACCAAGAAAATAAAACAAATGTAGTAGGTATTCCAAAGAATAAGCTTATTACTCTTATTCTTATACACAGCCTGAAAGAAAATTTTGCTTATATTTCTTGCTTTACAATTTGCATCTGCAGAATGGGGAGGAATGACTCTTATTGACCTCTTGAGAATAGTGTGAGGCAGGTAGTTAATGTCTTTAAAGTCTAGGGTAAGTAGCTGTTCAATCAAGAGGTCTTGTAATATTATTATTATACCAATCACAGAGTGAGGTCACACCAAATAATTGTTTTCTTCCCTGTCTAATGATACATTCTTAAGCTTCTTGGGGAGCCACTTTCATCACAGAGTTAACTGGAGTCCTGTTGATTACTCTTTGAAATTGAATGCAAAAAGATTGCTAATATCCAGTGGGGAAACAGGTACTCTCAGACGCAGTTGGTGGGAGTGTAAATTGGAACAGCCATTTTGGATGGTAATTTGGCAAATTCTATAAAAATTTAAAGTGCTTAAAGCCCTCAACTGAGCATTTTCATTGGTGAGTTTCTGTCTTAGAGACGAACATGTTCATGCACACAAAGAAGAATGTACAGGGATGGTTTTTTTTTTTCAAAAAAATTAAAATACTTGTTTTTTTGTGTGTATGTGTGTAGTATTGGAAACTCTTACATGTCTGGCTGAAGTTAGATGTTGGCTCAGCCACACAGTGACATCTTATACAGCATTCTATATTTCAAATGAATAAAGAAAGAGATCTATTTGTACTGATGGAAGGCTCTTTAGATGTATATCTGAAGGAAGAAAAACCCAACTATGTCTGTTTGTCATAGAAAATCCATCGTATAAGCATGTGTGTAAAAAGGAACAGAATGTTTGGACAGTCTTGGAATACATGTGAGACACTAATGGCACTTGGGAAGGAGAATCACAGGAGTGAGCTGGGGACCACTGTCCCTTAGTTCTTTTTCTATTTCCATATCCTTTAGGGTTTTTAAAATAGAGAGAATACCTATAAGTAATTCCATACAGAATAATAGATTGCAGATATGCTTCAATTTTCATTAAAAATTATCAGAAGATATCTCAAATCTCTGATTTCTGTATGCCATCAGGAACAGTAGAAGAAGAATCAAGTTGTCAGGGAAAGTCCAGCTTCAGATCACTGTGTTTCCCTACTTTGTCACAAGACACCAGAAGCCTTAGGAATAAGGAAAACATAAGGTGGCATCTTTGAAAGTGTGGTCCACAGAATATTTACCTCAGATTTAGCTTGGAAGTCTGTCAATCAAAACACAAGCTCTAAGGCTGTTCCCTTGTTCTGTTTTTCTCTTGTATTCTGTTTTCTTGTTTGGCTAAGATTGTGCTCACTGTCTTTTCTAGTCTCATTTCTGTAGCTGGAACAGAAAGCAGAGTAAGGAAGGAGAGGTTATTTGGTTTATAATCTCAAATTACAGCCCATCGTTTCAGGGAGGTTGAGGCCAGACTGTAAGCAGCTAGTCATATCACACCCATTGTCAAGATCAAAGAAGAATAAATGTATCCTTGCTTGCTTGGTTGCAGCTAGTTTTCTTTTCTCTAATACTTCCTAGGAACCTCTGCCTTGGGAATAGTGCCACCCGTACTGGGCTGGGTCTTCCTACATCAATTAATAAAGACAATCCCCCCATACCTACCCACTGCCTGCTCTAGGTAGTTCCTCATTAAGACTCATTCCAAATTATTCTAGTTTGTGGCAAATTGACAGTTAAAACTAATCAGTATACTTTCCCTTCAGATATAGGACTGGATGGCATATACTAACCCACCTTACTTTACAGAGACCAAAAAACAAGTGGAAAGCAATAAACACAATGTGTTTCTTCATCTGTAATGAGTGGTCTAAGTTGGGCCTTGGCTTAATCCATCTCTATTAAAGTTTATCAAATGTTAGGGGAAAACTGCTTTGTTTTGTCTTTGGAGGCAAAGGAAGGATTCCTGGAAAGGGTAGCGAAAAGAATCCAGAATGCTGATGAAACCAACTCCAGGAGAAGTGGTGAGTGGATTCAGAGACAGGAAGTGGGCCTGGTGTCTGATACCAATAGGTAGATTGGACCATGAGCTCTCTTCATTCACTGAACCTGTTTCCACTGGGATCTCTTTCATTTGCAAATGAAAGCCTAACATCATGAGAAGTCATAAAACAAAGGATCAGAACCAGACTTGAATCAAAGCACCAGGATTTGAATCCCGCTATCATTTAGTAGCTGGCTAATTTTAGAAAAATAATATAAAGTAATTATGCTGCCTACCTCACAACAATGTTACAGTTTAATGAGTTAATACATGTAAAAGGCATGAAACATAATAGCACTGAATGGATTATCAGTGCAGCAATAGCTGCTGGGGAGAGAGAGAGAGAGAGAGAGAGAGAGAGAGAGAGAGAGAGAGAGAGAGAGAGAGAGAGAGAGAGTTCAATTCCAGACAGGTTTAGGGAATACAAGCCTGACAAAATATACATGGTTTCTCCCCTGCAAAGTCTTTGAAGGCTCTACTATGTTCACATGTGTTTAGAGCTGCCAAGACCGAAATGTTTTATGTGAACGTGTCCAGAGTTATTCATCCACAAGAAGTATGTGATTTTTTTCCCTTATGAGAAATATCTTGAAAGACTGGTTAATCTACATTGTTGATTACTGACTGAGTTGAAATACTGACTTTGAGAGAACATTAATTAAAGAGGGGTTCAGGGTGTCAGATGAACAAGGGTCCATTTGTTTGTTTCCTTTAACAATTGCCTTGTTTCTGCAGCTGTAAGATAGAAACCTGGGGTATTTTGTCCTGTCCTTATCAGCAAATAAAGGCGGGGGGGGGGTTCTGTCTAATACTTTGTCTAGCTTGGAAACCACATTTTTTTTATGTACAGACAGAGCAATTAGAAATTCCATGCAAAGAGCTTGCAATAATAGTAGTTGCCATTTATTGAGTGGCTATTATGTGCTAAGCACTTGGCTAAACTTTCCATATTCATTATTTCATGTAATTAACTCACCAGTCATACACCATAGGTAGGATGATTTCTCTTTTATGCAGACACTTTAAAGAAAGGAGAGAGAGAGAGAGAGAGAGAGAGAGAGAGAGAGAGAGAGAGAGAGGGAGAGAGAGAGAGAGATTGCAACTGCAAGTTCGTTAGCTAGTGGCAGGTCATGAGTTTGCAATGGACTCTGTCAACTTATAGTAGAAACCAACACATTAAGCTGGTCTAAGGAAAACCTCCATTAGAAATTACTGTAGAGTAACCATCTAGATAGTTCTAGTCTTAAACTAGAGATCTAATAAAATTCTTAAAAGAGTCTGTGCATAGACAGATGAGTGTACACCCACTCCCACCAGACTAACTACAGTGCTTTTTGACTTTGTGTCTCATAGGGGTTTTAAAGCCACCACTACCAAAGCTCCATCACCAAAGACACTATGAAACAGCAACATGGCTACTCTATCAAGGAGTGCCTGTTTCTCACGGCAGTCGGATCACCTTTCAGGCTTTTCCTGCATACTTGATAATTCAGAAACATTCCCCTGTACAGTAATTAAAGATGAGTTTCCCAGCCCTGTTGAAAAAACTCCTCAATTCAGCTCTGACAGGTTAGATTTTCTAATGAAGTAAAAGGATACCACTGCTGCCAAAAAAAAAAAAAAAAAAGAAAGAAAGAAAGAAAGAAAGAAAGAAAGAAAAGGAAAAGAAAAAAGAAAAAAAATCCACGGACTCTGCTACTCACAAAAGGCTGTCAAATATTACATGCTTCAGTGTAGCAGCTCACGGTGAAAAGGAGGCTGCTGTTGGCTTTCAGGTTTTCCTTCCTCTGTCTATATTCTCAGAACAAACAACTGTGAATTAATGGAAAGGCTCTTTAAGGAGTCAAACTCTCAGTGACCAACCGGGCCCTTTTTTCTTGAAGCAGAAGGAAATGCTAATGCATGCCCTGCTCACTGTCTCCCCACTGCCCACGTGAAGGAGCCCAAATTACAGCCTGGACCTGCTCAGTAGGTGCGGGGCTGGAGGGTGGAAAAGTTCACATTGGTTTGTCCGTCCTTCATTAAGCTTGGCGTGTTTATGTAAACCAGCGTTTGGGGGACTTTTCTAGACAGTCAGCCCCTGTCAGCCCCTCCTGCTTCTTTGTTTGAATGTGCTGCAAAATTATTGTGATTGTCATTTTTTGCCCTGACCAAAAGGTAACAACCAGCTTGCTTTGTTTCCTGGCTAAATTTAGACCACAATATCCATGGAGTTTGTGTCACATGTACTGGCTGTGTGTGTGTGTGTATTGTTTTTTGTGCACACACTCATGGGCGCGCACATGCGCGCGCGCGCGCGCGCGCACACACGCAGAGAGCGATCTACTCAAAGACAAGCTGTAAGAGGGAGGACAGTGTTCCACTTTGGTGTGCCATGCAGACGAGACTCCTGTGTCTCCAGGGTTGGAAGCCATTTGTCCTGTGGAAGCAGCTAACTGGTTGGATGCTAGTTAGTTTCCTGTGGCTCATTTAGACACAGGCAGCTGTGTAAAGATGGAATTTGCTGCTTCCACATTGTTCTAGTAAGTGTTTCAGAAATTTCCTGAATGGGACTCAGGTATTTCCTTGTGTGTCCTCGCCAAACTGAGAATATTTTTAGTGGGGAAGTATAAATATGTGTGTGTGTGTATTTAGCACTATGATTGCATATGATTAATAACACAATAGCACAATTACATCAATGTTGATATACCACATTATAACGTATACAATTAATAAAATTACATTGTAATATAAAGATGATTGTAATTTTTAAGGTCTTCTGGGTAGTTCATTGCTCTGATAAGATCATTGACAGATCAAGCACCAGAAGGGAAGTAGTCTTGGAATATCTAGTATTTCGTTATTGTTGCTTAGCTTCCTGACACCAGGAACTCCAATGTCCAAACAAAACCAAAAGAGGAAATTAAATTTGTCAGCTAGAAAGTTTCCCGTGAAGAGTAGTCACAGTAGTAGGAAAAATTACAGATTAAGGGACACCATCTAGCCTTATTTATCCACCTTTTCATCACCACAGAGCACACGTAACCTTGAGAACACCTTTAAAAAATTCTCGAGTCCTAAGCCACCGATTTCCTATTTACTTTCAATAATAATTCAGGTTTCGTGTCAAAATACTAATAAATATTGCCAACAAGACGAATTATTTCTGGACTTTGTTTCTTTGGAGGGTGATATCATATTAAAACTTGGCAGAAAATGTGTTTGTTAAATATTAACTTCAATAACTTGAAAGCAGAAATATTGGGAACCAAAATATGTTGGACAAATAGCATTATATCTTAGTGGATCTGGAGGGAGTCGAGTCATAAAGTAGGATCTTTCCTGATTTATGTCCCGCTGGGACAGGACGGTTTCAGTATATTTTGTTTGTTTGCCGCACGGTTCTCTGCTTCATTCTAGTGTTTATTGCATTTTGCCATATGTTTAATCTTTATTGCTTTTCCTCTAAATTGTTAGATTTATAAGTTTAGGGTCCACAGAGGACTGTCCATCCCAATTTGTAGCAGTGCCATCTAGGGGAGAATGATGGCTTTTCCTCCTTAAATGTGTACTGGGTAATGGATGAAGAACATGAGCAGGGGATGGGAACCATTTTGTAACACTCTGTAGTGTCTAAAATGGACAGAAACTAAAAAAAAAAAATGCTGCTTTTGTAATATTTTTATCTATTTCCTGTGCCACTTTTGTTCCTTCTTATAAATGGAGGTTATTAGCAAGAAGGCAATAACCAAGGTCAGCTTCATCCACTCAGTTTCTTTTTGAAAAAGTATCCACCATATTGTTTTCTCTGTCTATATACATCTCCCCGACTTCTCAACTTGTTGATAATATTCCTACATTCTAGAATTTTACATTTTAATTATCACTTCCCAACTCTGTTTTCCTTTTCCCTATTAGTTCCCCAAAACTTTCTCGAGATGTTTCAAACATCAGGATAAAAAGTCTGATTTACATTTAGTATCAAACAACTGAGAGAAAGTCTTATTATATTAGGCATCCCTTAAATATTGTATGTTGTATATATATTAATTTAATTCTGTGTGTATGAGTGTTTTGCTTACATAAACATTTGTGCACCAAGATACTAGAAAAGGGTGTTAGATGTTCAGGAACTGGAGTTATAGAGGTGGTGAGACACTATATGGGTCCTGGGAATAGACCTAGGTCCTCTGGAAGAACAGCCAGTGCTCTTAACTTCTGAGCCATCTCCCCAGCCCTGTGTGTTGTATTTAATTCTATCTCCCTACTTTCTTTAAGGGTTATCTCACACCTTGGTAATGAAATTGTTCTGTTACCCTGCATTTGCAGATCATTTATGTGTGTGCCCAATGAATTAGATGTTATTTTATTGTTTCCAAATTTGCCAGTGTGACAAGTGTTGAATTGGAGTCCTGGCACTTAGCTCATATAATGGCTGAGTTACTCACCCTCTACCTAGTTTTGATCTTCACAAGTACAGAATCTCTGAATCAAGGAACTTAATATCATACCCTGGTTGCATAGCCTTGGGTGAAATTATCAACTTTTAAAACTGCTCAGTCATCTATAAAATGTTGTCTTTAGTGACTAGTATTTGAAGATACAGATTTCACATTATTTCTTATGTAGCAAGCAGTTAGAAACTTAGCATCTCTTTCTACTGGGTGGTGTGTTGAATGGTCTTCCATTGTGGGAATTTCGATCACACTGTGACACTCCGAGACTGGTAAAGTTTGCCTTGAGTCAGGGAGCAGAGCTAGCGACTAGCCAACTAGAATGGGCCATAGAGAAGCCAGTAATTTGGATAGAGAAGATGGACAGGAAGGAGAGGGTGGGGACTTGAGTTTTGGAGTTTCCTTTTGTTTTGGGGATGAGTGAAGAGACACATCTCTCGCTGGGTCCTTGGCCAAAAGGCAAGGTCATCTGGTTGCTTCTTTGCTTCTCTGATCTAGAAAGTTTTCACCCTCATGTCTGACTTCCAAGTCTTTGTTGGTAAATAGAACAATGGAGACTTAGTTTAAACCTACACATGGCAGCAGAGCTGGGGCTGTGGGTGGGCCATGGCCTTAGTGGCTGGATGGGCATTGACTGCTGGGTTGTGGGGCCATAGATAAAAATGAAAATATCAGTAGATTCATGTGCTAAGCCAACAGAAAAACATCAGTCTTCTCCTTAACTGGTCTCAAATCTCCTCCTGCTGTGAGGAGATTCCTACTAGAAGAAAGTTCTGCACATCACAAAGACAAATCCATATCCCTTAAGCACAGGTATCCTCTATCCAGGGACAGTTCGGTACTTCAGTCATCCCCAACCCCAATCATCATCATACAATCATACAATCTCCTTTGTTTACCTGGCAGACAGTCTTCTTTCCAAGGCTCCTATGTGGATCAGAGTGAGTCCCCTTGAATTACATTTGATGCATTTTTTAAATCTTTTTTTCCTCCAATATGTCTTTATCATCTGATGATCGTGGGATTATAAACTGTTGGGAAGATGATATCTGCATAGATGATCACCTGCATTAAATGATCTTATCCCTAATCTCCAATAGGAACTCAAGTAGAAATGAGACTATCATAGAGGAGTCCTGGATAAGCAGGGCTTTGTACCCACAGTACAAGTTCATTTGGGATACTCTGCTTTATCTTATTTCTTTCTGTAGTAATCATGCACCTTCATTTTTGGCATCTGAAGAGGAATGCTTTATTGGAAATTCCTTGAGAGCAGCAACCATGGCTTATTCACCTCAGTAGCCCTCACAAGGCTTAGCACAAAGCTCCATGCATGATAGATGCTTCATAAATATTGGCTGAAAGAGGAGACTCCTCCCAAATGGCCGTTCCAGAAACACCGCTTCAGGAAGTAAAGGCACCTCTGTTTCATGGTTAGTTGACAAGGTTCCAAGGAGTTTGCAGTCAACTCTTGTCACTAGAGTCCCTGTAGATTCTCTCTACCAACCCCCCAATACTTTGCTAGAGATTCAAACTAGATATAAGTTGATTTTGATTTGGGGGTGGGTAGACAAATGCTACTGCTTTGTTTCAGATACAAGAACCCAATTCATAAATCCATATGTATGTTTTTAGAAGGATAACCATACCTTTTAAAATAATACCTAACTCTAATATTTTTACTTATTCTTCCAAGGGGCAGGAGACAGGCTACATACTTTATTCCTTATCCTCACAATTCCTCTACCTGGAACACTTCAACCATTTCATAGATAAAATTGTACGAAACTTGGAGAAGAATATAGTTTTTTTCCCCCACAAATGTAAACGGAGCTGTACACAATCCTTCTTAGCTAGTTGAATTATCTTCATGTGTCAGGATCAGTGTGTATTTATTAATGTTTTTGCATGCTAACTTACCCACTGGCTCATTTATTTAACACTTACTGAACGGTTCTTCTAGGCCAAGAAGTGACAAGTTCTTACAGAACAGAAATGTCATTTCAATGAGCACTCAAACCTGTAAGTCAGAGAGATGGGTAAACACATGCTTTCTGCATGCAGCAGGACCTGTGGATGGAAAGATGCAGAGATTTTTTTTATGGAGCTTGAAAGGAATCACAGTTTCTAAGAGTTGTAAAAGACTTCACAATAGGATTGGAGGGAGTGGTCTTCAATCTCAGTTTTGAGGAGTAACTGGGAGTTTAACAGGTGAATGAAAGTAATGAATTAGAAATAACAATAATACAATGGAAGGGCCTGAGAAAATTATTCAACATTTGATATTTTACTTCTTATAAAAAACAAGAACTGTCCTTTGTGTTTAAGTTTGTCATTAAGGAACTTTGTTTTTATCATTGAATAACAACTTTTTTATTTACTTAAAGCCTGTAGTAAGCATGGAACAGATGGTTCAGTTTATCCAGAGATGATGTTATGTTAGAAAAATAATTAGAATCACACCACATACTCAATTTGGTGAATACTCAAAATAATCCATGCACCTTTGTTCTTTTAAACCAAGCACTTTGGGCAGGCTTCCACATGCTGCACAATTTCCAACCTAAAGTTGAAACTAATGTAATGTGCCCTAAGGCTAAACATTAAAAAAAAAAAAAAAAAAAAAAAAACCAGCATTCTCCCTGTCACACTACTAGGATAATCGGTCATGGCTCAAAGCCCAAGGTAAATAGAAAAGACTCAATGATAGGTGTGATTATCCAGGGGCTGAGATGTCATCTCTAAGTATCAAGACCAAGGATCAGTCCTACAGACCTTGGAATGTGTAGGATTTGCACAGCCTAGTGCTGTGGGATGGTCTGTATGTCAAATCTGTTGCTCTGATTGGTCAATAAATAAAACACTGATTGGCCAGTGGCCAAGCAGGAAGTACAGGCGGGACTAACAGAGAGGAGAATTAAGGGAAAAGGAGACACTGGCAGCCGCTGCCATGACAAGCAGCATGTAAAGATGCTGGTAAGCCACGAGCTACGTGGCAAGGTATAGAGTTATAGAAATGGATTAATTTAAGATCTAAGAACAGTTAGCAAGAAGCCTGCCATGGCCATACAGTTTGTAAGCAATATAAGTCTCTGTGTTTACTTGGTTGGGTCTGAGCGGCTGTGGTACTGGCAGATGACAGAGATTTGTCCTTACTGTGGGCCAGGCAGAAAAACTCTAGCTACAGCCTAGGGTTACTGAATTAGTCCATACAGCCCAGAGGTACAAAAAGATTTCTAAGTTTCAGGGACCTTTCCCTGTTAAGATTTCTGTTATCTTCAATTCAATTCTTTTTACCTTTATTGACTCATAGTCATTAGTGTACTAGCCTGTACTGTCTTTTATTTCAAAATGCTAAGCATTCCCAGAGTGTGTGCACATGTGTAGCGCATGTACGTGTGTGTGTGTGTGTGTGTGTGTGTGTGTGTGTGTGTCTGTAGTACAAGGTACCAGCATCTCCTGAACTTCATTTCTTAGGGCGGCTGGTTTATTCCACTTTATTACAACAATAATAACATCTAATTGGGCTTCTTTGTTATAGACAATATTTGTCTTCTCAGTGTGTCCTGTCTGTATATGTAAGCTGCATCACATATTTTGTTTTACAGCAAACATTGAGAAATGTAAAGAATTTTGTTTTCTTTTCCTACTCTTTACAATATTTTCTCTTGAGCTATGCCTTGAATTTGAAGGGATGCATGTGCTGGAGATAGTAGAGGCTAGATTCTTACCATTGATAACTATCAGAATATAAACAGCCATTTGTGGGAGAAAAAAAACCCACCCTTCATAGAGGTAAAATGCAACCAATTGTAAAATATACTATGTGTTTTATTGCCATTTTATCTCCACTTTCAGGAACAACTTGTTATGGGCTGGAGTGATGGCTCAGTAGTTAAGAGCACTTGTTGCTCTTCCAGAGGCCCCAGGTTCAATTCTCAGCATCCTTCCTGTCCACTTCCCCCTTTTGGAAAGGGGATGTTTACCATGTGTTGTTCTTTTGGAAGGATATAGCTTGCTTCTCATTTTTTAAAAACATGGACCACATTAGAGTTTGCTTTGAGTCTCAGATTAGACTCTGGACTCAGATTCTGAACATTGCAAGGACTACTGAGAATTTGGCAGTCTCACAGAGGAACTAATTTCATTTAGCAATTGTGAGCTGATCAAGACACGATGTTATGGCCTCATAGACTCAATAACAACCTCAAAAGACTCATGTGTTGAAGGTTGGGTCCCCAATGGTGAATCCAATCATTGAGAGATGACAGGATCATGAAAGGTCTGCCTTAATTAATAGATTAATTCACTTATGAATTTGTAACTTCCTGACATTCTTATGAGGTGTGGTTGGAGGGAAAAGTTGACTTGGGAGGCCTGCTTGTCGAGTATGTATTGATCCTAGCCCCTCATCCTAGTTCACTCTGCTTCATTACCTCCTTGAGGTCAGCAGCTAGGCTCTGCCACATCCTTCTGCATGATGGACTGCTCAGCGTAGTCTCAGAAACAAACAAATGCTCATGGACTGAAACTCCTGAAAGAATGAGCCAGAATACAACCCCCCTTAAGTTGCTTCTCTCAGGCATTTTGTCACAGTCGTAGGAAGCTAACCCCTCCCCCAAAATCCACTCTGTTTGCCCAGGCCATGTCGTCTGTGTACCTCCCAATTTTATGTTGGCTGGCTTTATCTATCAGCCTGGATGTCTGCCTTTCTTTCTGTCTGTCTGTCTGTCAATCTTTCTGTGTCTCTGTCTCTTGTCTCCTCTACCACTCTTCCCCCATAGGTCTAGCACAAATGTAACCTTCCCAAAGTGCCCCCTCCTGAAAAGAATCTGTTTTCATATCTACTGGCCTTCTGTAAGGAGAGAGATTGTATCATTCCTTTAGTTTTGTTACCATGACTAGTTGGAAGGAAGGGTAGTTTGATACAGCACTTGTTTCATTTAGACTGTGTGATCTTTAATTATAAAAGCACTTCATTTATTGTATCCACTCTGTAGAAAAGAGTTTATATTTACTTATGTATTTTGCATCCCATAATACTTATACTTAGCACAATATCTGAAAAATATTTACACATTTATTGAGTGAGGGGATAAAAAATAAATTAGGATCTCCAGAACAAACAACCAGTGATAGAAGTATAGCTCATGTCCCAAGCCCATCTAGACGTGAATAAATTAAAATCCTTATCTCAGCACATCAGTTCTTCCTGAGAGTTTGTGTTTGCTCCTATCATGTAAAGCATCTCAAGGTAATTGGGCACAATGTGTTTATGAGCACAATATGTTTATGAGTTTATATTAATGGTCTAGACTGAAATCTGAGTCAATGTAGATTAGTAATACCGCTTCCTAATGAACTTTGCATCTCACAGCAGAAACAGTTTAGGTATTTCTTGGAACTAGAAATCAATCCTTTCTTCATTTTTATTTAAATACAGAAAATATTATCTTCAAAGTATTTATTTTTCCATGACTTTAAAAAAATCCAAGTTTAACATGTAAGTATATTGTGCAACCTTATCCTAGTCTGATAAAACCACATACCTTAAAATTATTTTGAGACTCAAACCAAACTGGGACCATCAAGTACAATATTATCAGCATTGTATTGGTTGGAGCTCTCCAAAAGTGACTGGTTATTTTTGTGCATCATGTTAGAAGTCCCATTTACATGGAATTGCCTTCCCCAAGGATGCTCCAATAAGCTTCCCCCATTTCCTACCACTGAAACAGAAAGGTTCCTCCTAGGCTGGAGAGTAGCTCCCATTTAATAGTGCATAACAACAGAACCAGACCTGTCAAGCTCTGACAGCTTGAATGAGGGAAGATTTCACACAATTATGAATGGGATTTGAAATTCCTCACCTGAAACACACTGCAGCATCCTTATCACAGAAGGAAGAAGGTACTTTGGAAACTGCTTGAAAATTCATCTGAGAGGAACTTAAGAGAAACTTGGCAGGTGCTCATGACACAACAGCTGAGAATAAGTAATAAAGTGGTGTTCCAAAGGGGCCTGGAGAGATGGATCATAATCACTGGTGTAAAAGTGAGGCCAAGAACCAGGAGATGCTATCCTATCTTTCGTTATCAAACCTTAGGAATTGGAAGTGTTGAAACACTTCCATGCTGTTTTGTGAGTCATCACAAGTCAGTGTTATTATCATTAGCTGTTTGAAAAATAAGTTTTTTTTTTTTTTTTTTTTTTAGTTTAGTAAGGCCTATCTTGAACTAGGATGGAGGGGATGATACCTCTATGATTACATCAGTATTTGAAGATACTCATTAGTTCTTAACATCATTCTGATAGAAAAACATTCAAGACCACGCTTGCTTCAAGTGAATTAATAGTTTTAGACCCTGTTTCTGGTCAACTTTAAGGCAGGGTAGATTTTCACAAAGACATCCTTTCCCTTTTCCAGACAGTCATATCACTATGTTCTAATAGATGGACAGCTATAAGATCTTGTTATTAGAGGACCTGTTGACCAGCGATTCATTGAGAGGATTTTCTGAATTGCTTTCATTACAGTTGCTCACATAAACAACTGTGGTACCCCTGCCTGTGTAACTCATCTCAAGACCATTTGAAATGAAGAATGTGACTGGGGATGCAAATGAACCTCTAGTCATCCTGACTGCTTGCTTGGCTGACACAGAAATATTTTTACATTTCTGAAGGAGAATGAAGATTGGAATGGTTTGCTATCAGCCATATTCTGTCCTGACTTTATACATCTTAAATCTCTGTAATTGAGTGTCTCTGGGGTTCCCATGTTTGGGATTTTAGGAGCTGAATAGAGCTCACACTGTGTCACATCTTAAGTTATAGTTAGGCATGTTCTGTAGTCCTTAAGTCAATAGTTCTGCAGAAACATGTACCCATAGGAAACATCATTTCAGACTTTTTGCCCTTGAATTAGATCCCAGACTCTTGGTTTTCAAATATTTTCAAGATTACAAATTGCAAAGAAGGACAGATTAACTTTCTTTTCCTTTAGTGTGTATGTGTATGTGTGGAGGCCAGAGGTCTTTGGTAAGCATCTTCCTCTATTTCATTACACCTTATTCGTTTTTGAGGCAAAGTCTGAACCTGGAGCTCAGCAGCCAGTCTCCAGGACTCACCATCTCTGCTCTTGCAGTTCTGGGTTTATGTCCAGCATTTATCTTGGTCCTTACACTGGTGCAGCAAGCATTTCACTCACTGAGCCATCTCCCCACTTCACTTCTGCAATTTTAATTCCCTCCATTGTTTAAAAGAGAAAAGGCTAGAGAGAAACCAATGCATCCTTTCTATTAATGAGTACCTTGAACCTCTGTCTAAGGTCGCACAGTAGACAGGAAAAGCACCAGGACAGTAGCACTGTCCTCTCTGCAACATTCCCACTCTGTTTGGTGATAGTTTTGCCCTGGTGTCTACTGCTGTGACATCCATGGGTTCACTAGCTTTTTTTTTTTTTTCTTTTCTTTTTCTTTTTTGCTTCTAATGTAGTGCTGGTTTTGATATAATAGAAGAAATAATCTTAAAGGGTTCTAAAATCCTCCTCAACACAACAGAGTTCCAGTCTAATATCCAGCAGGGTGCTAGGGATCAGCAGGACCCCCTTTCCTCATGGAAGCATCTGGAAGCATCATTAGAGCAGCTAGCACATGTGAGAATGGATGAGGTGAGTGGGGACATGAAAATCTGGGCATTTTCTCAAAATTCACCAAATATTTCCAGAGATAGGAAAAAAAGAAAGAAAGAAAGAGAAAAGAAAAAGAACAGTGTGGTGTTTTCTGGTTTTGTTTTTATTTTTCCATATCAGCGGAAAAGTAACATCATTTTGGAATAATGTGAAGAATGTTTTGGAGAGCTAGACGGTGGCTCAGTCAGTAAAATACTTGCTGGTCAAGCATGAGAATTTGAGTTTGACCCTCAAAACCAACACAAACCAAAACCAACCCACCAACCAACCGACCAACCCACCCACCCACCCACCCACCAACCCACCCACCCACCCACCAACCAACCAAGCAACCAACCAACTAACCAACCAACTAACCAACCAACCAACCAACCAACTAACCAACCCACCCACCCACCAACCGAGTGCAGTGCTCTGGCTTGTAGTTTCAAGGCTGGGCAGACATAGACAGGCAGACTCCTGGAGCTTGCTGTACAGTTATTCTAACTCGCTTCCATGGTGACACTCTAGCTCACTGACACTCACATGGTTTTGGATATCAGATTGACTCTATATATGCTCTTAGGATAAAGGGAAATGTTTTTTAAAAACCTTGCTTTTCTTCTTACAATGTTTTAATTATGTAAGTAAAAAGGACTTGATGAGTGTGGTCATCCCCTAGCTTGAGGTATGGTTCATTGAGCAGTTAAGACAGAAGGCACCCAAAAGCAGACTCCTTATCAACCCAGTGACCTACTCATGAACAGAACCCTTGTTGCTGCATTCAACTTGATGCTTGTGCTTAATAAATGCCATCCTTACTCATAAAGGATAATAAATTTGGCAATAATCAAGCTGTGAATTGTCTAACTTGATGATTTTGCATGTTGTATTAGTTTACCTTGGTCCAAAAATCAAATAAAACCAGAGTTTAAGCTCCTAAATATCACATTCCTTTAAACTTTTTTTTCAGAACACCAAAGCCCTATTTTCATATATGAAAACTATAAATAGTATATTTATGGGTGTACGGAACTGCCTTCTCTGAAGTCAAAATCTATTTGATCAATGAAAAGCAACCTGGCCACTCGGGAATGAAAGTGAAAAAAAATCATCCTTAATAATTCATGATATTTTGTGCTTCATGTCTATCAATGTTCTTGGATAGACCAAATACATTATTTCAACCATCTTCCTTAGTTAAAATGCATAGCTCAGCTCAGAGCCTTTGGATATATGAAGCAAACTGTAGAAAAATTCACTCTTTGAGATTATATTTTAAAATTTAGACAACACTTTCAAAAGTCAAATTATGTGAGTACAACATTTTAGTCAAAAAAATATAAAATGCATAAAAGCATTTTAAATTCAGAGTTTCTGTTACAGCAAAAAAAAAAAAAAACAACCCACCACTCTTTGTAATATAATTATTCAAAAAGATTTTTTTTTATCCTTTCTTGGTGGATCTGGAAACTTCTCATATCAAAAGGAAACTGTTTAGAACAATTAAAATCTGAAGACACCTCAGTTAGCTGCAACATTGTTCTTCATCAGGTCGGTACCACCATCAATGCAATTCATCCTCTGGCGTATTCTCTACATTGCTCAGAAGCCACTGCTGTCGGGGCATGTGATGTGTGATGCTGAGGCAGGGGAGAAGCTACGTGGTACCCTGGTGGATGCTGCCTATTGTTCTCTATCTTATCAAAAGATTGGCTGGAAGACACGTAGAGTCTCGCTTTCAAAAGTCTCCTAATTCTCCTATTCTGTTTGCTTTTGTAAGCAGTTAATACTGATATTGTAATAAATCAGTATCAAGCAAAGGTACCCCACTTTTCAATATTTTGTTTTTCTGTCTTTCTGCCTAGTGACATGGTTCTCTGATCTTTAGAGAATATGTATATTCCTATTAATTCTATCACTTGTATTTGCCCACAATCTTTGAATGAGTAACAATGATATTAAAATAAAAATCCATAGATGGCCTTTTTCATCCCATACATCTTTCTAAGAGCTAGTAGCCTCCCTTAGAATGTACTGGGTCACCCTCTATGAATGTTTGCTGTCACCTAACATGTTAAATACTTCTGCTTTACCAACAAGAAATGCATTTTGAGAAATGCAGTCACTGAGCGGCTCTGACTATATTTTAGAGCTTTTCTTTCATAATACAAAAAGTGCTAGTTTTGCATTTCCACCTGTTCTAAAAGTGCTTGTTAATTGATAAGAATCCTTTGCTGAAATGTGCTGTTTAAGCTGGGGAACAGGGAGACTCTGGAAAGGATTCAGACAGAGCAGCAAAACCCATAAGCTTCTATGCAAATACAAGAGGGGAAAATGGGAATGTTTGCCAAGGTTTTAGTCAGCCCACCAAGGACCACATTTAACAAAATGGAGCACTGGTGAACTTCACATCATAAATGCTGATGGGGAACTCCTCCTGGTTGTCGAAGGCACTGGTCCAAAGAAAAGACTTCAGAGTTTATACATGAGTTACAAGCTAAATCTGAGGTGATTAAGGACTTTGATTTTACAATTGGGCTCCATGGGCAGCCCAATAACATCCTTATTATTTTATGTTATGGAAATGAATATAAAGGGCAGAAAAAATGTAGGGAAAAATGTTCTTCGTCCTAGGCACTGATCACAGATTGTTTCATGTTAATGGATCCACCTTTAGTTTGCTAGAAGAATAGAGGCAAAGGAGTTCCCTACCTAACAAGGTTGAATTGGTGTCAGACTCACTTCTTGATTTCACTCTCTTGGTCTTTTACCAAGAAAATATTTCTGTGAGAGGATCACACATAAGAACCTTTCAGCCATTTGTTATCGGAAGAATGTAGATGGCCATTCCATTGACTTAACTACCAGTCACACTATACCATGTGCTAGGCCTCTAACATGTACTACTTTGATAAGTAAAGATGGTCACTGCTATCCCAGTTGTAAGATTCTTCATGATGACCAAAGCATGTTAAGAAATTCAGTGCTGGGCTCCAAACAGGTGCTCAGTCAATAGACACAGCTATGTTATGGATCAGTTCAGCTAGATCAAGTCATACATTTAGAGGAACTAATTTTTTCAAACATGCATTCAGATAAACATATCTAATTGCTTATGTGGAGAAACTGAGGAATGGAATCATTTTGGTATTGTATAATACATATCATATAGATACACTTGAAAAGTTTTGAATAATAGTTGAATAAATAAAAACAAACACCTAAAATTTTTTTAGTGTATGGTATGTGTGTGTGTGTGTGTGTGTACTTTTTTGAGTGTAGGTGCACACATACCACAGTGTACATATGGACATAATGTACGTATTATGTACATACATACACTGTCAGTCTATGCCTTCTGCCCTGTCTGACACACGGTCTGACCATTGTTTGCCACTGCACAAGCTGACCAAGAGCTTCTGAAGATTCTCTTGTCTCATCTCACTGGCATCTCACCACAGGAGCACCTGGATTACAGACGTGCACTACGCATCTAGCTTCACATGGATTCTGAGGATCTGAACTCAGGTCCTCATACTTGCATGGCAAATACTTAACCACAGAACCATCTCTCTACCTCAAAAGGCAATACTCTTACTGCACCTGCCTGTCTGCATTCTTGGTTCATCTAATTAAAAAATTGAAACGGTTCTTTGGAAACGTGTCTCTGAATGTAAAATGCTGTGTTGGTACCACACCGGGTAAAGTACATGGATACAACTGATAACCATGGCCTAAGTCACAGAAGCAGGTATGTTCACAGATTTACCTTTCACTGTTCAAGATAGACCTTTAAATCTATATTTATAATTGTTAGATATAAATGTAGGATGTCCAGTAGTATTTGAATTTCAGAAAAATAATAAAGACTATTATAAGTTAACTTACACTAACAATTATTTGGCATCTAACTGAAATCCAGTCTTAACTATTCTTTATTTTTATTTGTGAAATCTAGCAATGACTCATTTTATATTCAAGACTCTCTTTTATACATTTTGTAGATTACCAATGACTTTTCTAGAAATCAAAGCCTTTGCTGACAATCCATCTTACCCCTGTTGTACGTGTCCTTTCTAGGTTATCTCCTGAGGCCCTTTTTAGAGAGAGTGGGTGGTGTAGTTCAAATTCTAGAAGGACCCTGAGGCTGACTAGAGTATGAGAAATGATGTCTGTGAACTGCACAATGAGTATGAAACTTGCTTCGTCCTGCTCTATTTTAGTAGGTAACAGCAGAAGTTCTCTGAAGGTGGACAACACACCATGTTGTCCAGTTCTACTCCATGTAATGACAAATCACAGAAGAGGGGCAGTCAGTTCAGAGGCTTGGTTGACTGCATGTGTGGTGTGGGAGGGCAGCCCTATATATGTAGTACAATAAAACTACAAGAGGAACAGATTCCACATTGGGTTTTATTCATATCATAATATTAATTTTGAATTATATTTTTGGTGGAAACCACTTTTATCACCCATGAAATATCAGCTTTGTCATTCAGAGATAAGAAAATCTGGGGAAGGGTTTGAAGCATGAAGTAAGTTCACAGAAAAGTTGCTCAGACACGTGCCTTGTGTTTTAACAGTGAACCCCTAACTTCTGAGATCTACAACTGCTTGCTAACACTTAGCTTGCAGGAGAGAGAGAAATGAGGGCAAAAGAGAAGATTTTGCCTGGACGGGAACAGAAAATAATGTTGGAGCCAATAGAACACTTTCAAGACTTCTGACAGTTCAAATGATTCATAAATACACGGGCTGACAAGGGCTGGTTTGTCCCTGCAGTTCACTTCGCTCAACTCTGCATGGTTCTGTAGGACAATGAAATTCAATGCACTTAGAATTTCCAAAAAAAAAAAAAAAGGAGGGGGGAGAAAAAAGTGAGCTCAGATTCTTTTAAAAGCATTTCTATGAGAAAACGGATCATTTACATGCCAAAAGCACTTTTAATGTGACATATTTAGCACATGTATTATTTAGAAGGAAAGCCGCGTGAACTTGGTGAATTTTAAAGTCTGTAAAATGGCACCCTGCTGAGCAGAAAGGTGGCTGCACTCTGTTATGTGATTATTTGGTATAATAGACTTGTACATAACTTTTCACGAAATTAAAGGTATGACATTTACTTTCCTTTAGCCCCATAAATTGCACTTTAGAACATAAAGAATGGGCTGATGCATGAATTTGTTGTTCCTTCAAGCTATTTAAGGATTTTTAAAGAACAGTTTGGGTGTTCATTTGATTGAGTAACACATCAAATAAGTATCTCAAGAGGTTTAGTGAAGCTTATGTATCAGTTAACTCTTCTGAGGAAATTTCAGGGACCTTGAAAATGAAACAGGTAGATGATGTTGAGGCCATTTTGTTTTCTGGTCTTGTGGGGTCCTAATCCAAAGGCAAGGATGCCAGGTTGGCTACCGTGGTGTAGTGTCAAGGGACTATGCCTTATATCAGCTGTGGCGATAGTGTGTAGTGTGGTCGTAGTTGGACTCCAAATTCTAGGAGAGAAAAAAAATTTGAATTGCAAATCAGACAAGATTTTGTACATATTCTCATATCCAGGACCCCAAGAAGTCCCTTTCTTATGAATGCACTGTCATAGGTACAGACAGCACCAAGAAAAATGTGTTTTCAAATATAGTTGTAGACAAACAACCAGATCTTACAAGAAAAGTCAACATCTGCTGAAGAAAACAGAAAGTCCCACATTCCCTAATTACTAATAATTTTGTTCTAAATGACAGGATATAGACAAGGCAAACACACACACACACACACACACACACACACACACACACACACACACACACACCCCAAGTAGAATAAGAAACAGACAAAGCTCTTTGCATGGCTGACCTCAAAGTGATTTTTAAGGTCGAGCCCCAGGCACGGCTTATGGTATCAATGGATTCAGGACTATCTATATGTTTACCAAGCAGGGTCCAACATCACCCTGCCTCTGTGAAGTCAAGGAAGTGAATGTCTTGTGAGGCGGTTACTAGGGCGGGAATGTCATACAGGGTTCCCAAGGCTGTTTTCCAGAGATTTTTCATTTCTCAGTGTCTCTCCTGCCCACCCCTTTGACTCCTCTCCTACCTGGAGATTTCAGTGATAGTGTTTAAATTTACTACAGCTTGAAGCTTGGCCCTCAGGAGTTCAGATTTGCATCCTTGAGTAATTTGTCTAGGTTTCCTTTAAAGACAGAGACACTTGATTGGAAAACAGAGCTAACTGGTAGGCTCCACCTGTGCTTAGGTCTGTGCAGCTCTTAAAAGCTACACGAAGGTTTTCCCTATAAGGAAATTTTGTACTAGTCAATCCACAGTAACGTATTTTCCAGTACTTTGATTTTCTAACTTAGAATAACCAAGATTTTGAACAGATCAGTTGCAGTGAAAAAGTACTTTTATTGATTTATTCTTTTTTTTTTTTTTTTTTTTTTTTTTTACTATTTGTACACCCTTGTCTCTATTGCTGTTGCAAGAGCCTTGTTTCAGAAGAGATGGAGCTAAAAGTGGATCTACAGCCCAAAAGGTGCAATTATGGTCATTTAAGCCAATAACATAATTGTGGATGTAGCATATATATTTATCAGACATGTGCAGCCATTTTGAACTCTTTATGTATTATCACAACCACTTTGCAGCTTTCTTGAAACAATTTTCAACATCATTTAAGCAAAAATCACTGAGAAGGTTAAATGCTAAAAATATGCTTTATAAATTACATTGAGGTTATGGCATGAAGCCTGGAAAAATCAAAGACCCTTCTTTAAAAAAACAAAGTCCTAGCCTCTTTCTCTATTTCTTTGAGATTAATTAACAGCAGAAGTTTAATTAGTTATTATAGTCACCTGAAGTTCTGTGTCTTTATTTTGAGAGATGGGGTTGGAGAAGACGTTTTCCCCGGAGGACTTCAATGCAAACTGATTTAAACTCTCTTCAGAATCTGGTTGTTTCTTTAGTTGGGCGTTACTTTAAAATTCCATTCTCAGAATAAACACCACCCCACCTGGGATTATGACAACTTTTCATCTTTAAGCCCCAAATTTGGCATTGCTTGAAGTCTAGTTTATTTCACACCTTTCCAAGGCTTTCTTTAAAGCAAGCAGGTAGAATTCCTCATCATCCCTTCCCGCGGCAATCCAACAGTTACTAATACTCACCCAGATGCTGGCGAAAAGCAAGGCTGCTTTTAGCAAGCATGAGGCAGAGTTTTAATTTGTAGCTGATAATTTGCTATTGGAAGCTTCCCCTGATTAGTCTTCTGAGTGCACCAACAGTTTGTGAGGTGGTGAGAATTACCTGCTGTGTATGTTTTTACCACTCACTCAGGGATGAAAATGAATTACAACCTAGCCCTCAATTAAAGCTCGAAATAAGCAAACCGCAAACTTCTTTTATGTCCTCACTTCTAAAGAACAGAATTAGTTGCTTCTGATATCACTGGAATTGTAATTCACACTCTTCGGAACCCTGCAATGGATCTTTCAGCCTCATTCAAACGAGCACATCTCAGCTGTTATCCGACTCCATTGCCTCTGCTCCAAGTCAAATCATTGTCCAACAGCTGAGAATTGAAACAAACTCCATTTGTGAAAATGAACCGTGAGTTATTGATAATGCAGAACGTTTGTATGTGTCAATTCTCCATCCCACAGAACTTATTATGTTGGTTTTGGTCCCATTAATTGCGAAATCTAGGAAACAGAGTGGTGGACTTTGATTTAATTTATCATGAATGCACTGTCTAATTTTCAGTAGCTCTGCAAAGAAATACATTAATGAAAACTTGGAAGAAATATTTTTGACACATTGTTGTTAGGTCTTTTGAGAAAATGTCCATCACTTCTAATCAGTTTGTTAAAAGTCCATGAAAGCTGGCATTGTGCTTCCTGGATAATATTGACATCTCAAAAGGGAACACAGGCAGTCCAGTCGCCCGCGTGTTTATTCACCAGTTTGCGTTCTTATTAGCTGCCTATTATGTGTTGTATTTGTTCATGCCACACTCAACAGAGAGCTCATGAGTCCTGGAGTGTTTTCATTGCACAGAAGAACACAATGTGTCCCATGTATTTTGGAACAAAATGTCTCATACAAGACAGACCCACATGAGAGGTCATATATAACCAGTCTGCTGTTGCTCTAAAATGCATTTATTCCCTTAAGAAAAGAGCGGGGGGTGGGGTGGGGGTGCCTCTGTATCTTTTCAATGAGACCAGCGTTCCTGTAAATTGAAGGACAAAGGAAAGTGAGCAGGTTTTATCCAGGTGGTACAGCTTTCTGCTGTGACATTAGGAGGGTCATTAAAGGTGTCCACCTCCTCACCCCATTAAAAGTAGTTGCCTTTCCTTTTCATTATAATTGAACTCATATTGATCGTACAAACCAATGCATTTCACTATGAAATTTCCATAGAGTCACACACACACAGACATACACACACATACGTATTTTGGCTCAGGCTAAAGAAATTGAATATCCTGTCTGAATTCTGAAAGAGGGAAGCTGAGCCAAGAGAAAGCTCTCAGTTTGGGTCACATGCGGTGCCAGATGTCAGGAGGAAACAACAGATAGTAGACGAAGTCTTTTATTTAAAGACTGCAAACTCCTTGATAACAGAGTTCATTTTAGCATTTTTTGTGTCTTTTCATAGGATACAGTTTAGGGTTATATTCAAAATTGATATGAACTTTTATTTTTGGTTTTTGATGGAAATGCATGCTCCCGAGTTATAAGTCTGGCTTATGAGGTCCCAGGGAGGGCAGTTATACTTTAGATGCATTATTTTCAGCAGAGTTAACTTTACTTTTGATGCAGCAGAATTACATGAAATTTGCCAATGAACTTTCTACTTTAAATACAAAACTTTACTGCTCACAGTTCTACCCTGAAGCATCACAGGAAATATGACAGGTGCAGCCCAGCTTGCTTACCATCCTATAAAGAGAAAAATCATCATTCATTAAGTTCTTCCTATATCTTCTGGTATTAAATGAAATGAAAGTGATATGTAGCTAAATGGTAAGCATGCAATGTTCTTAGAATTCTTTTCCTCAAGACCAGAGGAGATACCTAAATAAACTCTAATTGTCAACTTAGCATTATCTTTGCTGGGATTATTCTCTCCGGAGTTGGTATACTGTTAATTGATCAGCCCTTTTATATGTTGCATTCATGTAGATTGCAGAGAAAACTCTGCCATTAATTTTCTTTTGACTTAATGTGGTTAGAAGGGTCTTAAAAATTGTGTCTTCTGAGATGTAAGAATTATGTCTTTGTTAGGCATGGAGGCGCATGCCTTTAATCATTGAGGAGGCAGAAGCAGGTGGATCTCTGTGAGTTAGAGGTCAGCCTATTCTACATAGTGACTTTCAGGCCAACCAGAGCTATGTAGTGAGACACTGTCTCAAAAATTATTAATATAGAGACAATAACTAAATGAATATCCAGGGCTGATGTGAATTGAACTTGGGCCACTGAATGGCTGACTATATTATATTGGGTGGCTGAGCAAGAGTTAAAATGGAAGTCTCCTCTACTGCCTTAGGTTGAAGGCAGGCAGGTCCCTGGATTTCACTTCTCTGTAAGGTCAGCCATCTGAGAAGAGCCTGTGTCTGGGCAAAAGCAGAAGCATGGCATGGATGAGAACACAAGCTCACCTTCCTGGCAATCTCAAGTGAGGGCTGTGTTGGCTCTTTCACTTTGCCGTACCTCTTGTTCTCTTGTTTATTCCTTCGCCCACTTATTCTCCTGCTTTCTTCTTTCTAGCCAATTCCCTGCCATTTACCAACTGTGTATTATTATGGATTATTTTTCTCCTATCTAGGATTTAAGTAAAATAATCCATTATACATTTTTAAAACTTTAATATGCAACAACAATAAGGATGGTGTATAAGAAAATCACCTTTTAAAAAAGATAACTGAGTGTGGGTTTCCTGTGACCTTCTGCAACAAGATGATCTCTTCAAGTAGTTCACTGAAGCTTGACACTCACTAGGTCGACTGAGACCATTCCGCTGCCTTATTCTGGGGGAGTTTTCATTCATCCCTCCTCCCCTTCCTCCTACCTTACATGTAAACACACAAAAAGATTTATTTTTGTCAGCTTAACATTGTTGAGTTTATCAATTACATAGGAATTAGAAGATATGAAATATGATCTTGATATATTGAGTTGATTGTTTTACAACCAGCTGCATCCTGTAAAGCAGAACTAATAAGTTATTCTAAGGCTGTTTTTTTTTTTTTTAACATGCCAGATAAAAATCCCAAGCACTCCAAAGCAAATAATGCTGCTGGTTGAGACTCAAACACTGAGAAGAAGTTTTAACTGCTAATATTTCAAAGTTTTTCTTTGGAAAAATGAAAGATTTCTGATTTGTATAAGACTTAAGTGCATTTTCTTCCCTTACAGGCAATTTATTCCACTTAACATGAGATAGCATATATTACCATAAATTAAGATGATTTTAAAAGATGGAAGTCTAGTTCAAAAAAGGAATCTTTTAAGAGTTCATATGTAATTCTAGAGTACTTTGGGGGAGGACTTTAGAGATGTAAAACTAAGAAACTTTTTGTTGGTAAGCCCATTCCTAGGTAAATCAATTAAAATACATCTACCAAATACGATTCTAATAGCTATCACACCATGAGATTTTTTTAAAAAAAAATCTTGTTTGTTGGTTAGTTAAGAATAGACATTTAAATGAATGTATCTGCTAATTATACTAATTTTATTGAATTACTGAGTATGGATTGTGTGTGTGAGAAGACACAGTATTCAAATAGACAATAGATATTCCTAAAATATTAAAAATGGAAGTGCCATGCGATTCTGCAGTCCCATGGCTGGATATAAATCCAAAGGAAACAAAACCAGTACACTGAAGGAGCATCTAGACATCTTTTTCTTTTGGAGCACTCTTCCCAATAGTTAAGAAATAGAAGAAATTTAAATGTTCATAAGTTGGTGAATGGATTAAGAAAATGTGACTCATCTACACAATGGACTGCTATTCATTTACACAGACCCTGTCATTTGTGAGAACAATAACGGAACCACATATCATTATGCTAAGTGATATGAGCATAATAGTGACAGGCGCAGAAAGATAGGTCCCGCATGACCCCATTGATATGTGAGACCTAATAAAGTTGGTCTCATAGATGTTAAGAACATTAAGGAGTTAAGAATGGTGGTTACCACAGTCGATACAGCAGAAAAAGGGAGGGGGTAGAGAGAGTTCATCAGTTGTCTCTAAGATTCAGTGAGACAGGTGTATGAGTTCTGGAGTATTATTGTATATTTGAGTGACTATCTGTAATATTACATTGAACATTTCAGCAAGCTAGAAGAAATTATTTTGAAAATGAAGAAATGATAAACATTTGAGGAAACAGATTGATTTAGCATGAGTTAAGCCCTTGGTTGCATCTCAGAGGTTAAGGTCTATATATCTCCTGTTGCTGAAGATACTGCACACATAGAATACAGTACTTGGATTATTCAAGATAAATCTAACCTGAAAACCATCTTCCTGTGGTCTGGCTTCCATGGTTCCAGTATCTGCCAGCTACCAAGGAAGGGGTAGCTGGCAATTACTCATCATACTCAGAGGCAACACCTATGAACTACAACATTGACCAGCTTGGAAAGATACCTGTAAAGGTACAGTAAGTGTCACATGCTGGTGGCAAACAACAGCTGTTTAAGGTCCACTCAAAAAGAGGGAAACCATGTCTGGCAAGGAAACCTAGCCAGTTTCCTAGGGTTAGTGAGGTCATGGACCTTCAAAAATGATCGACTAGCGCCATTTTGATAGATCAGTGTAATTTCCATATCCTTATACTCACAGATAAGTGTGATTACTACTCTTCATCAAAGAAGCTTCTCTTTATAGAAGAAGAAAACCCTCACAGAAAAATCACAACTGGATGCAATGTAGAGATCACAGGATTATGGGGAGTCCAGACCCAGTGGGGACACCTTCATCATAGCTCTTGCATCTATGGTCTAGGGAATATCATGGAAGAGGGGATGGAAAGATTATAAGTTCTGGAATACCAGGATGTCTTCTGTAAAACAGTCTCTCCTAGAAATGGCTGCATAAAGAAAAAACCTGAACAACGGTAATATTAATGGACATGCTAACATGAAACGGAGAAAACTCAAATGAGGTCTCACTGCTAGACAAAGAACAATAGGCAAATAAGGACTGCTGGGAGAGGCTAAAAATAGCCTCTCCCTAAAAATAGCCTCTCCCAGCAATGAGCCCCCTTATTGGTTATCCAATACAAAGTGGGCAGCCTTAAAGGTATATATACACAAACAACAGAAATGGACTCACCAGGTTGTAGTTATACATTTATACACACACACACACACACACACACACACACACACACACACAGTAACAACAATAACAATAATAATAATTAAGAGGCTAACAATTTGAGAGTAGGGTAGCATGAGAGGGGCTGGAGGTAGGGTACTTGGGAGGGTTTGGAGGGAAGAAAGGGAAGAGGGAAAGTGATGCAATTCTGTTTTACTTAAAATTATATTTAAAAATAAAAACATAAAATGTACCTTTAAAACAAAAGCCACACTGTATTTATGCATAATGTGTGCAGTTTTTATGGTTTTCTGTGCCAAGTAAAAATAAACTTCACTATAAAAAGATGATACCTGAGGGGGTGTGTGGGCTGTCTTTCAATTAATAAGAAAATTATATTCCTTCTCGACCACATGTAACATAAGAATCTGGTAAGGGAAATATGGAAAGACCATTATGTGTTGTTTAATTTGCTCATGACAGGAAATCTTCAAAAGAAGTGATAGAGATACATTAAGATGCCGGGGAAGACAATGTGTTTTAAAGTGAGCCCTAACTGAGACTGGAAGTGTGAGTCTCAATGCCTAGGATACTTCCCTGCTGAATGTCCACTTTACAAACTTGCTTTTCCCTTCTGTGATTGCAGAGTAGTGTCCTTCCTACCTCCCTGTTTTGAGGTATAAAATAAGAAACACGGTGAATGTTGAGAGACACAAGAAATTCAAATAGAAAGCAATCCTGTCTTCTGATCATGTGTAAGGATTAAGCGTGTTGATGCTCAAGTAGGTAACTGGATGTTTTTCTAATTTTTTCTTTTTTTCTATCATCAACATGAATTTTATAGGTATCATGGGATTTGTTTCTCACATAAGACTAAACACAAGTTTTTCTGTTGTGATGTTGGTAAATAAGTTCATCCAACCATCCAACTCTTCAGTATACTTTTCTTAGCGGTTACTTCTACACAAACCCTGTGTTCAGTTGGTAGAAAATGAGTCCAACATGTCTGTATGGAGGGAGTATTAATAATTTGGTGGGGGACGTAAAACTTGCTGATGCATATGGGGATGGGTTTTTACCCTACTTAAGTCTGATGGATGCTAACAAAACACAGGGGATTTTGACTCGGGATTCTATCCTTCACAGTACGGAAGTAGTGTTGGAACTTGGGATGGATTATCTCAGTCACTCAGCTTCAGGGGGTGACACAGCATAAAAGGGGGGCTACATACATGTGTAGATGTTTTGCATTGTAGCTGAGGAACACTGAACTTAGGAGGCAAACCATTTGATACAGTAAATAATAAGCAAACCCGTTCCTTGTCTTGTTTCATCCTCCAAGATTACTTGCTAATAGTATAAGCCTGAGAAAGGGGCCAAGGTCATGCATTTATAGCATGCCCAGAAAGATTTACCCAGAGTACAAACTCCACAGAGGTATGTCTCCTAGCATTTAAAAAGAAGCAAGTGACAGGATATGGGACTCATTAGTAATTCAGGTGATTTCAGTTCCATTCCATCTCAGCCACAAAATCGACAGTTTTATCCCTGATCGTTTTCTTATTGTCAACTAGTTATTCGAATCCCTGATGCTGTTTTTCATGATGGATCATCACAATGCTGAAAATATGTAATCCCATGAGGCACTTGATGAAGTTTCTCTCTAGTCCATATTAAAATAACTCCGAAAGATTTATTACCTGTCCTTTGCATTGTTTCTTAAAACTACACTTTCTGACTGTTTTCACTGATCATGTTGTAGTATAGCAAACTACTTCTGGCAACCCTTTCTAGTATAAGATGTCAGAAATTCATTGTTAAGGTGTTTTGGGGATTTTCCATGATTTAATATATGGAAGATTCACCATTAATTGCCATCCATTGGTAGGTCCTGGATTAACAGGTTATGTTGAAGGAAATACCATGGTAGGTAGACACTCCTTATGGCCCAGTAGAGATTCAAATGGAAGTCACTCTTCAGAGTCTAGGCTCCTTCATGTGCTTCCCATTGCACCCTGGGAACAAGAAGACAGGACAGGTGGAGGAAGAGTACTCTTTCTCAGGCTAATCATAAAGCCCTTATTCCTACACAACAATAACAACAAAAGCTACATTCCATGTTTCTACAATTTGACACACAATTCTTGGAAGTGTTTTTTTCCATAAAAGGAGCCCTCCAAGAGGAACCAGTTGATGACTAAGAAGTGTGTGTTTTCCCAGTTTGAGAGGGTTCTTTCTTTTCAGTTGTTTGAGACCTTGTTGAGACCTGGAACCATGAGAGGAGAGGAATCAGTGAGAGGGAGACAGCGAGAAATCTGCTCCTAAGTTTAAGTATGGAGTCCTACATAGGGAAATCTTCCTTCTGAGACAACATGCCCTTCTGCAGAAGAAAAGCACGCTTGCTTTGGCAGCAGAATGAGAAATTCTGCTTTGCAATTTAAATCTTCGCTAAAAATTGCGTTTCGGAGGCAGGTGCCTGCCTCGCACAGGTGGCCAGTGCAGAAATCATTGTGTATCCACAGAGAAGTATTACGAGGAGGTAGGAAGGCAGCAACCCTAATGAAGCAAATGCCAGGGAGACGAAAACAAAGCTCACCTCTCTCTTCTCTCCTCCTTTGGGTATGCTTCCAAATAATTGTAATTTAACGTTCTACTCAGGAGAATATATTTATAACAGGGCGGTTCAATATTAATCTTAAGGTCAGAAAAAAAAAAACCCTGTCGTTTATTTAGCCCTATCTTGATAAGAGTTTGGATTTGCTACTGAAAGTCTGTTACAAATAGCTGGGACGTTCTAAGGTCACCAAATGATGGCTGTCATTTCTGTATTCACTCCAATGATAAAAGAGCTTTTAAATGTTTGGATATTCAATCTACGTAGTGACACGACCTGGACATATCCTTTTTACTAAACACTGGCCCACTAAATCCTCCTAGAATGTTGTTTACCTCCAGATAAATCACAGCTGACAACGTAGGTTAACTTCACTGATTCATTTTTCAGCCACAAATGATTAATAATTTTTCCAGAACGAAAGCTACAGACTCCTTATTATACAGTGGGACTACAGGGACTGATAACTCTTGGATGTCATGTGAAATGGGAAAGCATTTCTCTGGACCCGATGCTTCTAGTTCTCCTCGAAGCTACCTCCCCCAATGGGAGGCTCAGCCAGCGAGGATGACCTTACCAGTGAGCTGGAAGTCAGCTTCTTTCCCTTGTGAGTCTGAGCAAGCCATTTTTCGCAATTTGTTCCCGGTGGCCCAAGAATACATCCTGAATCCCCTTTTCCACGCCTAAGCTATTCACGCTATAGCCGTGAAAGACCGGCTGCTTCAGTAGTAAGGACAAAAGCTCTGCCCCAAGGCCCTTAGCTGGCAAACCAGGACTCCACGTGATGGAGACAGGCCACGTAGAAGGCAAATGAACAGAGAAAGGAGAAATGGTCCCTCTTGCTTGGATGCAAAGTGCTTTGGCCTGAAAAGATGAAGAGGCACGTTTCTCCATCATTTATTTCACTTCTGTTCATTTTGGACACCCAATCCCACAGCGTTCCCTTCCTATACAAAAAGCTTTGTGGGGGGCATGGTTTCCCTAAAAACAGATAGCTAAAGCCAGCACACAGTTCTGTAACAGGCATCTTGCAGTTACCTGCTTGGCACACGAAGCTTCCATAATCCCTTGGTGATTTCTTGTCTGTGTGTTCTACCAATACTTCGTTAGCAGTATTTCCCATGATGCCATATTTCCAGGAACGCTGAGCTAGTGAATAGCTTTATTTCTGTGATTCTCTATTTTGCCATTCTTAGAGCAAAATACTGTGATAACAGCATGCACACTTAGAACTGCTTTCTGTAACTCGGAAGGCAGAGATGCTTCTGAGGACACAGCACATATATAACTTCTCTTGACACCAAGGGCACAGAAAGAGTTGATAAAATAGATGATAGATTCCTAACACCGAGCTCAGCACTGAGGTTTTCCATTACGTTTGGTAACTTTCATTAGCTCCATACCTGGAAAGTTAAGGCATTTGTCCTCAATATCTTTATCTCCTGGCACGGACTTGGATATTCTGGCCTTGGCAGTTGCAGTTGGAAAGAATAAAGGAACAAAGTAAAGAGAATTTTTCTTTACATATTGTTTTAAAATAATAATAATGACTTGCCTGGAGTTGTTCCCTGTCCAAGCTTAAGTCTGAAATGAGTTCTAGTGTTATCTCTGTTTTTTTTTTTTTGATCATGTATGTTCTAGTGCCATATAAAAACCAACATTTTATTCTATCATGATAACATGATGCTGTGGTATGGTAAGAGCTCATCCTTTCCTAGTACGCAGATGAAGCAAGCATTGTACAGGAGCATGCAGTGGCTCCTCTTCAGCTGTTCATTTCTACTGTGTAATTACATAATTAGGATAGAGACTATCTGTCATACAATTCTTTTTGTAATTCCGTGGGAAAAGCTACCGAGTCTGGACAACAGGCTTTTTGGAACCTCAGTATCACAGATGTTTTACATTCTTTTGCCTAAATCCCCTAAGTGGCCAGGCAATGTTATAGGACCCTTCCATGCCAAATTTTCTTTTGAAAAATTGAAACTACTTTGGTATTATCCAAGAGAAAGAAAGAGAGAACATTAAAGTGTGTTCGATGCTGACCTGATATTCGTACATCTATCCATGTTGTTTTTCAGCAAACACTTTTATTTCATTGAAAGATAGTCTCAATTTATAATTCTCTTTGTATCTTTTCCATCTTTTTCTCTTTCCTCTTTGTTCTTTGTGTTTTCCCATTTAACTCTCCTTCCCCTGCTCAATTCAGTACCCACTCTATTATTGTCTAACCCATATGCAAATGACATTTTTAAAAATAGGCTTTTAGATTCCCTATGCAGGATCCCACCCAAGTCATCCTAATACACCTGCTACCTATCTTACATCACTTCTCCTCTTCCTAGTAGAGCAGAAATATGGGTTTGTTTTTGTTGTGAGTTTTTCTGGCAACGCATCTTGTTGCGAATCATAGGATAATGGGTATAGTGGATAAATTGAACAGGAGGCATTTGAAATGACTCTTAAGCTGGGGGTATATAGCTCAGCTGTAGAATATGTGCTTAGTCTGTGGGACATCTGGGTTCCACCCCGGGCACCAATAAAAAACAAGCAAATGAATAAATAAAGAAGTGAATTAAGGCTCAATAGCTATGGATTCAAATACAAAGAAAGAGGAACTGAGTTGAAGACGTGGAGGAAATTGGAGCAGAACAGATAGAGGAGAGTTCAGAGAAAACTTCGAGAATATTTAGAGGGATGGAGAGATGTAGCAGAGGAAAGAGGTTAGAAGGGTGATGTATAGTTTATGTTCTCACTTATGGAAGCACTCTTTCTAGGCCAAGTCTTTTTGTTCTTTTCTATACTTTCATAATCCTTACTCTCTTTTCAAACTTTAGAAATTCTGAGTCTCTATTGAACATGTTTATAATGTCTGTGATGATGGTACCTGGAATCTTTTCCTAGTAGACTCTGTTCCCCATCCTTTTTGCTTGCTCTTGGTCACAGCAATGCATTATGTGCTTTCAGGTTTCTTATTATGAGCTCATTCTCTTTGGATCTATAACTATGGGTGTCCTTAAGGCTTACACTGAGGGAGCTTCTTTGACTTGCTTCTACTCGTGAAAGTTATCTCTTGGTAGCAACATTAACTTATCAGCAGTACATGCATTTGGAATTCACATCCAGGATACTCAGAGAAGAACCCTTATCCCCGTGCTTCTCAAAGCCCTTGTGATCTCCATCCACGCCAAGGTCAGTGTACTATAGACAAGATTCCTCTCTTTCTCTTTGTGTGTGAGGGCTTATTCCTTGTTAACTTTAAGTGTGCACCCTTATGAATTCTCCATGTGGGAACTCCCCTTCACCTCTGGGTGAGCATTGTGTTATCTATCTACTGCTTTTCACTTTGGTATGGCTACTAAAAAGGAGCATAAGAGCATCAGGGTCAGGAGAGTGCTCTGGGATGCATGGTTACTCTCTACCCACCATGACACACACACACACACACACACACACACACACACACACACACACTTTCTCTTACTTCTGTTTTGGTTCTGATACAGCCTTTTATGATAGCCCAGCAATTGTTTTCAAAACATTACTTTTATGCTTTAGTAAGCAAGTAGGCTGTATTTTGCCTAGGAAGCTCATTCAGAGTATTTAGTCTTTATGCTGCCAGAACTTAAAACAATAAAGGTTAAATGTGGAGTCAACATTAGGACTTATTTCTTTGTCTAAAAGTTTAGATACTTCTCTGTATGTATATGCATGAATGTGTGTGTGTGTGTGTGTGTGTGTGTGTGTGTGTGTGTGTGTGTCTAATTTTTTTGAGACAGGATCTCATGTATCCCAGGCTGGCCTGAAGTTATGTTCAGTCTAGGCTAGGATGACCCTGGACCCTTTATCCTGTTACCTCTGCTTCCCAAATGCTGGGCTTACAGGTGACTGTCACCTCACATGGTTTTAAATAGCATTTTATGGTTATTTCAAATCCACTGACGTTTTATTTTTTCAAGGAAGGAGGTGAAATGTTCAGAGCTGTTATTTAAAAGGTGAATCAGACAGGGAATATCAGAGCCTGAGACAAGTTCATTAGATGGTTATCATGGAGTAGGTGGGGAGTGAGAAGCCTGGCTGGGGAAGGATGCAGAGGATGGATGGAAGAGAGGCTTGGATTATAGTGAATATGGATGAGAAAATGACACTGTCTTTCATTGGCAAAAATCAGCCTGTTGGAATACAGACTAAAAAGATGTTAACTATAGAGGGACCTAGGATGCTGTATCTGTAAGTCAACTGAAATATTAATGAAGCACAGTACAGAAGCTTCCCTTTCTCAATTGTCCTTAGTCTGAGCTTATTTGGACTGGAGAGTATTAACCTACAGAGTATAAAATAATTCCCAGGAAACACCATTTCTTTTTGTAACTCAGGGTACCACTAACTTCTGTAGTAGATTCCAGAGGGGATTTAATAATTATCCCTAATAGCTGAAAGTAAATTGCAAATTCAAATTTAATCTAGTCTCCAAATTATAATCTTTTTGAATTACAGCAATCTGAAATGAACTGTTTTTTTTCTTCTGAGCAACAGTATGCTGAAGAATAGAGGCCACAAAGATAACAAAGATGAATGAAATATGCTAAATATGCTATATATTATCAGTGTATTTAAATCATTATAGAGGTATGAGGTTTATAATGCTTACTTTATATTTGCTGAAGACATGCCATTCACTTGTCAGCTTTAGATTTCAAGTTATTTCTCTGGGACATTCACTATTAACTTCCATGCATCTGAAGCAATGGGTTGAAGATTAAAAACAGACTTGAGAGGGATTTTACCATTGAAAGGTGTGGACGTAAGAGGGGCCGTGGCACAAATCAAGAGTCAGAAGTGAGACTTATCTTTATTTTCTGTCCCTGCCTTTTTTTCACTGAAGCATGTAATATTGGGGAAATGGCTTTTCTCTATCAACCTGAGCTCATTTGTGAAAATGGGAGTAACAGCACTGATTCCACAGAACTGTGGCAAGGCTTAAGAGGTATTTGTGTGGACGGATATGACAGTAGCTGGTACCTTATAGGTGCTGAACCAACAATAATTACTATACTGCTTTGCCTGTGTAGCTGCTCTCTGAACACTTTTCACGTGTAGAAGCTACATTAAATATAACCCTACATTTTGTTGTTCATTTTCAAGTAAAAGTTCAATTTCTTGAGAGTTTCAATCTTTGGTCCCTGTTCTGCACTCGGTAAGGACACATGCATTTGTTCTTCGGGATGGCAGACCTTCAACTAGTTGATGGTGGTTGTCACATCTCTATCTAGTTTTCCCTAGTTATACTAAATGGATGATCTACTAGGGTTGTGAATTTCTTAGTTAGGAAGGTCAGAATAAGCATTCTGTGGTGTGGGAAGTACCGAGTTATGATGTTTCTCCACGGGTAGTATCTGCTTCTTGCCTTTGAATCAGGTTAACCATTTCTAATGTACATTTATGATTCTTTTGTGTTGATGTAAGTTTTGTTATTTAATTATAATTTTCCTTCTTTTATAACCACTTATTTTTATTTTAACATCCCAGTTTAATCAGCAGGGACCCTTAAGTATTGTTAGAGCTAAAAGGTACTGGCTATTTTATTTTATTAATTTGAGTTTATTCAGTGATCCATTCGGGAATTTATACAACTTAGTCTGAAGGAAATTTATCCGAGGTTTTAACTGAGTTCATTTTCCTGAGAATCTTATATTTGATATACATGCAGTTATTCATAGAACAGATGTTTAGTGAGTACCCTTTATTTGTTCAGGGTGAGGGCTGAGGGTCTGTTGTGATTTGCATGGTGAAGGATTTTATTGTCCAGTCTAGCCCAAATGGCTAACGAGTTGAATGAATGATCACAGGGGAGTGCAGCACACTGGACAGAGTATCAGTTCAGGCTCTGGTTTACATGAAGGACTGGAGAATAAACAATTCCTCCTGAAGCAGGGAGAATGAGTGAGAGATGTCAGGTAAAGAAAAAAATGAAGGATCTGCCAGGAAGGTGGAAAGGGGTACAGGCCAAGAAGAGAGAGCAAGTGCGGTGATTTTGAGGAAGTGTTTGACAGAGTTCAGTGTGACCGAAACAGCATAGAACTAAGGGTAGGGAGGCACCAGGACAGGACCCTGAAGGAACATGTAACATATGTTCAGGGGACTGAACATCCCCTAAAAGCAGTGAGGGCCCTTTGTAAGGTTTTTAGTAAAGGGATGATGTACTTTTCAATATAGAAACCCACTGTATTTGAAATTCAATAATAGGTAAGCTTAGTTCTGTAAATCAAATGGATGATTGTGATTATTTTTTCTGTTTGTTTCATAAACTGAATATAGAAGGACTGAGGAGATGAGTGGGGAAAGGAATGGTGAATCTAGTTTGAAGCACAATGAGTTTAAGGTATCTTTGGTACTTCTCATTGAACATGCTTAGTAAGTTAAATACATAGGTCTGGAGTTCAAGAGGGAACGTGGACTGCAGAGTTGTCATTCAGCAGGTGAGAAGGTATTAAAGCCATAAGAATAGACACTGTTTCACAGAGACTACAGCACAAGAAAAATATACTATCTTAAATAGTATGCCTCCTGTCCCAAATTCATGTTTTACTTGGCATCTCAGAAAAATGATATTGTTTTGAAATAAGATCTTTGAAAATTTAATTACAATGTTAAGTTGATAATGAAGTGGGCCACAACTCCATGGTTGACATTCTTATGAGAAGGGAAAGACACAAAGAGGTAGTCACAGCAGAAGAACACTCAATTGCTGTGGGATGGTCTGTATGTCAAATGTGTTGCTGATTGGTCAATAAATAAATCACTGATTGGCCAGTGGCCAGGCAGGAAGTATAGGCGGGACTAACAGAGAGGAGAATTGAGAGAACAGGAAGCTGGGTGAGAAGACACTGCCAGCTGCCACTATGACAAGCCTCATGTGAAGATCCCGGTAAGCCACGAGCCATGTGGCAAGGTATAGATTTATAGAAATGGATTAATTTAAGCTGTAAGAACAGTTAGCAAGAAGCCTGCCATGGCCATACAGTTTGTAAGCAATATAAGTCTCTGTGTTTACTTGGTCGGGTCTGAGCAGCTGTGGGTCTGGCAGGTGAGAGAGATTTGTCCTGACTGTGGGCCAGGCAAGAAAACTCTAGCTACAAATGGCGCCCAACGTGTTGGCAAGAGTTTCCACCTAAAACCTGAGAAAAAAGATTCTAAAACGGAGCTAAAAAAAACAGTTCCTAGTTGTTTCTCTCAAGTTAGTGGCAGCCTGCGTGTTTGAGCTACTATGGCGGGTTCCTGGCATGTGCGCTCAACCTGCAGTATGGCGGGAATGAAGCCTCTGCAAGTGGCACATTAAGCTGTGTGGTGGATTTAGCCTTTGCTAGTCCAAAAAAAAAAGAGGTTTCTGAGCTACACGCTGCTTTGATAGAAGCATTGACCCACTATTTCTGAGAGTTGATGGCTCCCAGAACTGGCGGAAAACATACCACCACCATGTTGGGAAGCTGAAGTGGGCAGAGCCAGCAGCCACAGCGCCAGCGCCCTTTCAGGCTTAGAAGGCTGCAGTTTAAAGCAATAGGCTCAAGCTAATATAAAAAAATAAGCCACGTAAAGATGGCTACCACACAGAGAATCTGGATTATGTTCTCTTTGATATTCGTAACTGAAGAAAAACATTTGATTACAAAAGCTGTTGAGTTATGCCAAAATGTATATTTTAAAGGTACCTTGACTTCAAAATTTGGATGTAAGGATATGTTGCTTTGGAAAGGAGGCTCTGCTTTTGTTTCCACAGAAAGCCAGAGGCTATGGATTTGTTCCAGATTAAGATACATCAGGTTTGACCAGCCAAGACCACCTGAAAGGTCTCCGATGACACCATGGCCCAGATGATCCAATATCCAGAATGGTTTGAAGGCAACTCGCTCAGACAATACAGCCTCATGGACTACTCCATAATCCTAAAATATTCTTTGTGTCTCCATAAGATACAGTGCCCCCCTCCAGCAGGAAGTAGTAAGAGAAGCTACGCCCAAATTCCCAAATATACCAAGCTGACTTTGGAGATGTGTAAAGGTTAAAACCTTCCTTTTTAAGAAAAGAAAAGGGGAAGTGCTGTGGGATGGTCTGTATGTCAAATGTGTTGTTGATTGGTCAATAAATAAATCACTGATTGGCCAGTGGCCAGGCAGGAAGTATAGGCGGGACTAACAGAGAGGAGAATAGAGAGAACAGGAAGCTGGGTGAGAGAGACACTGCCAGCTGCCACCATGACAAGCCTCATGTGAAGATCCCGGTAAGCCACGAGCCATGTGGCAAGGTATAGATTTATAGAAATGGATTAATTTAAGCTGTAAGAACAGTTAGCAAGAAGCCTGCCATGGCCATACAGTTTGTAACCAGTATAAGTCTCTGTGTTTACTTGGTCGGGTCTGAGCAGCTGTGGGTCTGGCAGGTGAGAGAGATTTGTCCTGACTATGGGCCAGGCAAGAAAACTCTAGCTACACCCAATGATGATGACAGAGCAGAGGTAAAGAATTCTTTAACTAGAATTGTTGTCAACCATCACCGCCAACTCCCGGGCTGAGATTGGGGCAAAGGAGTCAGTTCTCAAAGCCATCTGGGTCATGGTGTCTTGTCATGGCAGCCCCAGGAAAGCAACCAATATGAACTGGAGGAACACCACAGTCAGAGAGTTCAAAGGAGACTGTGAAGAACTGGTCAGAATGGCAGAAGCAAACTGAAAGAGTCAATGTCACAAAAGTTAGCGATTCCATTGAGGACAAACATACTCCCCAGAGCCATAGGCAGCCATGGGTCAAGTCAGATGTGAATTAAAATGTCCAGCCAATTAAATGGAAGGTAGCCAGGTAGTCACACACACAAGGAGCTTGGAAAGCTCCAATAGCATAGCCTGGTTAGGGATAAATGTACATAGAAAGTGGAAATGGCATCTTTTCTGGGAAAGATGACTATGAGATAGCCATAGTGAAAGGTGAGACTGGAATAGTGACTTTTCAGGTTAGAAATACTTTTTCAGAACAATGACAGGAAGAAGCCCAGAGAGACAGAGAAGGTGACCTTATCCGTGATGGAGAATCATGAATTAAACTGTATCTCTGAGAAGACTGAAAAGGAATGTACTAGAAGAAAAAAAAAGAAAGTTGGTGGAGAGGTGCAGACACATTTATAGGCTCACTGAAAATGTGGCGACTTCTCTCTCTCTCTTTTTTGTTAGGGAACATTCCTGGCTGAGTGAGGGGCTCCATGGTCCTATTATAGGGTGGGAAAGTTTTATACTAAATTGTGTAAAGAGTGGAAAGGACAATTGACACAGGATTGTTGGGTAGCATTGAGGGTCCAGCTGAGATAAGACCCATTGTAAACAGGGTACATTTTGTGTAGCTGTGTTTACTAATCTCGAGAGAGGCCAGAGTTGGTGATCTTTGAGTTGCTTCCAGTCTCCAAATTCTAGGGAAAGCAGAAAGTATCTTTGGTGTGATAGGGTATCTGAGTGAAATGGTAAGGAAGTGATCACGGTGTTAGCACTGAGCTCTAGTTCAAAAGGAATACAATGGAAGGAAGAGGTTCCCGAGAGCTAAGGAGGGAAAAGAGGACCCAGGCTCTTGGCGTCCATTGGAGGAAAAGAAGGTGTCCCTTTGCTAACCTTATTCGGTTTCAGCCCTGTGCTTGACTGGAGGATAGTGAGAAAATAATCAGGCTTGGGAGCAAAGTCAGCTATTGAGTAAACATAAGTGGATTATGATGGGTGTCCACAGTGTCAGTCTCTTCAACATTTCTGTAGAACTTAGGGGACCAGAGCTTGATGAAGAGCTTCCCTGACCCATGCTTCCTCTTCTGTGTCCTCAAAGTGGCTCCATTGATGCGTGGAATTTTTCTCCTTCTATTACCCAAGCTGACTTCAGTGAGTAAGATTTCCTTATTTTATGCTTAACCATACCTTCCTTCTAAAATTACCTCCACATTAGCATTCCTGTAGGCACCCGTCAACTCTGTGTGGGAGTGGTGGTAGCTTCATAGTGCATCCAATTTTGCATCATGTAAACCAAAACACACATGTTGGACAGAGCTTACACACAGGGCTCTGTGGTTGGTGGCGAGTCTCAGAGGTTTGTTTCTCAGGGGTAATGGCGGCACTAGCAGATGATGCCTCAAATTGAAGTTTGTTATGTATAATTTTGCAAAAAAAATTATGTTCTTTCATTTTTAGAAATAGTGTGTGCCATAGTTATTATTAGCTGCATTTCAAATAATTTAAAAACCAGAGGATTTAAAAGGACTAGCACCTCACTTATCAATAGTTTTCTTCTCTGTCTTTACTAGGGTATGAGAAAAAATGAAATAGTTTTGAGAATAGTTACTTCATGTATAGAGTAGTGTGGTGGTTAGGGACGGAAACCAGTTTATTTTCTTCTGAACTGGCTCATAAACGAGAATTAGGAAGTTATAAAACAGACCTGGTCTGTGAAGTAGCTATTGTCTGCTGTGCTAAAATGGTTTCCTGAAGCGATGACTGTTGACTGAGTTGAAGAACATGCCATTTTGGAAAGAAGCGATTTTTAATAATTATTCAGTAATTTTGAATGAATTAATTAATTTAAAACAACAGTAAACAAACTGGAACTGAATGCTACCTTTGTGCCTGGTGAATTTCTTCAGAGGCTTTGCTCTGTGGCCTGCAATGACAGTCTCCTTATGCCTGCATACGGTCTCCTCTGTGTGTGTGTGTGTGTGTGTGTGTGTGTGTGTGTGTGTGTGTGTGTGTGTGTATGTGTGTCTAGATTTCCTCATGGAGCAGCACAGGTGACAAATGGATTAGGGATCAGTCTCATTACTTCATCTTACTTTGCAAAAATCTTCATATCTGAGTGGAGTTGCATTCTGAGGCATGAGGAGTTAGGACTTGAGCAAGCAAGTTACAGATGAGCATGTAAGTTATGGAGAACCAATTCATGTCACAATATTGAGCCAAGCATGTCTCCCTCTCAGAATCCACACTCCATTCCACTTGAAAGGATCAGACAGTGAATATATTTGGCTTTGAAAGCAACACAGAATCTTCATTGCGTGTTACTGATTTGCCTCATGGGCCTGCTCTAGAGTAACACCTGGATGTGTGATGGGATGTCAGGGGCTAACAAAAGCAGTGGACATGCATGAGTCCTGGTCAGTGAGTAGTGTGCTCTTGGGGATTCAACAGTGGATAAGAAACATAACATTCGAAATGTCTCCTCTTGAAATGAAGAATGAAGTGAGAGCCTTCTTGCCTGAATGAAGTAACAGAACAAATAATCCAGAAAGAAATGATGGTCCATGTAAGGTGCTGAGGTGGGAATTTGCAAGAGATGCTGGAAGACTGTGAGGAGGCCATTCAGGCTGGAAGGCAACCAAATTATGTTTTGCTGGCTAGTTTAGATTCTGTAAGAAGTATTTAGGTGTATTTTCCCCCAAGATAACCTATTTGGTACTCTTTCAAGGTTGTTTTATTTCTTTGTGATTTTTTTATTTTATTATTGTAGTTTTTTTTTCATGTTTGTGAAACAGTGTAGCCCAGGCTGGCATTGAACTTGTGGCAATCTTCCTTCCTCAGCTTCCTACATGCTGGAATTACAAACATGAGCTTTCCATTTGTTATGAAACTGCCTCAGAAATGGAGAAAGAAGGAAGGTAATGAATATACTTGGCAATCAGGGACAACGGAAGTTAACAAAAAAGGACTCAGCAAAATACCTTAAATTTGTGTTATAACCAATTTTAGAAAAATATTATTCCCAGATACAAATTAATTCTGAGTATGGCATGGAATTTCAAACATCACTTGTGAATAAATGTTTAAAATCTCCAAAAAAGAAAGAGAATAATAAAAACCAAATCAGATTTGAAAACAAACAAACAAACAAACAAATATGAGCTTTCATCGTCTGTTGAGACTAGTCTTGATCTTCTGAAATTCACAGGAATGTCTACTTCTGGATTGTAATTCTGATAATTTTACTAATTTGGATCTAATGGGAACAACATTTTTAAGACATTTAGTATGATGGTATGTGGCCACAGTTACACAGAAAAATTTTTAAAAAGGAAGAAATCAAATCTTCCTAAATGTTTGTTGAGACTTTAGCTAATTCAGAATTTCTGTAGAAAACGCAGGAGAATCTTTTGGACCATAGTGTATCTCCTCAACTCACCTCTCCAAGGATGCTGGTGTTGTGTTTGAAGCATCCAGCAGGAAGCTGAGTGAGTCTTGCTGTCTGAGTGCCCGTTCATTCCAGGACTTGTCACACAGTCCTTGATCTTGGAAAGTTTAGCTTGCCACCATCCTCTCCTCTGTGCCTTTTCCCTCAAGCCCTAGTATTTTATGTGCCTTCTGGTGTAATTGGTTACTAACTTAAATGATGAAAATCTTAAACCAGATAGAAAACCCTTTTTGTCATTATTTCTTGATTCTTCACAACTATTGATTCTTCCAGTGATTTTTGTAAGATTTATTTCTATTAGTTTTAATTTTAGACTCGTGTGTGTGTGTGTGTGTGTGTGTGTGTGTGTGTGTGTGCCAGTGCAGTGCCCACAGAAGCCAAAGGAGGGTAGAGTTACAGGTGGTTGTGAACTGGCTAACATGTAGTGAGTGTGCGTTCTGAGCTGTTGAGCCGTCCCTAGTCTATCCTTTAGGAATTCTAGCCACACATGTATGAAGATGCTTAAAGGTGTACCATAGCTCTCATTAGATTCTCTTTCTACTGTTCTCTAGGCTTCATTTTATATTGATGTATTTTAAAGCTCATTATATTTTTTATTATTATTTTGCTATATGTAATCCATGACATTCCACTAATTGCAATTTTAAAACATAGAGATTGTTATTTTTCCCGCTGAGGTTTGATTCTGGTGTCTTTTAGAGCATCTTTTTAAAATGTTCACCCTATTCTCTGTGTTGTTAATATAAGAATATAGTTATATAAATGAATTTAATGTCCATGCCTCATGGCTTTGACACCTGTTCCAGCTCTGGGTTGGTTTTGATTAGTTGATTTCAGCTTATTTTTTCTTGTTTCTTTGAGGCCTTTTAAACTTTGATTAAATGCCAGACATTGAGAATTTTACATTGTAGGGAGCAGGATACCCTTGCATTCTTATCAGGAGTCACATACTTTGCCATGGGATGCAGTGAAATTACTTAAAAAACATGCATTTTTTTTCATGTCTTGTTTTTATACTTTGCAAGGCCTAACCAGGGAAATATTTCATCACAGGGTCGTTTTATCTGACTCCTGAGCCTGTGTATTTCTGGAGACTCTTTTGGGTACCTTGTGGTTTACAAGGTTTTTGCTATCTCCCTTGTGGGGAAGTCAACCATCCCTTGCCTGTGTCAGGCCCGTGAGATTGCTGTGTCTCTCCTGTCTGGGCAAACGTTTCCCTATCGTACCCTCATGGTCACTGAGCAGAAAAGCTGAGTGAGACTTTCTGCAGGTTTAAGGTTCTTTCGTACAACTCCTGTAGTTTGGATACTGCACGTGAGCAGTTTCCCTATGCTGGACTCTTCCATACCCAGACTTGCCTCCCAACTCATCAAGATAGGCTGGGCTTTGTGCAGTTCCGATTTACTGTCTACAGCAGCAGGCAGAAGTTTCCTCTAAGTGCCTTGCTAGGGACATTTTAACACTTACTCACTTATTTGCTCTTTCATCTTGTGTTTCCTAATATCTGATTTTTTGTATTTGTAAAAGTTTATATTATTATTTCAGGCATGTGGGAAAACATAGTCCCTATCGTTCCATAATCACATTTTGTTTTGGGTTTCAAGTTTCCCAGTCTTGTTACAGCAACTATCATGATAGGTCATTGGAGTCCTATGAGAAACACTGGAAGGGGAAAATTTTAACTCCAAAAGATTAAGGATTGAGAGAGGAGGCTGTACAGGACGGGGTCATAGCTGACCTTTTGTTCTTAGGGTGTTTTCAGAGCTAAGAATGAATGGAAGAGGAAAGACAAGGAACATGGTTCATGGCCTTCTGTCCCAAGAACTCAAGAGAGCACATTTATCATGCTGCTGCTTAGAGACCATGATAATCTTGGGTCAGATTAAGTGGCTCCAGATTTTCAAAAGGATGATTTCTTCACACACGCACACACGCACACGTGCGTGCGCGTGCACACACACACACGCACACACACACACACACACACACACACACACACACACACACACTGGGAGGGAAAGAGAGAGAGAGGCACACACACATGAGTACACACATAGGATAAGGCTGGGGAAGCTGCTCAGTGGCAGAGTGCTTCTCCAGCATGTACAAACCTTGGGTTGATCCGTACGAGCACAAGACTAAAGGACAATAATACAAGAAAATGATTTCTATAAATTCTTGCAAAATAACCCGAGTAGCTCAAGGCTACATGGAGGTGAGTGAAGCTGTCAGGATGATGCTCCAGTCTTCGGCAAAATGACACATTTCTATATGGCATACATTTTAGGAATTGTTCACAAATAACTTAGGCCTTGAATGCTAAGTATACAAATGTCATATTTCTCCACTACTTTGTGTGTTTGTCTTTCTTTTGTTTCTTTGTGTATCTTGAGACAAAGAGGTTTGGAAAGGGGAATAAAAAGAGAGAAGCAAAAAAAAAAAAAAAGGCACAAAAAGTTCTAGAACCAGTTATTTGAGTTTACACATGACTAAGCTGGGATTACCCTGAAAAGCTGAATCCGTAGCTGGAATGTGATGATGACACCAAAGTGCTTGTAGCCCGTGAAAGGCTTGGCAGTGTCTGCCATCAAGTGCTTTACCGCGTACCTGACAGTGAGCTGGCCCATTGTCTCCTTCTATCGTCTTTAATTCTTAGGTCATAAGTGTTACTAGACCTGGACAAAAGGCCCCATAAATCACCTTTAGCGCTTGGCCACCTTGTTTGTTGGCATAAGCTTCTTAGAGATGGGCTTTACTACAGCTTTCCATTTAGGTAGAGTAAAAGGCTTTCTGCTTCGTATCTGGAATGCTGTTCAACTCACGTGAATTGACGTGAGAGTGAGAAGTGAGACAGCAGTTGGCTAAGAGATCCATTTAGACTTCATGCAGGAGCAAGTGATGAAATAGAATTTAGGTTTGGGATACCGCATAGTTTCTGGATATTAGATTCCTACTTTCCATGAAATTGGGACCATTTAGCCCTCACTTGAAAGATGAGCTTATCCCACTGTCCAGGACCAATGTTGATGGAATAAGATTCTCAATTATCAAGCCCCCATCCACCCCATCTCCACCACCACATGCAATTTAGGTCATTCCCAGAATATTTTTATGCTATATCACGAACACTTGGCGTTGGTGACTTTTGAGTCTGAAATTTCCTTCCATGTTAGATTATTCAGGATTAGACTGCAATTGGAAACTGTGAATTTCTCTGTGAATCAAGTAACTGCACTAATTATTTTTATCCATAAACTACTTTTATTGATATACATGTTCTAGAGAAGTTTCTTTCTTTCTGAGCTAACTTTTTTGAGCTTTAATTAAAGTTGAAGAATTCCTTTTCTTTTTGGTGTAGGACTGAATCTAGGCACATGAGATTCAGTTTAGAACAACTGTGCTTAAAAAGATGATACCTAAATGCTGGGGAGGCAGGATGCCAGGTGAAGAGGTAAACCTGGAGCCAAAGTAAGCGCATGAACAAGCTCAATGACAACTTAAAGTAACTGGTCCTGCAATCATCAGGCAGGCATTTCAGACAAAGAAGTAGGAGAGGATCTAGGAGGGGGACACCCCTTCCATCGGAAATTTGAGGAAAGTAGGATTTTCAAAGTTAAAATCATAGGAATGAGGAGAAAGGGGGCTGGATATAGTTCACCTGCTATATAGTGAAGTCAAGGGATGAGATATATAGCAAGTATGGCATTTATTTGTACAGTTTTACCATAGTTTAGCTACATGCATATTCATTGTTCTAGGACCTTGCAAAAGACATTATTCATCCTGTATTTCAGAAACAGACTCAGATCAGTGCAGTAGCTTGCCACAAGCTCATCACAGAATGAAGATATTAGCACTTCACAGGACACCAGTGAGCACCTTGCTTGTTAAACAAAGCCCGGGTACTGGCATCTTCCTTGAAATGTTGGGTGGAGTGGGGAACATTGGGACAAATGCTCAGTCTGCTTTCTGACCTGGTTTGGTTTTGTCCTAAACATCTTCTTCCTGGGGTCCTAATGCTTAACTATATGCTGGGGATGCTGACTGCTGACCATAAACCCACATCAAAGCACTATGCCAGGAACTGTGTTAACACCTCATTTACACTCCACAAGCGCGCGAGAATCCACGGCACTGAAAGAACCATGTTATGTACTGTCCTTACACTTAAGCATCACCTATGCCTTGCCCTGAGTTAAATGAGTCTTTGTTTCCTTTAGAATTTCATGCTTGGGAAAGAGAGAAAAGGAAGAGGCAGTATAAAAAGAAGAGTCAAAGGATAATCCAATTTGTCTCTTAATTATTCTACATCATCTACATTGGAACATTGTTTTAAATGTGCAGTATTGGTTTCTGTTACACATCTTAGGAAGGAAAACAAAGGATTAAATGTCTAGTACACCGATGGCTGAATTTAAGAAATCTACAGGCATAAGAGCAATCCTTTTTAAGACATTACCAATTCTTCCCCACCTTTCCTCCTCTTAGAATTCTGCTTTAGTCATAATGGATAAATAGTGATTATGGATGGAGATTTGCATAACAGATGCCCAGGTTTATAACCTCCTGCACCTCAGACTATCTTGCTGACCTTTTAGGAAAACTATACAAAACTATGCATTGGCATCTACAGCACCCAAGTAGCTTCCTCCAAATCACAAGTATTAAAACATAAATGAAAGTGAAAGTTTAGAATTGATGTAGTGAGCAAGTCTAATAAAACTTGAAATTGGCTGGGAAACTCAGCCATGCTTCTACCATATGTTATTTTTTTCTAGTTTGTATTCAACAAAATTTGTTCACTCTATGACAATGGATCTCAATGGGTAGGATGGGACAAGGGGAGGAGTGAGTTATTGAGCTTTACAGATGAGATGTTTTTTTCAGAGTCATGTCCACCAAGATATCTATGAAAATGCAAAACTGTAAAATGAGTTTTTTTTCCTCCTTATTGATTGGTCAGTTGGTAAAAGGGGGGACAATAAAAGGAACACACAGCCCCCTGCATTCTGGTCTCTGAGGTTGTGATAGAGGGGTTATCTATTTCATTTGAACTGACAGGAATCTGAAATGTTATAAATAGGTTTTCCCGAGCCCAGCCATTATTTACTGTTTGACTGTAATGTTGGTGTCTTTCTCCTTCTTCAATATTGTTTGCACTTTACTTTTGTGAAAAGGACTTGATTGAGCCATACAAGGGCGATATTTCTATCTTTCTGTGGGATCAATGAAGATGTGTTCACAGGTCCCCAGCACAGTGTACACACCACAATAATGGATCTTAGTCAGTGTTGATAGAAAGCTCTTTTTCTTTGTTCCTTGTCAATCTTGTATCTATTACTTGATTGCATCATAAAAGGCTATTTGGTCAAGCACTGAAACAACAACTCTATCAGTCAAGCTGAAGTGGTTACCTGAACTAAATCTATTCAGCCCTTACCAAACAAGCCACATTCAACTGGAAAGCAGGCTTCATTTGCCTCTCTATTTAGGGACCATCTCATAGTTGCACTTGCTTACATTTTGAAGTACTTTCTTTCCTCTCACAGATGTTGAAATTAATTTGTAGCTGTGAAGGAATAGCGTAGCGATCTCAGTTTAAGTAGGGCATTGTGTGCACAATTAATTAATGGGAGGGAGACCGAAGTTCCTAGGAAGAAGGAAAAATTCTAGACACACACACATCAAGGTCTCTTCTTCCAGTTAATAAAATTGATTTAAAAGCTGGATAAAAAAAGAGCGAGAGAGACAAGCCTATCAACTATCCCCACTCCACATTTACAAGGGACAACTTAGCAAATCACTCTGTGAGACGGGAGATGAGAATTTTCCCCCTTCTGGTCATTTCACTGACAGCTTCATTACACTAAATTGGATATTCGTCCCTTAATCATTTGACCTCTAGAGCAGTTAAAGGTTGACTCTCACTCCTAGCCATCTTGAGGATGGCTGAGGATATCTGGGTCAGTACTGATTCCATGCCCCCGGGCTCAAATTATAATTATTTTTAGACTAAAACAAGAGTTAAATTGGCACATATGATGGAGATGATCAGATATGGGAACACTTTCTCAGAGAAACTATTTATCACTGTCACAATTTTTCCCCCAAATTCACCTGGCATCACTTATTGGGCAAACCATGACCATGAAGCTTAATAGAAATTCTTTGGGAAGTAGATACATCATCCCTAACCCTACTGCACAGTTCCTGAGTATGAGGTGGTGGGGATACACTTTGCCACTGTACACCTCTCATTACTGTAACACCTTGGAAAATATATGTGCAAAATAAATTTTAGAGAGCAGAATTAGGTTTTGAGATATAGGAAACTCAGCATTAAGGAAAATGTGTACTAAGTACAATTTCAATATTAAGAGCCTTCTTGAAAATGCACAACCATCGATTAGATAATTTTTGTTATTTTAAAAAATATCTATTGTTTTTATTTTATGTGTATGAGTGTTCTGCCTGCATGCATATTCATGTACTATGTGTCCTTAGAGGCTGGAAGAAGTTGCCAGATCCCCTGGAATTGGAGTTAAGGACAGCTGTAAGCTGCCATGTGGGTACTGGGATCCAAACCTAGGTCCTTCTGCAAAATCAGCAAGTGCTTTTAAACACAGAGCCATCTCTCCCGCTTCCAGTTGATTTTTATTTTCTAGCTATGTTTCTGTATAGCAGAGACACTGATTGACTATATCAATGCTCTCTTGAAAATCTATGCCAATGTTTACACTGCAGAATTTTTTCTTCTTTGAGAATTTCTTACAACGTATTTTGGTTGTGGGAGCCCGTTCTCGGGTTCCTTGCGGCTTTACTCAGCAGGTCCGAATAGAGGATGATTAGAACCACGGGCCTGAGTGCAGGTGTCTGAGATGGTCTGCACTTGGCTGTGCTGGGGGAGGAGGTCTTTTGCTCCACCCCTTGGCTTCTCTATAAAAACCCTGGGGCAGAGACAGTCGGGGCCCGTTGGAATAGGTTCCAGGCCCTCTCGAGGCTATCCTTTATTTTCTACCTGTTTATCTCCGCGATATTCTCCGCAATAAATCCTTCTATCTAATATTTCCTGCTGCTCGCACTCAAGAAAACTCTGGGGAACTGTGGGGGTGGTTGGGTAAACGCCCCACATTTGGTAATATTTCCCCATCTCTCACTCCTCCCAGGTCCACCCTCCTTTCCTATTCACTCAACTTTGTGTCTTTTTTTTGTTATTGTTGTCGTTTTGTTTTAACTCATTAAGTACAGTTATTGCTACCAATATACTCTTGGATTTGCGGCCTTTCATGGGGGAATGACCAGCTTATCACAATGAAGAATTATTATTATTTTTTTTTTCGAGACAGGGTTTCTCTGCATAGTTTTGGTGACTGTCCTGGATCTCACTCTGTAGATCAGGCTGGCCTTAAACTCACAAAGATCTACCTGGCTCGCCTCCCAAGTGCTGGGATTAAAGGCGTGTGCCACCACAGCCCGGTGTAATGAAGAATTTTTGAGTGGGATTGAACCCTTATCTTCCTGACAAAGAAACTGAGACCTGGAAATATTAGGTGATACACCAAAGTTCCTATCGTTAACAGCTAATAAACTGGCTTTTGGACTGGTGCCTCTTAATGTCTTGTCTGGTCTTCATTCGTGTTCATTCATGGGATTCTCCTAATCAAAAATTAGAACAATAATCAAAGATCATCTGTAAAATCCACGTTGTAGTGTAAAATGTGGCCTTGAGCTGGCACCATGGCTCAGTGGGTAAAGTCCCTTGCCTTCATCTTGAATCCTGAGTTTCATTTCCAGGACTCACATGGTGGAAGCAGAGAATTGCCTCTGGAAAGTTGTCTTCTGACCTCCACATGTATGCCATGACATGCAGACCCCAAACACACACAAATAAGTGTAATAAAAAAGTTAATGTGTATTTTTCACTAGAACTGTGGAAGTTCATTAATTTATATAGTTCACAAACATATATATGTCTGTATGTATGTATATACGTATGTATTAATTCCTTGGTTAATGAAAAATCAATTCCATTAGTTATCATTTGAAAATCTTTTAGTTTGGCATTTAAAAACACGAGCTCTTCCCCATAAACCAACTCTAAGACTAGATATGAGTGCAGAAAGCTTAGTTGGGAAGTGATCTAGGAGACATCATTAGGAAGTGGACTAATGAGTTAAAAAATAATGAAGAACACCTATAAAAGGGAGAAGTGTGTTATTAAGCCAATTACTGAATGTCATTTCAACCAGAGAAGTCTGGGATACAACAAAGGATATATTGGAGTTAGTAAAACTGAAGGACCACAGGAGTGGGCAATTAACCAGCACTTGGATTGCCATGTTTGAAACTACCCATGGGATGTTCCTTTTGGACACTTGTGTGACATTTTTTGCTCTTTGTCTAAGCAGGCTCCTGAATCAGAAAGAAAGCTCAGGCAGACAGCCAGCTGCAGGAGCAGCCTTCAGGATTCCATGCCCAGAGCTTCCTAGAGAGCTGCTGGTGTTCAGTGCATGCTCCAAGACTGAAGAAACTGCAGTCTGACATCAGCAGAGGATGATGCATCATCGTCATCGTCGTCGTCGTCGTCGTCGTCGTCGTCGTCGTCGTCATCATCATCATCATCATCATAAGCAGCAGCGACTACAGAAATATCCACTCAGGAAGAGCAGGCAGCCCTGCTCCTTTTGCCTCCTTACTGCAGGTGGGAAGGAGAGTCTTTCCTGTCTGTTAATCCTTTTTGCCAGCTCTCACAAACACACCCAGAGGCATGCCTCTACATCTGGCCAAGTTGACATTTAAGACCAACCATCACAGGCCGCCATTTTTATTTCTTCGTAACTACTCTCTACGCCATAGTTGCTCTTTTTCTTTTCTGCAAAGTGTTCAAATAATCTTTCGGGGTTCACCTATGAGACACTTTGTTTTGCTTCCCTGCCATGGCTCGCCCTCAGCTATACAAAGCTAAGCAATGGATGGGGAGGAAGGAATTCCTTCAAGGGCAGAAGAGGACAGACAGCCAAGTAAACACTTAGAAATATTTCTAACAAGCAGGGAAGGAAAAAGAAGTAAAGGCCTGAAACATCTATACATTGTTCTACTACATTTAATTAGTAATGAAATGAGAAATTAAAAATTCTTTATTCTTTTATCACTAAATAGACACATTATAGCTTAATACTTACAGTTTGAACTCAAAACTTAATTTAGAACCTGTTTCTTCTATTGAGGATATTCTCTCTCTCTCTCTCTCTCTCTCTCTCTCTCTCTCTCTCTCTCTCTCTCTCTCTCTTGTAGGTATGTACATGCATATGTGCCTTTGTGTGTGTGAGTGCAGATCACAGTGCTGATGTAGAGACCAGAGTACAACCTCAGGTGCTGGTCCTTGCTTCCTGCCTTGTTTGAGATGAGATCTTTTTGAAGTCTGCCTCTGCCTACTCCAGGGTAGTTGGCCCATGAACTTCTGGGGGGTTTCCTGTCTCTGTCTCATATCTATGGTGCTGGATTTACAGATGTGTGCTTTTGGGGCTGGCTCAGTGTGGGTTCTAGGTACATAGATTTAGTTGTGTGTGCTTGCATCCCAATTACTTTTCCCACTGAGCCAACTTCATAACCCCTATGTAAGGATTTTCATGAGCAAAATGTCAAATAATAATATTATGTACCAAAGTGTTTTAGAATAGTAGATTGATCCTTGTTTCTAGTATTTCATAAATGTTAGCTAATATTATCACTGTTATTATTGCATTAACTTAGTGGGGGAGAAAGTGATGGGAAAAGATAATTCATTTTGAAGTGTGTGTGTGTGTGTGTGTGTGTGTGTGTGTTAAATTAGAGAAAATAACATAGCACAATGAAGGTTAAAATCCTGGAGGAAATGAATAAATTTCTCATGAAAATGAACTGCTGTATTAACTTACTTAGCTGACTCTCTCAATCAACATCTCTAGGGTAGAACTTTGAATGATTTCCTATTAACTCACATTGTTGAGTTGCAATTGAAAATCCCATTTGAATGAAGTTGAATGAAGGAAATAGATGTGGGGACTATGCGTTTTAAGGGTCCTAATTTACTTAAAACTGATAAACATTTCAGAATTATGCAATTATGTCTCTTCTTTCCTGGAAACAGTGCTTTGATAAATATGTCCTTGAGGTAGAAGAGAATATGTCACCACAGGACAATATCATACTAAGGCACATATGATTTGGTCTTCTAGTAAGATATGGTGATAGGGTGCTAAGCTCTGTGCCATTTCTTCAATAGAAATCTGCATGTAGCACTGCAGACAGTTTCTGTGTAATAGCTCAAACAATAGTAAGGGAATAGTTGTTACTTGTATCCACACATCTCTGAGAATATGGAATTGAGTAGTGTGGTACCCAGTCAAGGAAGTAGTGGTGCCTGAATGCTGAATGGCTGAGATGCTCAGCATCATGAGCAATCAGACCTGATACAGCATCACTTCACCCACCAACCACTGAGAAAACTAGGAACAGTTTTATTTATGTTTATGAAAATATTACATATGCATTAAAATAAAAGCATTAACACATGCACATTTTAAAGTAAAACATCATTTTCTAAGAAACTTCTACTAGTTCTTGGTCACTTTGACTTATGCCTCCAATTCTTCCTTTTTCTACTTGTAGTTTGTTGGGGGACTCCGGAAATAAAGTGGCATTTGAGCTGGTGCCTGGGGAAGAAGTATGTGGTGCTGTGGATATCACTCTATATAAATAAAATGCTGATTGGCCAGTAGCCAGGTAGGAAGTATAGGTGGGACACACAGAGAAGAGAATTCTGGGAAGTGGAAGGCTGAAGCAGAGAGACGCTGCCAGCCACCATGAGAAGATGTTAAGATACTGGTAAGTCACAAGCCACGTGGCAACTTATAGATTAATAGAAATGGGTTGATTTAAGATATAAGTACAGTTAGCAAGAAGCCTGCCACGGCCATACAGTTTGTAAGTAATATTAAATCTCTGTGTGTTTACTTGGTTGGGTTTGAGCAGGTGAGGGAGAATTGTCCTGACTGTGGGCCAGGCAGGAAAACTCTAGCTACAATGTGGATATAAGATTCTGATAATCTTTAGAGGGTCTTGGTCTGACTGAGTTTTAAGTCAACATTAAGGTCTTAGAGACTCGTGCTTCTGACAGAGAAGTGGGTGTCTATTAATTCTTGAAGACAAGAATCTGCCTCAAATATCTGCTTAACATCTTTAGCTTTTATTCAGGCCAAGAAGGAGCAATATGTTTTGTGACAAAAATCTGAATATATGACATACATCAGTTTGGGGAAGGTAGTATGTGGTGAGTATGAGGCACTCAGCTGTTTAGAGACCTAATGGGCAACATGGACAAAACCTAAGCAAGTGAGGTAAAGACATCACAGCTGATTGAAATGACCTCATTCTCACCCCCAGCACCGAGAGAAACATTTGTTCTGAGCTGTGAGCTCATGCTTCCAGTAACCATTTCCCTGTGTGTCTCCAAACACTGAGTAGCAAGTTAAAGTGCCATTAAATTAAATATAAGGACAATTAATCATAAATTTAGAATCTGATATTTTCTAAGACATAGTACAGGATTTTGATGGTGACTGTATATTATTTAACAGAGTTTTGGTAAAGGGTAGCAGAATTTAAACAAACGACTTTAAGAGATGTGTCTTGAATTTCTGGATAACATCTAAGATGTTGAAAGAGGATGCTTCAAGCCTGGGGTCAGCCTAGCCTATTTTCAGCTTGGTATTATGGAGGACTACTTAGATTTTTATATTGCCTGGCATGAGCTGCAAACAAAATGGGTGATCATTTTGCTGAACTCTTACACTGTTTATATATACATCTAGGAAACGATCACAGTTTCTCCATTTATTCTACAAAGCATGATTGCAATGGACATTCTACCAGGCTGATAAATGAAAGCAGAACCTGTTTCATTGAGTGGCTGACAGTCGGCAGTGGGAAGATGGTGGATGTGTTGTACATTATTAAACAAAAGAAAACAGTACAGGCCAGTGAAGAGAAAGCCACAATGATGGTAACTGATATTAGATGCCATAACTGGCTGAATAGATATGTTATTGTTATGAAAATCAACTCTAAGCTTCATATTTTTGTATATTTTAAAGCAAAGATATAATATTAATAGTAGTAGGGTTTATTTGCTTTCTTTAAAAGGTTTTATTTACTAATTTGTATTTATGTGTGTATATGCATAGATGCATAATACTGTGTTGTAGAATCATTTGGACTTACTGAATTCCCTGTGGTTCCAAAGATATTCGGTTAACCTGTAAGATCTAAGATCTAGTCCCTATATTCCTGCCACATCAGTCTGGTAAGGTCTCTACAGACTCTCTAGATAACTTTTCTCTAGTGTCTAGCTATTCTTTCTCTGGTAATGGCATGGCAACCTCCTGGCTATGAATTGGGTCAGTGATCAATGGCTTTTGCCAACAAGACATGTTCACCCAAGGCTTAGGAAATTTAAATGAACAGGCTTGTCCACAAGCTGTCAGAATCTCTTAACTACAGAAACATCTCTGTCCAGGAAATCTATTGACATTTTCCTTACGCATTCTAAGAATTTGTCATACTTTATTTTAATTAAATAATTAGTTCACGTGCATGAGTGTTTTGCCTCCATGTATGTCTGTATACCACATGCATGCCTGGTAACTACAGAGACCAAAAGAGTGCATTGGATCCCCTGGATCTGGAGTTACAGATGGTTGTGAGCCACCATGTGGGTGCTAAGAATAGAACCTGGGTCCTCAGGAAGAGCATCCAATGTTCTTGACTGCTGAGCCATCTCTCCAGCCCATTAGGAACCTATAATTTTAAAGGTTTTGCCAATTACAGCTTTTCAATTTTATTTTCTTTGTAATGCCAATCTCAGGTTCTCTACTGGGAGAACAATCTGTCTAATTCTGTATGTCCAAGTAGTGAATCTGAATATTTTAGCCATTTAACTATTATTATTTCATTTCTGTGTATAAAAGAAAATTCTTTTGTTTCTGGAATGGTAAGAGTTTTTGAGGAAAAGTGTGTCAATCAAGGGCCAGTGGGGTAGCTTAGGAGGTGAAGCATTTGCCATCAAGTTCTGATGACTTGTATTCAATGCTGGGGCCCACATGGTGGAAAGAGAGAACCTACTTGGCAAGTTGTGCTCTGAACTCTACAAGTGCACCATGGCACACATGTACACACACACACACACACACACACACACACATACACACACACACACACACACACACACACACACACACACACAGGAACATGAACACGGACACAAACAAAACGAATTTTAAACTGTAAAAAATACGAATCTGTAATAGGTGCTAAATTCCATGATTTCTTGGCCTCTGTGTAAAAATCACATGCCTTCTAATTGGTTCAATATTTTGTTAATTTCAATAGATTAATCTTTCTTAATGACAGCCTGTATTTTCTTTTCTAGCTCAATCAATAACAGCCTTGATATCAAGACTTTGCTGGACATGTAAATATGTTTATGGCTATCTGGTTTTATCTTTTGATTCTTGGAGGACTTTACCTAAACTTTGTGTTATTTGTTCTTAGAAAGCTTGTTCCTGGAGTTTTTATCATGAAAAATTATTTCATAAATACTGACAAATGTAAATGTCATGGTTTCGATTAAAAGCTAAAATAACCCAGAAATGCTGTTATGATAGAAACTGTTCCAGCCCTTGGAGGAGATCCTCCAGTTTAAATGAGCTAACAATGTGAAAACGTTGGATGTGGATCATTGAAAGAGAGACATGTGTACATAAATCACATAAAGAGCAGCTGACTTTCCCAGCAGTCTTTGTAAGGTTGAGTGGCACGTTTTGTGGACATCCCCTTTTCCCCAGTTATTCTGAAATTGCAGAGGAACAAGGAACTCGACCAATGTTTCTGTCAGCTCCCTCACAGACTCTACCTCTGTTCCCTGCAGTGTCAAGGCCTTAGCACATAGTAATATCTCTCACAAAAGAACCTGGATATTTCGTCTAACTCAGAAGTCATTGTTTCTCACTGTGAAGCATCCAAAAGTTCTGACTCATGAATCCTGTATGTTTCCAATTTTTTTAAACATGAAAAGTTAGCTCTAGTGAAGAGGAAATCAGAGAGGGATTTTCAAAGCTGGGTCTCTTTCCAGTACTGAAATTTTAACGTCGGAGAGAACACCTGACCTCTGTCAGCCCTGCTTTCCTTGTAGGGCTAATATGACATGGGAGTTGCTCTCCAAAATTATATGCAGACCTGAGGCTGCATGTTTCATGACTACTTCTAGGTTATGATGTAACACTGCTTTGGCATGTTGAGTTGACTCAAGCATTTCCTTTTGCCCACAGGAAGTTAACTTTTGAGCTGTTTGGCTTTGTGACTGCATGATTTCAACTCAGGGATTCTTTGTTGTAGTGGTTAATTCTACAATCCCTATACAGGCTGACTGTGGAGTGAGGCTGGCTGAAAGCAGTGAGTGGTTTAGTTGTTATCATAGACAAACTGTTTCACATTTCTTCCTCTTCCTCAAAACACTACTCTAGTTTTCTTTTTCTGACTGGCTCAGAAAAAAAAATAGATAGATAGAAGGGTAGATGGATGAATAGATGGATAGATAGATAGATAGATAGATAGATAGATAGATAGATAGATAGATAGACAGACAGACAGTAGGCATTGCCTTCTGAGAGGAAAAAGCTACTGGGATGCTAGGGTACCAGGACAGTCCTGGTTTTCTATGACCTTCAGGAAGTGCCTTCATTATGATGACCTCATTCCTTATCTATTTATAGTAAGAATATTGAGGCCATTTATTTTCATTATTTTTGTAATGCTGGAAATTGAACCTGGGCATTAAGCATGGTAGGCCAAGACTCTATTTCTTAGCTACAAACCTAAGCCTGAGAAACTCATTTATGATGCAGTGATTTCTAACAAAAAGTAAAATATTTATTTTTTCTTAAGAAATCAAACTCCAGTAAAGATTCTACCTCTGAGTTTTATATGATGTTTATAGTGGACGCTACAGTAACTCAATGGCTGAGAATTCTCTGAGAAACACCATGCTGGGCAGGGAAGACACAGCCTTCTGGATTTGTGACATACAGGTATTTTCATCCTAGTCTTTCTGTAGATTACTCTCGATAACCCATAAGTATAATAGTGTTGCCTCATCCATTGATGTTAGTTCAACAGCAGTTAATAATTTAATAATAAAATATTTAAAATTTCTTCATAAGGTTTATTTGGATGAATTTTTGGTTAAAATACACGCAATTTTCACCCCTCTGTTGAAGTAAAGCACATTGTAAGTGACAGAACACAATGGATAAGAGATTTACATAATTCCAAAGCATAGGGAGGAAGTCTATTTTGTACTGTGGGTGTGTGTGGTGGGTACAGAGGTATGCTCGTTGGCTGAGACAGTAAATGAGATTGACCCAGAATGTTTGAGGTTTGTTTCAGAGAAGAGGATAAGAGAGGCCAAGGTCCCAGATGGTCACTAAGACTGAGCAAACTATTCTCTCTGGCAAGTGGCTCCTCCAGAAGAATTCTGTGAGTGCTCCAGTGGTTAGATATTAGTAACTTCATTCAAGTTTGACAGTGGATGCTTTGATTTTCTTTCTTAGCTACAAAAGGGCTTGTAAATGGAATTTTAAAGTATCTCCTTACTCTAAACATTGCCCCACAAAAGCATTCTAAAAACACAATAATTACTAATGTTCATCAATTTCAGCTACATTTTAATAGTTCACTACTCTAGATGATTCTAAAAGCTTTAATCAGGGAATGATTTCAAATATGTGTATGTTTTGGGGTCAGAGAAATGACTAAAGCTAGTAAAAGCATTTGCTGCTGAGCCAGACAATCTGAGTTCAATCCCAAGATCCTGTTTGGAGGAAGGAGAGAACTGATTCTTGCAAGCAGCCATCTGATTTCCACATGTATACCATAGCAAATGCATGCATCCCAACAACACAAATAAATGAATGCATAAATATATAATAAAGCTTTAAAATGGGTTTATAATTCCTTGAGAGCAGGAAACCCCATCATCACACTTGAGACCCACCCTTCAAGTTGTTGGTAAGCAGAATCCAAGGGACCATGTCAAAGTAATATAAACTACAGCCATTCTACTTGGTTGCTTCCCAGAGCTTGGGGATAAAGCCCCATAGCTAAAGACACCATATACTTTGGTCATAGTACTTTGAGGATTGGAGCTGTAGTGACCTGGAAGCTGCCTCCCTAAGGTTAGCTCTCATACTCTTGAAAGATGCTATTCAAGTTGCCAATTTTATCAGCTTTATCACTAGTCCTATCCAGTCATAAAGCTTGTGAACCATAGCAATAGCCGGCCTTGCAAGATGTCCTTGATGTAACAGTGGCGCTTACATTTTGGGGATAACTAACAACTAACTATTTGGACTGAAGGTAACTTCTGCTTGCTTAAAATAAACCAACAAGCAGTGACTAGAAGTCAGGGACTGTAGAGGAGAACCTCCTACTACCATTTCCCCAAATCAATATTGTTTCTAATTCTACATACTTATATATTCTGAATATTTATCCTTATACCCACGAAAAAGTGTAGCTCTCACTCTCATCAAAGAATACCCTTTGTGCAGCAATCAGAGGCTATTACAAAGATCCAGAACTTGTCAAAAGACAGAGAATAAATGTTTAAAAGATTGTGGAATGCCCAGCCCCAGCTGAGACATCTAGAAAGTAATTCCTATGCCAAATGCCTGGGGAACGTTGTGAAAGATGGGGCAGCAAGATCGTAGGATCCAGGAGACCAGGAAGGCTGCTGGGAGATAGTATCTTCCAGACATGATTACTGAGGGCTACTGAGGGAGAGTGAATCAGTTTGCTCCCAATCCTAAGTGGTCAGCCCAAAACGCATGTACATATGACAATACTAACTGGATTCAATAGGCTGTATAAATGTGTAACTACAGTAATTATAGAAAAAGAGGTAATAAAATTGTGAGGGAGTGGTGGTGGTGGGGACATGAGAGGCGTTGGAGAGGGAAAAGGACAGATAGAAATGTTATAGATATACTTATATATGAAGTTCTCAAATATTAAAATAAAGACTGAAAAATACCTATTTGAGAGTAACACTATTTATTTAAAGCTGAAAAGGTATATAATAATTCCAAAACTTTAATGAATTTGAATTCAATTTTTGCCTTGTACTTACTGGGTTTGTGCATGCAAGTGCACATTGATTCATGAGGGTAGTGTCGTGTAGCAATCTATTCATTAATTTACTCCTGATTCATGAATAACGGTTTGGAAATTATAGTGTGCATACTTTCAAATCCTGTTTGGACACAGAAGGAGTGCCAGGCATCCACGTGACAGTCATAAATAGAACCAGCAGACGTGAGGATTTGAGAGTGAAGTAATCAGCTACATTAGAGGATACACTCAGACGATTTCAAAGGGAGCTAATAATACCTGTTGGATGTTGGTGAGAAAGAGCAGAATGTTGTTCCATGTTGTAAGGTGAGAATAACGAAAGCTGATTGCCTTCTATTTTAGGTTAATGAAATCATTCTAATCTGAACAAAGGACTTAACTTAAGGAAAAGAGAGCTATGGAACCACGTTTTTAGATGACCTTATCTGTCAGAACAAGGAATTCTACAGGGGAGGCACTGATGTTTGGAAAATAAGGGCAAAAGGCTAAAAAGTGACTTTACTCAATATGCTGTGCAAGATGAACTATGGGATGGGTGATCTGAGCTTCCTTTTCCCTTCATTTCATACAAGTTACATGTGGACATAGTTTGCAGCAGCAAATAACTTATTAGACTCAGAAAACAATAATTCTCCAGCCCACTTCCTTCTGCTTTGTGGAAGACATGTTCACACATCTAACTTCAGATGTTTAGTTTGTTGGCTTATCTCTAAGTCACATTTACATTGGTAAGTTCTGATTTTTTAGATGGATACTTCCTGTCCTCTCATTCCAGGGCAGCTATTTCAAGTGTTTTTTTGTTTTTTGTTTTTCTCACTAAGCTGTGCTGTTTTGAATTTTCTGAGATGAGACTTGTCCGTTTATTTTCATACACAGCACTGGACACTGGGTACCACTGATAGGAAACATGGCGGCAGGGGGCGGGGGCACCACTGTTGCTGGCTTTTACGTGGGAAACATGAGAGATATAGCGGGAGACCTTTCAGTGTTTTCTTTCTTTTTGAATGTATTGCTATTTAGACTATTTCTCTAATTTTTATAACTTTCACAACTGTTTTACACACTTTCTTCTTTCTCTCTGCTCTCTAGCAGAGTCCTGTGGCTTTCATCTTTAGCCTCCTGGTCATGGTTGCAGCTCCCATTTTTACTTGAGCATTTCAGTTTTCAGAGTATTTTATTTTTCATCAACTTCATGTTTAGATTATACCATTTTAAAATGATAATATATTTTCTTACTCACACAAAGATATTAATGACTGTTTTGAAGGTTTGTTTTCCATGCTAAGGTTTGTCCCATGTGGTCTGTTAGCAGTTGAAATATATTGAGGAAGGAGAAATACAGACTTTTGGTGGGAAGTCTGAGTTCATGGGCAGCCCTTGCCTGCTGGGTTTTCCTTAAGGATTCTCGGCTGAGACACTTGGCCGTTAATACTTGGAACCTGTTTTGTCTGCTTTTCCATCAGATGCAGGAAAGACGACTCACTCCCATGTTTCATGTTGCAAGTCTAGCTGACTATATTCTTATATCCAGCTAATTTGTGAACTCAGAAATCAGGATATGCAATATCTCAATCGTCTCACTTTCAATGTGGTATACCAGATATCCCCAGTCAATGAGAGCCAGATAGTTATCTCCAATGAAATTTTTAGCTATTCCTGGTGTTAGGGAGCACATTGGCCCAGCTGCCCAAAGTAGGGAAGGAGAGGAACATGCTGTATTTTTTCTTCATCACATTTTAAACCCATCTTTCCTCTTGATGTTGCTTTTAGCCCTCTTCCAAAGGAATATAGCACTGTGGAAATCAGAAGGTTCTAGTTCTGCATTGTGAAACAGGCTGGCTTTGGGTTTCCCTACTTCTGCGAGAAAAACCAGCTGTTACATTTTCTCTACCATTTGCCACTTCTCTCTTTCCTTTCCAGTTTTCAACATTAATTTTTTGCCACTTAATGTAGTATCTTTTCCCTTGAGATTTATGTTCATTTTAAGAGTTGTTTATTTTTATTTTGTGTGTATGGGTACTTTGTCAATGTGTATGGCTGTGCATCATTTGCATGAAGTATTCCAAAAGCCGGGAGAGGGCATCACATCTGGAACTGGAGTTACAGATGGTTGTTAGTAGCCATGTGAGTGCTGGGAATTGAACCCAGATCCTCTGCAAGAGCAACAAGTGCTCATAACCACTGAGCCATCTCTCCAGCCCTGGGATTTATGTCTTAAAGATACATTTACTATAATATTCATGAGTTTTAGAACGTTAAAAAATTCCAATGAATTCTAAATTTTCTATTTTCTATTTCTATATTTCTATTTCTATTTTAACAAACTTACCATAAACTATTGTCTTATTAGTGTGGGAATACTGGAGACAACGTAACCCGTTTGGAGGTGATGTTGGGAATCATCATGAAAGAAAGAGGATTTGGATCAGAGGTAGTAATAATAGCTATTTTCAGAGGAAGGGTCAATATAATATATGGATTAATTTAGGTGGTGGAAGGAAGGAGAAGGGTAATGCTAGGCTATTGGGGACGCTGAACAGAGTAATGGTGGTTCCACAGCTGGAATTATTAGAGCAAGACTCAGACTCAGATTTGACAATAAGTGACTCCCCAAATCATGTGTTTGTGTCCTCTTCTAATCAGAGGTTGGATTCTGCTGGGGTTCAGCTACAACATTTGAAACCTATGGTAACTAAGGTAAGCAAAAGTAAGTTATATGGGGATTTAGTTACTAAATCTACTAGTTATTCAAATTACTAGGAGTTATTATAGTCACTGTATTATATATTTATGTTATAAAGTTACTAAAATTATTGGAAGTAGTGAAGAGGAGACTGTACGCTGGGTCCAGGAATAACTTTCAGAATGAGACTAAAGAGATGACATGTCAGGGGATCCTCTAGCTCTGCACCAATCATTGACGTGGAAAATCAAGATGTAAGCATGGGAATTTGAGTTCGGGAGCCTATGGTCCTAACTGTGGTCCAGTGACAGGTATGCTGTTGGCACCACATGTGTGCTGTAAAACTCTGGAGATACTAGGCATCGGACCATTTCTATGGGTGGAGCTAGCAGTTCATCAGCCTGTTTCAGAGGCGCAGCAATTAAAGTAGTGCAAACGGTTCTGTCTAATCTCCTACCTTCCCAGAGCACTTATGAAACTTAATTCCCCATTCATAACCTAGCTGCAGTGGAGCTCTGGAGCAGTCGTAGTTCTTGCCTTTTCAGTTCCATACATAGAGGGACCGATACCAGAAAGATGATGGGAAAGGATGCTGAGCATGAGTTCACATCAAACAAAATCATCTCCCTTGGTTGCTTAGTATACCAGTGTGGAGCATCAACAGTGTTATGAGACAAGCAGCAAACGGCACACGCATTATACTTACGCACTGTACAAATGAAGCACACCAGCTAAGGAGACGGCTCAGTGGATAGAATTTCTTGTTGTGAAGGTGTGAGGGTCTGAGTGTGAATCCTTAGCAGCCATGTAAAAAGCTGAGTAAGGCTACATGCATCTGTAACCCCAATCCTTGGGGTAGGAGGAAGAGACAGGAGGGCCATCTGAGCTGGCTGGATGCCAGGGAGCCTACATAGCAAGCTTTAGGGTAAGTGAGATACCTTGTCTCAAAGGAATAAGGTGGTCAGTGAGAGAGCAGTACACCAGATGTTTCCCTTTCGCCCCTGCAAGCATGAACATGGGTATGCACACACACAGATACATATACATGAGGGTGCATCTCACTCACTCTGTGTGTGTGTGTGTGTGTGTGTGTGTGTGTGAGAGAGAGAGAGAGAGAGAGAGAGAGAGAGAGAGAGAGAGAGAGAGAGAGGGAGAGAGGGAGAGGGAGAGGGAGAGGGAGAGGGAGAGAGATTATTTAGTTTTCATACGGATGTACGAATGTACTGTAAAAGATATATCAATAGTTCACATGAAAGTGACAAACATACTGAGTTTATATGTCTCTTTCTGTAGAGAGTAGACATTAAGGGTAGACTCCTGATGAGTATAGAGGCCTACAATCGAATTTCCCTTTACTTCCACTCTCCAGAGTCTGACTCTTAAGTTGCTAGTAAGTGAAAAGTTAACGACTTAAAAGCCTCAGGTGGGCTGCAAAACTCTGGACAGGAACCTTGATATTACTGAACCCGTGGGATGTAAGATAAAGGAAGCTTCTGCTAGGAAAATCAGCTTACCAACCTCCCTTGGTATCTACCACTTTGAGAGTGCAGAGGACCTGAGCTGCAGATGGACTCGTCCATCCCCAAAGTTCCTCTTTTCAGTGCTATGACCACTCTCCCCCAGACCCTCTCGAGGAATCCCCTGTGCCGTGTGTGCAGAGTCTCCACCCCTTCGGAGAGAATGGCTTCCTTCATTTGTTCTCGTTAAAGGAATAATTCTGCTTCTGGAAGTGCCTGTCTTCTCCCTCTTATTTCCATGTCACTCCATTGAAGAGGTGATAGTTGGTCTGAGGATTGGAGGGCAGGAGCCAGCTGGTTAGATAGAAGAGCAGAGACTTCTCTGGGCCAAGTGCTCTCCTAACTCTTTGATGAAAGGACCTGTGTCTTGGTTTTCCCTTGTCTATACCAGCATGATGGCCATCATATAGTGAGTGACATTGAAATGACTCTCACATTTGTAGGCTATCAAGGGCTAGCAACCTGGCACAGGGACAACGCGATCCTGCACATTCCTTTCGGGGGTCAAGAGATGTTCCTAGTGGTACATGAGATGTTTCTTCTCTCTAAATCACTGTGTGCTAAGTCTAATAGAACATGCCATGTCAGCTTGTAAAAATCTCTAAAATGTTTTTGTTTAGGGATTTTGAGTAAGAGTAAAGCCTTTCATATAGCTTTCTACTCATGCTTTTACAGAGGGTGATTACAAAGCTTTACAAAAGCCCATTTTATCAAACATTAACAACGATAAGCAAAGCACTATTTTGATGAACTAAGAATGAAGATATCCAAAAGATACAGAATATATTTTTATTTTTATTTTTATTTTTTTATTTATTTATTTTTTGGTTTTTAGAGACAGGGTTTCTCTGTGTAGCTTTGTGCCTTTCCTGGGACTCACTTGGTAGTCCAGGCTGGCCTCGAACTCACAGAGATCCGCCTGGCTCTGCCTCCTGAGTGCTGGCATTAAAGGCGTGTGCCACCACCGCCCAGCGTAATTTTTTTTTTTTAGAATATATTTTTAAACTACAGATGGACCCAACAACATGCATATATAAAGCACTTAACACAATTTGCTTGGGACTCTATAGAATCTATGTTTAAAACTGAGATTTTCATTAATCAACAGATTTCACTGTAGCCAAAGCAAATAAGAATTACTCTCTATCCTCAGTGATTGCCCCTTGCTCATACGAGGCTGTATTTACAGCAACTAGAGGAAGATACATAAATATATTTGTTGGATACACCAAGGTTTGCCAAAAGCAAGGAAGACTATTTATGGTTTCTCCACTTATATTTATACTGTCAACAGAAATATGCAAACTTGCAAATCCCACATCTAAACTTGATTCATAGTGATTTGTGTCTTTATATTTAATAGCATAGTAGTGACATGGATTTAGTAGAAAAATCAGATGTTTCCATAGACTTCACTCTTGCTAGCCTGAGTCAGACTTGGCATACATCAATGAGATTTGGAAGCAATAATATCTCAATGCTTTAGAAACTGTTCTCAAAGCATTGGCTGAGACACTGTGATCTTTCCATAAAATTATTAAAGCAATTACTATATATGGGGATCCTCATAGAAATGTAGTTCATTGGGATGTTTGGAACAAAGTGAAATGCAAAACAAATGTCAAGATTTCTGGGTAATGATGTGAAATATGTTTTCCTGGCCCCAAAGGAAAAGATAGAGGATTAAGAGAAATCTTTATAAAAGACAGTAGTCCACTGTGAGAATTTGTCCTAAGGAAATAGGAAGAGAGGGGATAATTATGTCTATGTGACTTCTGTAATTGTATTTATATTAACAACAATTCAATACTCTTTCCTGATTATAGCCTGATCATAGTCTGACCTAATGAAGAACTAATTGCCCACACTATCTGCCCTTTTTCTTAATGCCTGGATACCTCACATCTCAGCTAATGATGCCAAGATGGAGTAATCATGCCCTCTGCCCTTAAACTGTTCTTCCAGGATTCTTGCTTGAATTCCTGGACTTATCCATGCTCCCACTAGCCAGGTTTCAGGCCTTCCTTCTCCATGATAGTTCTCACCCATGCACTCCAGTGAAATCTACTTCACTACCCCAACCACCCCGACTCTTCCTCTACCTTTTACAATGGGCTCCTGACCTACCCCACTGCTTTAGATCCAACACCTTCCTGTACCTTTTCCCACCCTCAACCTTGGTTCTTTTTGACACATGGCCACAAGTTCTTAAATCCAATCACTATACTGCATTCCCTGTACTTAAAAGGCAAACTCCAAACTCCTGAGCAATGAGATAGTGGAATAAGCAACTGCATAATTTCTGCTACTCTTTGTCTTCAACAGAAGCCTTTTCTGTCTTTTCAGTTCTGTAGTGCTTTCTACAACCTGAACCCATTGGATAGGTGGGACACTCCAGCCCTGCTCTACTCCAGCCCCACTCCCATAGATCACCTAAAAGCCCCACTCTTTTCTTTTTTCTATTGTCTCTTTTGCAATCCTGTCAACTATTTTATAATGGTATTATAGTGATATATTTTCCTAGAATAGAGCTGGCTGCTTGTTCATATATCTCTGTCTTCCTTAGTAGATCATAAGCTCATTAAAGTATACAGTTTTCATCTTGACCTTCCTCTCACCCATGTAATAAGATTAGTGTTCTGCATATAATAATTCCAGAATTTATTTATTACATTGCTTAACTATTTCATAAAATAATATGTAATTTGGTATAAACTGAAGGATTCAAATTGAATATTCACATTTCCAACAAAGAAGTCAGTGAAAGGGCACCATGTTTAGGAAGTTCTCACATTGACGAAGAGCGGGTTAGATGCCAGGCACCTACCTATTGGGTTTATTCAGCCACTTGTTTACAGGTGAACATTCTGGGTCTGCAAAGTCCAGACTCTGTATTAAGAGCTTGGGAGAAAAAGTCAAATATGACATAGCTCTACTAAAGAATGAGCATCATTCCCAGGAAGGCACTAAACCTATATTACATTCAATTCTGTGCAAGAAGAGCAGAAGGCACCTGGGGCCCAAAGGAGAGGTGCAGTGTTAGGAGTATTTTTTAGAGGGGGCTTCTTAGTCTAGACAGACAATGAACAGCATCCAAAGAGAACATCCATGTTTAGGTTTCTGAAGGGTGTAAAAAAAAATGGCTCGATGACAGGGTGTGAGGGGTGTGTTGGTGGAAGCTGTGGGAATTGTATTGAAAGAAGTTGGAAAGAGAAACTGAGGCTGGACGCTGGGTAGAACTCTAGGGTTCCTGGTTTTGATCTGAGAGGTTGACTTTTGTTGAGGAGAGACTAGGATGACACCGAAAGCTGTGAACGGGAAAATGACACCATAGAATTCTTGGGAAGTGACTTCCAGGACCCTCCCCCTCGTCATCTCATTGAACACCCTCCTTGCCACTGAGCTCTGTTAAAGTGAGCCAGGCCTTATTTTTTTCTCCTTTGGGGCAAAATAAAATGAGGACTGCTGGAAGGAAAGAAAGGAAGGATCTTAGGTAAAATTGGGTAGGCATCATTAGAATGAGAGACTTGGTGGTATTTTAAAAATGGAGGCAAGCTACATGCCTTCATGGGTAACTCAAAACTAGCAAACCTACTTTGATTTTGATCCCTGGAACCTTCATTGTTGAAGAAAAGAACTACTTCTGGAAGTTGTCCCCTGACTTTCACATGTGAACCATGGAAGGTGTATACAAACACACATAAAAATGAATAAAAACACATACAATTAAAACACTTAAAGATAGAGTGCTTCACTTTCTTCTAGATGACCCAAGGTTTACTTTGTTTTGTTTTTTACAAGGGGTGAGAAAATTCACCAGAACGATGTTTTAAAAGAGAGCATCCTAGCTGATGCTGTTGGTGCAAAGGTCCCAAAGCAGAACCGTACCATAGCTTCTTGGCCGCACAGCATAGAGAATGGAGCTTCTGGGGATCCCACCTCCTCTTGACAGAATACCTGCAGAGAATGAAGCTGTAATGAGTGCTTCTTGAATGGATACATTACAGAAGAACTCACAAAACAGGGAGTTTGAGTCACCAAACCCCTGCCCTTTCTTTCCATTACACTACCCTCACTCTGGAAGACGAACCCTTACATGGCTGGTATCAGTCCAACAGTACTGAAATAGCCTCTGTAAATGAATGTCCATGAAGGATTCTGCAGCAAGCCCCATCAACTGTTTCCATCTCTGTGGACAAATACTCTTCCATGGGCCTTGACAAGAGACAACAGTGACACACAGTGGCTGGCGGGGTGAATCGGTCATGTTCTTTCTGCAGATAGCTCAGGAGGTATGGCAGCTATTTCTCAGAGTTTCTTTCTTTGCAAAGTTGGTCGCCTTGTTAATTCAGGCAGGTATTAACTACCCAATATATTCAGCATGTCCCTCATTGTAAGCTGTCAGCCTGTGACACAACATCACATAATGTGACGTTACATGATACATAATGCCGAGTTTAAAAAAAAAAATCCCAGAGACACTTCCTTCAGTGAAATAGTAGGTAGGTAATCTGAATATTTGGGGTAATTGGCTCTAGGAAGAGAGAGGCATCATTATCTCAGGCTCCCTAGTGAGCGTTAATTAGCCATATTGCTTCATTGTGTGACAAAGAGAGGCCCCTAGTAGTGCTAAATCTATAATGACATCCTGGCCTTAGGAGACCAGGTATTTTAAACTACCTTGACTGACTGACATGTATGGTTGGAAATGCCTCTCCTCTGAGGGGCAGGAGTTCGTTGATGTGAGGAAGGGAGGTTCCTTTCCTTGTCCCACCCCTCCCCCAAGTAGTCCTCCACCTGGGGAAATCATCAGTATTCAGGGCAATGGGGCTGTGTTCTACCTGCACTGTGAGAACACTGTGCCTGTGCTTCTGATGCATGGGGTTCTGCAGACAAAGCTTCAACAGCCCTTAGCATCTCTGGCTGGACCATGACAACTGGGAAGGGCTTGTTGGGGCCATGCTGGCCCTTTGAATTCTTTGCTTACTCATATAGCAAGAAGGCTGTTTGCAGGGTGGAAATCTTCCTAATGGTGGATTAGAAATCAACATTTTAAGCTTTAGTTCAGTAATAGTAAGGTCAGACACTGGCTGGTAGCAGTGGACAAGGTACCAGCACAGAAGTTTGGCTGTTTCACCAGAGATAAGATGCCATGACCTTCACTTGGGAAGATGATGCTACTTCTTCTGAAGATGAGGAAATGCTCCATGATTCTAATTTTAGCCCTACCAGGACTGTGAATTTCCATATGCCTTTATGTCCTTCCACTAGTGTGCCCAGATAACAAACTTGAAGCCTCGAAAGACAGATGGTCAAGGCCACAGGACAGTCTGAAGCCAAGGGCCAGAGGAAAATGAATGGATGGGCTTATACATGACACCAGGACTCAGAAAGATACCAGGACCTGGAGGGAATCAAAATCTGTGCTTTCCAACAGGTGAGCTCAAAATACCTCTAATTTCTAGCCTTTGAAAGATAACACCCCTCAGTGATTCAACTGATCTTAATTAAAAGTGGACCATTTTCTGTGAGTTCTGAGTCTATGATGGATCCAAGTACTGAGTTTGATGTATCGCTGAGACCAGCATTAGTACACCATATCAGTACACAGCCTAAAGACGGGAAGGTAAAGAAGCTCAAAAGAAAGCAAGTTACCAAAGCAACTCGAGACAGGAGACTCAGAGCTGACTTCTGACTCTGAATGCCTTTTGTTGATCTAGCGTTTAGCTGTTTTTAAATTTAAAAATTTTTTTTTTTACAGACTTCCATTTGTAAGAAAAAAAATGCTGGTAAATGAACACATTATGGCAGAACTTTGCTGACTTCTCTCTGTGTCCCCTCATACAAGGTGTAGGGAATGCCCTATCATCAGTCACAATAAGCTCACATCTCTATGACACTGACCTGCCCTCTGCATTCGGACTCTACTGGTTGACCCTTGGCATCACCATTTTTTCATGTCTCCAGCCCTGAGGCTTATTCTTGGCCTTGCTTTATGTTTGTGGTTTCCTCTACTTTTAACCCCAAAGATGATGAGAAGCAGGTTCACACTTAAGGTTTAGAGGAATTCTCATGAAATAATTTTATTTTTGAATACTTTTAAATTGGGGAAGTTTAAAAATTGGTAGTTCAAATGAGGTTGAAGAATGAAAACATTGGAAAGGAATGATAAATGAGGAAATGGGGACAGAATCTGAAGTAGGTCAAGGAATCTTGTATTGTCAAATCCGAAGCTGCTCTTAGGGAGCTAAGAAAGCAATTAACTAGGAAGCCAGTGAACTTACCTTACACGATAGCAGTGGATGAGGTTGTTCACAGGCATCATATCATTTCATCCTCACAATATGTACTCGGAGAAGAAATCACTAGTTTATCAAAGGAAAGATTCATGTATATTTAGTGGCTTCCCCCATGAACACATGCTCTTCTGAGCCTACCATCCTGCTTCATGCTTGTATCAAAAACTCAGATGCATTAGGCAGTTCAGTTGGTTGGACATTTGTGGTCACTGTGTCAGAAGTCATTGACTTAGTTCCTATGTCTTTTGGTTGCTGTTAAGAATGAAAACCACATGTGCACAGCCAATCATATTTTATTATACATGTATGAAATTCCCAAGAATAAGAGAAATTAAAAAATAATGAAAACCATGACTGAATTTTCCTGTTTCAAAGAGAGTAAGGTGCCAATACAAAGCCATCAACTCTGCTAAGCAAGAATATGTGCTCTCCATCCAACCAGAATAGTTCTAAGCCATGTTTGTATATATATTGGACAATACAGTTTTAGTGTCAACTCTTGGTGTGGTTACTACTGCTTCAAGATTTGATTTGCAGAACCATCTCCATAGGGCAGTTTTCTACAATGTAAGTCATCCCAACCAGGGAAATGAAACAATTTTGAAATGTGGTTGCAGAACAAATATCACCCAAGACATAGGGATTTAGATTTTCTATAATAAATTTTTTCTGAGTTCCCATGAATGTTAGATATTATCAGGCTGAGGACTTGTATGAGAATCCTTCTTGATGTGAGTGTTTCAGACATCAAAACATAACAAAGGCCTCACTTGAAACTGTTGGAGTAAGAGCAATACACTGATCTTCCAGGAAAGGCCATTTTCTCCATAATTGTGCCCAGGAACCATCAGCTTTCCTTCGTTATTTCAAAAGAGAATTTGAGAGGGGGTGTGGGCTGCCACATATCCTTCCTAGGGGAACACATGTTTACATTTTGCTGAATTACTCAACTGCACAGGGATTATTGAAGAGGTAAAGATGTATTAATATTGAGCTGTAGGCAACCACATGTTGATAACGAGCCCATTGTGTCTTGGCTTATGGAAAGAAATGAGAAAGTGCCTTTTTCTCTGTTATTTTTCCTTCTGACAGTCCCGATGCACTGCCGCAGGCAGCCTAAAAATAATAGCATGAGGTTAACTGACAATTGCAGGTATATTTACACTGATATGCTAACATTAGCATGCTTCTTAATAATACAATTGGAGCCGATGCAGCATGCACACAAGTAACATTTCTTCATTAGAGATGAACAAGTGTTAAAAAACCAAAGATGCTTCTTTCCCATGATTGATAGAAATATTTGTGACCATCTTTGTAATTTGACACCAAGAACCGATTTTTTAAATAACTTTTTCTATGTGGGTTGACAGGAGAACAGTCTGATAACGATATTACAGAATGCACATACCCTCTACGTTTACATAAAAATACGCATGTACACCTGTGTGTGTGTACTTAACACCCATATACACACATACATATACTACATCCATATGCAAGCACCTCTATGTGTGCACCCTATAGCTATATGCATGCACTCACCCCTGTGTGCACCCTACACACATGTGCACACACATATATGTGTATTCTACATCATTGAGCACACACCTACCTGCGTGCACCCACCCTCTTTGTATATACCTCAATGTTTATTTCCTACACTCAAGTATACATACTTACCCCTTTTGCCCCATGCTTATATGCACAAACTCGTCACTTGAGTGTGTACCCATGTGCATACACCCTAAACATTTTATGCCTGGTGATTAGAAACCTTTAAATCTGGAAATCTGGTAGGAAACCTCTAGTCTCTGTGTCACTGTATCAACTATTAAGATCATTTGTGGCTGCTTTTCTAAACCATCATTTTGTTTTACCTCTGGATTTTAATTGCTTGTAACCATCATTCTTTTGTTCAAAATTTTTGTTGATTGATGCAGTAGGTTTCCTCACTTTTCTACCCACTTTCTGCCCCACTGTTTTTTTATATGGACTCTATTGACAGACTCTCTTGTTTTCTCTTGGAGTCAGTCATTGGGAGTTCCCAGCATAGTATCTGAGTGACATTGCAGTGGACATGTTCCCCAGCCACCTCACTTCACAGGTCTCCAGGTCTGTGGTTTAACAAAGTCCTCTAGCATACTAAGTGGCCCCCTCTCAAAACTGAAGTTCTCAAGCAGACCTAGACCTCTCATCCCTGCACCCATGGGTCAGGAACAGGGAGTGATTTCCTGTTGTTAGCAGCCTGTGGTCTTCTCTATCCCCTGTTTTATTTTTATTTTTTGTAACCCTCCTGCTCGCCTTGTAAATCATTCTTTATTGAACCCTCTTTAGTTGCCTGTGTAACTGTGATTTTGTTGATGATGATGCTATGCTCAAGTTCTGTGATAGCCTTGGGTTCTGAAAGGGAATAAAACCCAGTCCTTTCCTCAAGGAGTAGAACCCAGTGAGAACATTATACATAGGTCCAGGGAGTAGCTTTGAAAAAGAGTATCTACTTCAAATTGAGAGTGTACCAAGGAAAGGCTCATGGAAGGCATGGTGCTTGTTGTGAAACTTCATTTTTCAAAAATACAAATATGTAAAAATAGAAAGAACATAAGAAGCCATAAATAAGCATCACTCTGTTTCAATTGAAACTCTACCAACTCAAAAACAATTCTCCTTATTTCACTTCCACACCTCTCCTCTTGGATTGATCTAAAATTGTCTAGATGATATAACTTTACCAATATTAAGAACATCAATACATTGTCACTATCCTCCCAGGCAGCAATCAATGATTTTTAATATGATGTTCAAAATTATACATTTGTACAATAAATATTCCATTTCCAGCCTCTTTGTTTGAGCTTCTATCAAGTATGACCAATATATTTGATATATGGATAATTTCTTCTACTCCTTAGTTTCTTCCCTTGTGAGTAATTGTTTTATTTAAATTTCTTCATGGGGGAAATATCTATGTTATTTAAAACTGAAGAATTTCCTTTACTTTAGATTTTCTGGATTAAATTTTTGTTTTTCTCTATTTTCTGTAACTTGATGGTTAAGACTAAAGTCTAATATGACTCAGTTCACTTTTGGTTTTGGCAAAGGACAAGATGACCAGAGGTTGTTGGTATGCGCATCTGTCAGAAGGAATTGAAGTCTGGCTGAGCCTCGCTCCCTGATGGCAAGAGCCATTGACAACCATTGCCTAGTGGTTTCTGAACTTCATTGTTCATCAGTGTCATAGAGGGCTTGCTAGACCCAGGGTTGCTGTATACCTACCTCAGAGTTTCTTAACAGTAGGTCTGAGGTGTAAATGAGAATTTGGTCCAGTTGCTGTGGGTGTTTCTGAGGTACAGACTCCTCACACAGTGAAAACTACTCAGTCCAACTCATTACTTCATTAAGGAAAAGTGTCAGTACTTTCCAGCCAAGACTCAGTCTTAGGATCAGAGACTTTCCCAAGGATACTTGGGGTTCATAATTTGCTTAGTAATCCTTGTTTTTGTTTGTTCATTTTTGTTTTGTTTTATTTTTGCTGGTGACGTACCCAATTTAGAGTCCACATTCTTAGGGACAAAGGCATTCATTATGTCTGGTCAGGTCATTGTTTCTAGACACTTTAGAAGCTAGGATTAGAAGACATTTTCAAAAAGCAAAGTAATTGTGAGGCCAAACTGATGGTCAAAACACAGATTCAAAGACACAGCTCAGGACTACTTACTTCATACTTTACAACTCAGATTTTAGTGACACGGTAATTCTTACTAGCTTGTGATACAACAGTGCCAGAATAACAATACTAACACATTCAGTAATGGTATAATTTTCCACTCTAGTGTATTCTTAGTTTTATTTTCATCTTACTTTTGTCATCCTGGAGATATATAATCAAATCACAACATTTTAAAAGTCACTTGGATTGGGATGTAGTTAGCTCAGTTTTATACTGTTAATTTTTACTATTTAGAGACTGTATTTTATGTTAGTCTTGTTGGGGCTGGAGAGACAACTCAGTGGGTAAGAGTGCTTGGTCTGTCACCATGAGGGCCTGAATTTGAATCTTTACCACCCAAGTAAAGAAACTTGTTATGGCTATATGTAGTCGTGATCCCAACACTGATAAGTGGAGACAGGCGGATCCAGAGAGCTTCCTGATCAGACAACCTTGTCAATATGGTGAACTTCCAGGTGAATGAGAGACCCTGTCTCAAAGCAATAATGCAGGGAGCTGTTGAGGAAGACATCTTACATCCTGCTCTGGCTGCCACATGCATCTGCACACTCCTGTGCATATAACATACATGCATACTATCTCCCACAAATAGGAATAATTAAGCCTGGTTCATAGTTATGTAAAATCTCTATATGCCCTTAAACTCAAACTTTTTGACAGGATCTCTCTATGTAGTTTAGGCTGGCCATGAACTTGCAATGTTTCTACCTCAGCCTCCTTGAGTGCAGGAATTACTGGAACTTTCCTGGTTGAAAATGAAATTTTTGAAGTAAGGTGTAATCAAAGAATATCTATTATCTTACTCATCTCAAATTGTTCTTTTACTCCTAAGCAAATTCAAACATTTAAACATTTTTAATGGTATTTACAAAGGTTGCAAATTTTAGTTTAATGATGACATCTGCATCGTCACTTCTGTATAAATTGCTCCCTCTCTCCTCCTTTTTTGCTATAAACACTAATGCAACACACTATGACTTCACTATCCTGCTTTGCTTCCTCTCATCCAACACTTTTTGTTAACATCCTCATAGATTCAATGAGTCTCTGTAAAATATGCTATTATATTGCCTGTGCTTCTGATACTTAGAATATGTCTGTGCTTTATAGTACATAGCTATTTTATTCTTACAACTACCAGCCTTGGTTCTATAGAAAAAACATTGAATTCTTCCATTAGTGCACATTTCAAAGGCTGCCATTCAGTTTTGTTGCATGAAACTGATCTTTGATATATTCTCTAGAAAAGGTCTTTGGGAATGGAATTCACTAAGGACTTGTATGTTCACAACAGCATTTAGTTTGTATATATTAAAATTTATCTATTTGTTCATGTTTTCCTTTATTAGATAAAGCAAATATAAAACATTTTTATGCTCAGTAGATTTATTGCTAAAATACCTGATCGTAATTGATTTTTCTATTCATCTTGGGGGGATCTCAATGTCCAATATCTATCATCTATCTATAATCTATCTATCTATCATCTATCTGTCTACCTACCTATCTATCTATCTATCTATCTATCTATCTATCTATCTATCTATCTATCTAATCTCTCTCTATCTACTTGCTTACCTGCCTACCCATCAACCTACCTACCTACCTACCTACCTATGCATCATTCTCTCATCATCCATCTATTATCTTATCTATCTTCTATTAAGCACTTATAATTTATCTTTTATCCTTTTCAAATATTTTTATTGTCCCTTAACATTGGTCATGATGTATTTACCTCACAGTTTTGTGGTTTGCTCTTTCAATATTTAGTTTCAAGTTATACTACAGAAAAATGCCCTTAAATTGTTTTGTATCTATTCTGTTTATTGCTTTTGTTTTCTTCTTCAGAGGCTGCTATTGTATTTATGCCAGATCTTTATGTGTTATCTGTATTCATCACTCAATCTTGAATATATTTTAATCCACTTTTGTTATTTTTGTTATGTATACAATTCTGTTTTTTCTATATTTAACTTAAGATATATTCCATTTTGCTTATTTTCTTTCACTTTTCTTAACATTCAAGAAATAAATTTTCCTTTTTGTTTTAAATCATTTTTTAATTTTTAATCTTTTTTCAAATATTCCTTTCCCCAAATTACTTAGCACCTAAGTTTTAAAATTCTAACACGTTAGTTTTATTAATTTTTAAGGTAATTTGGGGATGATGCTTGATCTTCAATCTCATAAGCAAACCTCCCTGTGGTGGCTCCATTACACTGGAGATTCGGTTCATTATTTATTGTTGTTTTAGCATCAGTTTTATTTATGATTCCCCACTGATCCTTTACTATTGTTCATTAGGAAGGAAATTGCTTTCCCTGCACTTTCTGAATGGAATGTAGAACAGCACAATAGTCCCCTTCAGCACTATGAAGATGGCTGGTTTTAGACTCTCCCTAGTGCCACTCCTCTGCTAGTTTTTCCAGTTTTTTGTGTGTGTTTGGTTTTTGTGTTTTAGAGACAATGTTTCTCCGTGTAGTGCTGGCTGTCTTGGAACTTGCTCTGTAGACCAGGCTGGCCTTAAACCCAGAGATCCACCTGCCTCTGCCTCCCTGAGTACTGTGCATCAGTAGGTCCAGCTTAGTCCTCTCAATGTTTATCTTGATCTTGTCTTCTATGCTACCCTAGCCTCTGTGTAATGGACTTTAATCCACTATCTCCTAATCTTTGTTACATGAGATTCTGCTTTATAGGTCCTAGATCCTCAAATTTTCCTGGAACACTGGGTTCTATTTTTAATGCCTTGCAATAATCCTCAAGTGGGAAGTTTCCAAACCTGCTTTTCTCCACTTACCCTTTCCCAGGACTCCAGAAAAGAAGTTAAAGTTTTTAGCTAGCAGACAACACTAGTCTCAGTATCTTCCCTTAAAGCTCTCCCATATAGTCCTCACACTATGCAGGTTTTGTTATTTTTGATGATTTAGCCCATCTACTTATGTTTTCAAGTCTGTGGATACACTAGCTTCTTTTCTTGTTGCTGTTACACAACATCTGATAAAAGTCACTTAAAGAAGGAAGATTTTATTTTGATCTGCCGTTTGAGGAATGAGTGTTACCAACATTTAGGGAAGATCCTCCCTCCTTATTTAGAACTCTCTGGAAATCTTGTCATAAATATGCCCAGAGTTTATAATGTAAATGCTTCTAGATCCCATCAAGTTGACAATTAAGATTAGCCATCACAGTGGGTGTGTTCAGAACCTAAGTTTCTTTAGAGTTAGTGTGCACAGTGTTCTTGTACTCTTTTTCCTGCTGTAGTTCCCTTGACTATCCCAATGCAAGGATTCTTGGACCTGCTAGGTCTTCTAGAATACTGCTGGAACTGTTGGTTGGCAAACTGATGAGGTGCATTGGGAAGGAATCTTGGAAGGAGGGGGTAAATGAGAAAGGGGAGGGCTTCCAATTAAAACAAGCATAAGGGAAGGTATGAAAGTGTGAAACACCTTGACACAATAGTAGGGTTGTATTCTGTTCAGTATGCTCTAGTAAGAGGTGAGCGTGAGGTAATGGAATGAATGAATGTCTGAAACAGATGGGCCTTGATCACAATGAGTCATGTGTGCTAACCTGGCAGGTCTGAACATTAAGTTATAGGGAGCCATTGAGGATGTAAAGTGAGGAAGTGACATTAGATGAATAATTTAGAAAAACTTTCTCTGTCAGCAGGTGTTGAGAACCATCTTGAAGTTGTCTGGATGATAGACAAGACCCCTCCACTTACCCTCTGTTAGGCAATTGGGTTGAAATGAAAGTAGTAAGGGACTAAGCCAAGGCAGTGGCTAATGGAACAGTTATGCTGCTTTCTTGGTGGGAGCTGAGTTTGAAGAGATGCCTTTGGATGAACCGGGAAGCATGGGATGGGTATTAGGTTCTTGGATAATATCTCTGTTTCTACAATACCCATAGTTTTACTTTTTTGGGGGTTCTTCTTGTTTGATAGTTGCAATGCTTCTCAAAGTGGCACTGTTGGTTACATCCCTGACAGTACCATGTATAGCTAGTGACACAGAGGATTTGTTCCTGATACTTCAAGACTTTTTATCAAAATTGTCCATAAAATGTAATGTTATTTTTCATTTATACACACCTGAACAGACTATTTCCCTTCCAGCCTTTGACTATGAATAGATTATATTATATAGATATACAAGTACATACTACTATAGAAATGTTAACATTCCAGGTTTCTCCTTTGACACTAGAGAAAAACAAGACAGAAGCAGAAGGAGACAGAAGGTGGCTATGGGTATACTGAGCTAAATTATGACTTCATACAAGTTTAGGTGTGGAAAGAAGTACACAAACACAGAATATACTCTTATTCCTGTCTGTCTCAGGTAAGATCCCATAGACAATCTGCTCATTATGTTGTCAGCTGCAGCCACATACCCTTGCTTGAGAGCTTGTTAGAAATGCAAACTCTTTGGCCCTATCTTGGGCACCTGACTCAATATCTGCATTTTATAAAAGACTCTGATATGAATCATCTGAACATTAAAGCTTTGGAATCACTCTAACAGTCCATGTAAAAAATTAAATTTTATTATTTTTTTTAAATTAAAAATTCAATGAAGTGATTCCTAATGATATTCTGCTAAACATATAGGTCAGTGCCTTGTCCAGTCATTATCAGGGAGGCTTCTTCAGGTAGCAAATGGGAACGGAGAGAATCTAAATTGGAGCTCTTCATCAGGTCCCTCCCCTCAGAGATTGGGGAACCCTGCAGAAGAAGAGGAGGAGAGATTGTAGGAATCAGAGGGAATGGAGGACAACAGGAGAACATGGTCCACCCAATCAACTAGGCAGGCCTCACATGGACTCACAGAGACTGAAGTGGCAAGCATTGGGCCTGCATGGGTCTGCACCAGATCTTCTGTGTATGTGTTATGACTGTTAGCTTGGTGTTCTTGTGAGACTCCTAATGGTGGGAGAGGGTGTATCCCTGGCTCTTTTGCCTGCTCTTGAGACTCTTTTCCTCCTATTGGGTTGCCTTGTCTAGCTTTGACATGTGGGCTTGTTTTGTCTTATTATATCTTGTTTTGCCCTGTTTGGCTGTTGTCTCTTGGAGACCTGCTCTTTTCTGAAGAGAAAATGGAGGGCCAGTGGATCTGGAGGAGATGAGACATGAGGGGAAAGCTAGGAGGAGTGGAGGGAGGGGAAAGTGTGCTTGGGATAGATTGTGTGAGAGAAGAATTGCTGTGGGATATCTTTCTGTACGCTGTGAATATATGTTGTAATGATTAGTTAATAAAGAAGCTGCTCTGGCCTATGGCAAGTCAAATTATAGCCAGGCAGGAAATTCAAAAGACAGGAAGAAGAAAGGCAGAGGTGGAGGATATACAAGCTGCCTCCCAAAAAGGCATGTAGTGGGATGCAGTTAAAGCCACAGTCATGTGGCAATACATAGATTAGAAGAAATGGGTTAATTTAAGATATAAGAGCTAGCTAGCCTGCCGTAGGCCATACATTTTGTAAACAATATAAGCCTCTGTGTGTTTACTTGGGACCAAGTTATTGCAGGACTGGGGTGGGAGAGATATGTCTTGACCATGGGCCTGGTGGGACACAGGAAATCTTTCGACTACAAAGAGCCTGTTTTCAATTTTAAAAATTATTAATTTTTTATTATTTGAAATTAAAATGTAACTACTTCATTTCCCTTTTCTCTTTCCTCCTTCCAGCCCCTCCCATATATGTATAGGCCCTTTGACCTTTCTCAGATTCATGACTTTTTTTTAAATTGTTCATACACACATACACACCTTCCTAAATATATAAATACAATCTGTTCAGTCGGTATAATGTTACTTATATGTATATGATTTCTGGGCTAACCATTTGGTAAAGCAACTGGGGCTCTTCCCTGGGGAAAACTACTTCTCCCCCCCTCAGCATTTTTTAGTTCCCTGTAGTTCTTTATTTAGGCTTGAGGACCTCATGTTCATGTCTTGTTTAGGCAGCCATGTTGCCTGAGACTTCATGAGTGCAGGTTCCCTGACATTTCTAGGAGACACAGTTTCACTACAGACTTTCTGTTCCTCTGGTTCTTACAATCTTTCTGCACTCTCTTCTGTGATGTTCCCTGAGCCTTGTGTGCAGGATATGAATTGCAGGTAGGAATTTGTATGAGTCAAAATTTGTATGACTCTAGCATAACAACAACATATACTATAGCAAAGCACAAATTTACTTCCTTCACAATATTCCATGGGAAGAAAAAGAGTTGATGTAAGGAGAGACGGCAAAGCAGATGAGGGTCTCTGCTTTTTATGGAGTCCATTTACCTAGACCAACATCTGGCTTCATGACTAGTTCATTAGGTGACTGTGGGAGAGATGCTTAAGCTTTCCACAGACTGATATGTTCATCTGTAAGAGTAAATTATGAATTCTTACCTCAGAAGGTTGTTGTGTGGACCAAATGAAATGGGGTGTGTAAAGTAGTTAGCTCAGTTCCTTATGAGCAGGAACCACATAAATATTAGCTATTTCATACAGCACACAAGATGGTTTTCCCACAACTTGGGTGTATTTAGTGACTTGTTAGAAAAGACATCAAGTCATTCTTCTTCAACGGCCCATGTTGCTGCTTTAGATCGCACTGTGCGAGCCTCTGAAGATTGTTCGCTGAGAAGATACACCTTTGATTTGGTGTTATTTTTTTAAAAATGCAGTCTACATTATTACTTAGAAATATTTTATCCAGGAATCCTTTAATAAAAATCGAAATTCTTGTATTTCTGATATATCCTTTCTCAATGAACTATGGAGAAAAAAATATATCTCCTATTATCTTAGAAAAACCTGAAATGTCAAGACCTGAACCTTTTTTTCCTCTTGTTTCTGTCCAATCTATTTCACGATGTTTGGTGTCTGTGTCCGGGTAAGTCCCACTGAGTGACTGACCTAGCCACTGTGCATCCTGAAGCTCTCTAAGGCAAGCGTGTCAGCAAGCAGCAGTCACTGTGTTGAACCTTGCACTTGCACACAAACAAAAACAAATAAAACAGTTGCTACAAACCCCTCCATTTTTATAAGCTTTAGGAACCTGTCTGATTTATTCTCCTATTGCCCACACATTTTAAAAAGCCATGTATTATTCCCTGGCAAGCATTTGAAACCAGAGAGGACCACACTATGGAGGCTGGAATGAGGCTGGTGAAATTGGCTCCAGATTGTATTTATTTCTTATTACAGAGCTCAGCATCCTTATGTTCCCTCATCAACAAAAAGACTCCCCCCTATACGCTCTTGGTGCTCTCTGTTTATGTTCACCTGCTACTCAATTAACACCCCATCAAAACGCACACTTGCTGGGGGTTTATTGTCGGACCACTGCATTGCAGCCTTTAACCCTCTCTCTCTCACCTACATTACGCATGGAGTTAGAAACAGTCCCCTGACTGTGCTTAGAAAACACGTCTTTTCATTGGGTGTTTGTGTAAGGTTTTCCTTGGGCGTATTACCCTGGGTGTTCATAACGCTGTAACTGAATCTACACGTGTCTGACATTTATTACCTTCCATAGGACTGTAAAACTCACTTTTCTCTTTTAACTGTGACTGCTGACATGCTACATAAAATAAACTTTAAATATTGCCTATAAATTAATTAGCATTTTCCCTGTATTAGGAAAAGCCAGTGAAGGCTTAGCAACATTGACCTGGTATATTTAGAAAGCTTAATTGGACTGAATGCTGATGACAAAGGGATTATTCTTACTCAGTTTTGTTTTTCATTAGTTGTACTTACGTCTATATTAACCAACTAAAAGATAGTCATTTATAGAAAATTAAAGGACTATAATAACTTTCAACAACAAAACTTGCAACTCGCACTCAAAATGATTTCACTGATACCACAGTTCCAATTATTTTTCTTCAGTATGTAAATTACTATTAACTCTATTAACTCTATTAACTCTATTAACTCTCTCTCTCTCTCTCTCTCTCTCTCTCTCTCTCTCTCTCTCTCTCTCTCTCTCTGTGTGTGTGTGTGTGTGGGGGGGGGGTTCTAGGGACTGAACTCAAACATGCCAGAAAAACACTGTCCCATACCACATTTACAGTCCCATTAACTTTTATACACAAATAATGTAGTTCTACGTTATATAAATGCTTATAAGTACTGTGCTTTTGTATATAAGTAATGATTTGGGAGATACACTATTTTACATACACTTTCATACAAAATATGGTATTGAGCTTATATTTTTACACATTTTGTATCCTGTCTTCAATATTCTATATGATGGCTAGTTTTATGTCAACTTGACACAAGTGAGGGCCATTTTGAAAGAGGGAGCCTCCTGAGACAATGCCTCCACCAGATTGACCTCTGGGTTGGCCTGTGATGCTTTCTTTCTTTCTTTCTATGGTGGTTTGAATGGCCCATAGGCTCATATATTTGAATGCTTGGTCACCAGGGAGTGGCATTATCTGAAAGGATTAGGAAGTGTGGCTTTGTTAGAGGAAGTGTGTCACTGGGGGTGGGCTTTGGGGTTTCAAAAGTCCATGCCAAGCCCAGAGTCTCTCTGCCTATGGATCAGGATGTACCTAACACTCAACTACTATTCTGGCACCTGCCTGCATGTCACCATGTTTCCCATGATGATGATAATGGACTAAACCTCTGAAACTGTAAATCAGCCCCCAGTTAAATGCTCTCTCTTATAATTGCTACCTTTGTCACAGTGTCTCTTCACAGAAATAGAAAAATGACTAAGACACTTTATTTTTTCCTTCAGGTTTGGCAGAACACACAATCTGCATTTCTTTGAGATTATAATATAATTTTTATTGATGACTGATGTGGCAGGGCCCAGTTCACTGTGGATGGTACCAGCCCTAGGCTGGTGGTCCTGGGTGCTTTGAGAAATCAGGCTGAGCAAGCTATGAAGAGCAAGCCAGTAGGAAACCCCTTCATGACCTCTAAATCAGCTCTTGCCTCTGGGTTCTTGCTTTGTTTGAGTTCCTGCCCTGACTGCCCTCAGTGGGGAACTGCAATATAGAATTGTAAGCTGAAATAAACCATTCCCTTCACAAGTTACTTTTGGTCATTGTGTTTTATCACAGCAATAGAAACCCCAGCTAAGACATCCCTGTAATTAGATGAATTTTAATTCACATGGTGACTTCATCACTCACTTAGGGAGAGCTAAGCTTCTTGTCTAATGCTGTTTCCTCAAATGCAGACAGTAACATTGGCATCTGTTTTATATAATTGATGTCAAAGTTAAAAAAGATATACTTGGTGCCTGTCATGGTATGTTAATCAGCTTTCCAACACTATCACACAGAGATAATTAACTTATAAAGAAAAAAACCATGTCTTTGTCTCAGTGTGTTAGATATTCTGATCCTTGATTGGATGCACCTATTGTTTTTTGCCTTTACTGGGGTGCTGAATGTCACTGGACCGGAGTATGTGGCAGAGGAGAATTGATCACTTCCTGGCCGGGAGCAATGGAAGGGAAAGAGCTGGGGTCTTACAATCCCTTTAAAGATGTGCTGCACCTTTTAAAGACGCACTGTCTCCAACAGTGATTCCTGTCTCTGTTGTCAGGTTGTTCTATATCACCTGCTTGTCCTTCGCCTCAACTTACTTCCTCCTCCCAGCCTCTTCCAGGACCATGCAATTTTGTACACTCTCCGAGATTCTTAGAAGCCATATTTCAAGTTTGTTCTGATTCCTGCTCTTCACTCAGGCTTAGGTTAAGAATTTTCCTTGGTGGTAGAACAGGAAGGTAGATTGATTTGGCAGCTAAGAGCACAGTTCACAGTAGCACGTCTGCTATTGTTTCATGGTGTGATCTCTTTGGACCGCTGCAGAAAGACACACTTGATGTCCCATGTCCATTGGCTAGGGCCTTTCCTCTCTTATCTTCTGGCTCTAAACTACTTCTTGTGTTAAAAAGAAGACTTACTTTCTTACTTACTTACTTTAATTAATTAATTGAGAGAGAGAGAGAGAGAGAGAGAGAGAGAGAGAGAGAGAGAGAGAGAGAGAGAGAATGCCTGTGTACATTAAGGTAGATTCAGTAGAGGTCAAAAGAGGAGGGCATTGAATCTTCTTGAACTGCAGTTAAAAGGAGTAGTGAGCCGCCCACTGTGGGTACTGGAAGTTGAACTCAGTCCTCTGAAAGAACAGAATGTATTCTGAATTGCTGAGAAAAACCTTCAGTTCCCTAAACTTTTGGTTGCTCTCACAGAAACATTCTTCTAAAGCCAGTACTTTTACATCTATGCATTTCTATGTTTGAATGAAAATAGAGAAAGATTGATCCATTTAATTACTCAGCATTGTTATTCTTTTTCCATTTCCTCTGGGGGTTGGGGCTTGGACTGGGGAGATAAAAATGCACCTGGTCTACCAAATTATCAATGCAGATCCATTTAAGGAAAAAAGCCCAGTAATTGTCATTGTTGCTGATGCTAAGAGCCAGAAGAGAGTGAGTGAGGACACTTCATATTTTTCTTTTTTTATGCTAGGCAAACTTTTCCCATTTTGTCCATCTTATTGTTAGGAGGAATTCCTTCAGGTTGAACAATAACTTTCCTTTCATGATTTGATTCAGGTGTTGGCCTGAGATACTCTGTTTCATTTTAATTTTACAAGGGGAAGCTAAAATATCTTTTTAAAGGATAACATGAATTTGGAATAGTGTTGTTAATTAAATTTTTATTTCTGTCAAGCATTGATTTTTTTAAAAATATTGGAACATATATCTTAAGTATAACTTTACTAATAGTTTCCTCCTCGCATTTGAAATACATTTGACTCATTGATTTTACAAATGACAGAAAACAAAACATTTATCATAATCTCCCTGCACTAGACAGTATTTTGATACTTTTAGTTCAAGATGTCATGTTGCCCAACAGAGTATTATCAGAAGTTTCTCTAGAGTTCCATCAAGGCCCTTATTTTCCTTTGTCTTTCTGCTTGTGTGTGCTGAGGGCGATTGTGTACGTGTGAGTTCATGTGGAAGCATGTACTAGTGACTGTAGGTGTGCATATAAATGTATGGAGGTTAGTTGTCAATATTTGGGTTCTTCCTTAATCTCCACCTTATGGTGAGGTGCATTGCTCTCATGTGCCTGCTTGGACTCTAATCTCAGATCCTGTATCTCTTCCATCCCTAACAATACCCATTCATCCTTACTAGTCCATCTGCTGGATTATGATTTTTTGTTTTGTTTTGTAACCCATTTAGTTTAACTAGAGTCATCTATGTGAATAGTGGATTGGAACTATCCATTGGAACCTGGTGGTTTATACCACTGAATGCAATAAATAATGCTCCATCAGTCCATGGGCCCTGTGAACCTTTCCTCCATCCATGCTTGGCTACTGATAGGCCAATTATTGTATGGACCCGGTGCTGGTATCCTAAGTTGTTGTGACTTCATAATAGTAATGTCTGTGTCTTGCCCAGATGGGATTTTGCAGCTCTCCCCTTTATCTTTTGGCTTTTACTTTGGGGATGCTTCCTGAGCCTTGGGGTGATATATATGTCTTATCCGGGGCTAAGCTTTCTATCTTTTACTTATTCTCAAGAGTTTCTGCAGCAATGAGTCTCTGCATTTATCACCGTTCACTGAAAAGAGAAGCTTATCAGATTAAAGCTGAGAGTATCATTTTCCCATGGATATAAATACAAATATTTAGAAAGAAGTTTGATGCTATGTCCATTTAACTGAATGATGTGTTTTTGACCAGACATCACTTCTTCCCCGGGAGTTGGCTTAGAATGCAATCTTAGAGTGATTAGTTACTCTCATAACAGTAGTGCCATTATTGCGCAAGCAGATTTGTCTTGCAGTTAATAAGGTTCACATCTAGGTAAGACCATTAATGCCTTTTCTCCCTCATCAACCTGTCCAGCATCTTCTGGGACTAGGAAAGCTAGCCAGAGGAAGGAAGCTTCCTGCTCAGTTCCAGCTTGTCTAATACATAGATAGTAATTTCAATGACAGTTTGGAATGTGGATTAGGATCTGTTAGGCATGCTTAAGCTACTATCTTTACTATAAAATCTATTAACATAAATAGGTGTCATTGACCGGTGACTTTGTTTCCCTTTTTGCAAAGCGGAACTGAAAATAAGTGTAGTTCAAAGATATTGAATGATTTGACATGATCGTTTCATGAAGCAGAAATCACAATTGAGCTTCTAAGTCATTACAGGTATTGCAACAATAACAGGATAGTCTACCGACTTAGTCATTCAGTTCCTTTTTGTGGATGAAGTACCCATTCCCTACATTAAAATTAGCCACTGGCTATAATAACTGTGTTCAGTGGTGTGCTCTGAGGTAAGCAGAACTTAACAGATTCATGTAACAGACTCCGGGCAATCAGAATGGGAACAAATAAAGTGTGCCGTTTCTTTTTATTATACATCTGTTCTTTCATCTCTGTATTCTTTAAAAATAAACCGCTCTTTCAATAAAACTACCTTATGATGAAGTTTACTATGTTTTCATAATATTATGATGCAAATATTTCTTTACAGCCAGATTGGAGTAAGCAGAGGCAAAATCCGCAGCTGAGTTTTCTTTTGCATTCTCTCTACTTTTGAACTTTTCAAATGCAGGTGGGAGTCACTTGGGATCTATACAACTCCAAGCAGCACGTAGGAACTCATCATGTTTTGTCACCTTTAAAATAGCTTTTGTTATTATTTTTAGTGCCTGCGAGGTAGTAAAGTATAGATCATTACTGCCTGCTAGGACTCATTTGTTTGGGTTTGATTCCTACATCACCATGATGTGATTATTTTAAAACTTCCTTTCATAAATAAATCAAAGAGGCCATGCTTTTACCAACCTTATAATTAATTATACATGTGCACACACACAGTTCTGTGGGTACATTTGTAAATATTAAGGTTATTCATTTTAAATAAGTTTAATAATCTAGTACTATGTTCCATATCTTTCATACTAGTCTCTTATTTGTTTTAGAATGGGATAGAGGCAGAAGCTGATATGGACAGTGGATGCTGAGTGGCCTCTTTCTTCTGGCTAGTATTTTCCTGTGGTATATTTCTACATGTCAGAGAATTTTAATCAAGTGGTGCATCTATAGGGCGATAATATTATTCTCCAACTGCTTTTTAAAAATAATATTGTGCTGGGTCTGGAGGCAGCAGGTTAAAAACAACTAACTTAGTGAGCAAGTAAAAAAGACTGAGAGGGGTTAGGCAATCCTGTGGAAGGCAAGGGTAGCCAAAAAATCTCATTAAAAGAGTGTGGTTAATATGATATTCTTGGTTAAAATGGAAGTTGTAATTCTTAATAGGTAGATAACGGACAATGAAAAACCCTTAATTTAATTAATATTGAAGCTTTTGCTCCTATATCTGATATTAGCGTGCTATTAATGAACATGAAAATAATGAAATACTTAATGATAAGTATGGCAATATACATACATACATACAGGCTGATTTCTTCAATGGAATAAGAAAATAGAAATTGTAATTGCTTTGATCTTTTGCAAATCTTGATTGGGCCAGTCTTAGGGTACTTAATTTTGATGATAACATTTTAAACGTTTCTGAAGTTTTAATTACACCAATATGAAGATCCTTAATTAAACTCACAAGAAAAAAATAATTATTTGCATCAATTTTAATGTCCATTACTATTTAATTGTTGGCATGTGAATCAATAGAACAAGATGCCTGATTATCTAAAGGTGATCATTAATTACTTAGTATTGACAATTATGCTTAATCCTGGTTTGAGGAGCATATATTATAGAATTTATGTAGAGGCTTTGAATAGAGCTTAGAATGTTGTTCAATCTGTGGCTTCTGTGTACATAGTGGTGATTCTACTGAAAGGCACAGGATGCTTTGATTATCCTTCAAATGACAAGGACAAATGAGTGGTATTCATCAAAGCCATGTTGAGAAGCCAGACCCTATACAATTTATCTATTCTTTCTGAAATTCTAGCTGTCCTCAGCTCTACTGGCCTCACTCCAGTCAGTTTCAACTTTTGGACCAGTTGTTCCTATTGATGTCCATACATCAACATATGAAAACATGCATTAATATGACACTGATGTCACTTTTTAAATTCTCTCCTGCTGGCTCAATCATCAAGACGAAGCAGTGCAACAAAACCTTGGTATGTGAGAATGGTGTCTATAGCATCCTCATTGTTCTTTTCTGCAGAACGTGAGAGACTTTGGAATCTACTCAATCATAAATGGGAAGCCTTCATCACACCCTTCCCCTCAAGACTTAGGGTGTTATTGGGAAGAGGAGGCAGAAATATTGTTATAGGAGTTAGAGGAGATGGATTACAGACACAACAGGATTGATGTGCATATGAATTTATAGAGAATGTGGCAGCATGCACCTGCTGCTTCTATCAGAAGGCCTGATAATACCAGATGTTGAAAACTGTTGTTGGAAACTGGAGTACAGGTCAATGCTACAGCACTTGCTTACTATGTGGGAACATCTAGTTTGATTCTCAGTCATGAAAAAGATATTGTTGATATATTTATACAGATTTCCAGATATGGTCTTCTACATGGAAAGAAAACCCCAATTGGAAGTTTATCTTAAAATATATAGGTTGGGTTTAAAGTCAGTAATTAACTAAAAATAATTAAAGGTATACATTTGGGTGGTTTTATAAGAAGTAAGAATATGTGTTTTCTTAAATATTACAGTTTTCTCAATTTAATGGTATTAAAAATAGTTAGTGGAACTAGTTTCTAAATATAAACTTTGATCTTCAGATGATAAAATCATTTCGCTTAAGTCAACGAAGTATCACAAGCAACAGTATGGTCTCACCTTTGTTTTCAGATAGATTTATAGGTTAATTCGGTTCCAAATTCTATACATGAAGAGAATACTTTAATCCAAAATAAAGATTTTTCTCATCAAATAAGTGTATGCTCTCCTTGACTTCCTCCTTAAAATTAATGTCAAACACACAAAGCTTGGTTTTTAACTTGACCGCAGTAGGGACGCATGCTCCACTACCTAGAAGACAGAAGGGAGAATAGAAAGAATTTGGCTTTTGAGTTAGAAAAATCTGTACTTAAATTCTTCCTACTTTATATTGAAAACTTAATAAGGCTCTTAACTATCTGCACCTCAGATTCCTTATATATTCAGTCATGGAACTGTCTGGTATTCACTGAACTAGTACATAAGGAACCTGGATAGCAGAAATGGCATTTTTCTTCATCTCCTACTTTCTTCACTGAATGGAGAGAGAACTCTTCTGTTTCTCTAGACCACTAAGGTTAAGTGCATAGCAATCCCTGTAAAATCCAAGAACTTTTACTTAACAGATTAGTAATAATTTAAAATAATAAATTAACGACAAGTTAAATGGCACTTCAGTGTTTACAAGACTCATCTTCCTAATTGTATTTCCTCCTCTCAATGACTCAATTGTACACATCATACCACATGGTAAATTACATTAACTCTCAAGTCAAGCCCTTTGGTTCACATCCTGGTTCTCTTACTATATTGAGATTTGGCACCCCTCTCTGTGTGCTTCTGATTTCTCGTTCATAAAATGAAGACTATAGTGTCTGCCTCATAGGATCATCATTAGGGTTAATATGACAATGTTGCACAGCATGACACAGGCTTTGGCTGTTTAGTAAGCAATAATCATAATTAACTGTTTAATTGATTTAAAAAATTCCAGAGAGTTTAAGGGACTTTAGAAGGTTGAAATGGATAAAGTAGTTCTAAGTCTCAGTTTAGAAAGTGATGTTCTAATTCTAAGTCATATGATATTTCCATTAAAGATGTTTTTAATCCAGAAATCCCCAGATGAACGCCATAGTAAAATTATCACTGAACATCACATGTTGGTTGACTTTATTCTGGTTGTGTGTACAGATGATGCATAAATAATCAAGAAGAAGCTTGGGGCCCTAGACTAGTCTATTGGTTTGAACCAGATGAAAGATCAGGTAATGTGTATTAAATGAATCAATAAACCAAAGGATTTGTCTAGCATTTGACTTTTATGGTAATATTTTCAGTGGTGTGTGTTACACACTTCTGCAAAAGTAGAGGCAATTCAAAAAATGTATATGATTTTCTTGATATAACATGAGAGAATGGAAGATATTATAATTTGGACCACTGCAATAATTTTTCTATACACTGACATTGTTTCACTTTGCCATGTGGCTATTTGTTATTGTATAAAGTAGATGAAGAAAAGAAAATTCTTTTGTTTAAATTAAAGTCCTTTTTCATCAATTTAGAGGAATGGCTTTCTAGAATTTATTATTGTTTTAGAAAAATTCTGGGCTGGGCTCTGCAACCTTGATGACTTGCCTCAATCCCTGGAACCTGTGTGAAGACAGAAAGAGAGAACTGATTGCAAAAAGTTGTCCTCTGACCACCACACATGCACTGCTGCATGTAGTACACAAATACCACATGCTAATAATTAGTAATATGATTGATAATATAAATATTTTTAAAAATCTATTGAGAAAAACCACAAACTTATTCTTAGTTGATATTACACTGAACCTAAAACTGAAAGGAGTGAATGAAAACAAAGAATAATGATGCATATGTAAGAAGCTTCCACGATGAAATCTACTACTTGATATGCCAACATTAAAAATTAAATTAAAAATCTAAAAATATATCAAAAGTATATTAGTCTTAACTTTGCTAACTCGTTCTAAAATTTAAATCCTTCCTGACTCTTGTAGTTTGAATTCATCCCTCAAAATTCATCTTTTGGAAATTTAATTCCTGATATGTCAGTGTTTGGATAAAGCACCCAGTGAAGGTCTACTTTTTTTCATGAGAACTTATGAACTCATGTTGTTACTGCAGGAATGGGTCAATTCATATATGAGTGTGTGTGTGTTTATGTGTGCATGTGCTGCATGTGTGAGCATGTGCATGTGTATGTGTGTGTTTATTATAAAAGTGAGTTCTTATGCTTGCTCACTCCTGCCTTCCTGCTTTCTACTATGGGGCAGTGTAGTATGAAGTCCCTTGCCAGATGTGCCGTACACTTGGATTTCCAAGCCTCCATACTTAAAAGAAATAAACTTAATTTCCAAGTCTGTGATAATTGTGTTATAAAAGTGAGAAATCAATTAAAAGAACCATAATCTAATTAGTATGTTTAATAGAGTAGGGTTCTTTTAACCAACATTAAGGATTTCATTTTATCACTAATAAATATGGAGTGATGATATTTAGAAAAACAAAGATCAGAAATCCAAGGAAAGTGAGAGAGAGAAAAGATTGAAGAATGGAGAAGATTTGAGAACTATGACCATCCCCTAGGAACCATGAAAGGTCTTTTTGGGGACCTGGGATACAGGGCTCAGATGCAATCAAGTACTGATGTTGAGAGCTGAGCAGCTTAATTCCTGGAATGTATCCAAAAGGATGGGACTCAGCAGCAGGTAGAGGTGGTGAGGCTGCAAGAGACCCCAGACTCGACTACAGTCCCTTTATAATTTTCTTCTTTTATTAAATTTTTAAAATTTAAAATGTAATTACATCATTTCCCTGCTTTTCCGCCCTCCCTCTAATCCCTCCTCTGTTCCCCTCCCTCTAAAATTTGAACTGGATCTAAAGTTATAGGGCATGAGTCATGGTCAGTCTGGGGACTTTCGTTTGGAAGAATGGGTGGTTGGAAACTTTGTAGAGACAAGAGGTACAAGAGGAGAAAGAATGGTTAAGGTGGAGAGAGAGCATTAATTGCGAGCATAAAATAACCATGTCACATTTATTTGTTCAGTCACTGTAATGCACAAGGTACTAGAGTCTTGCTGAGCTTAGAATCTTAATTTCAATCAGAAATAAATGTCTGCCCTACTGAGGGAAAACATGACGTAACTTCAAGGAACTAAATGGAAGACTTAAAGAGTCACACAAGGGACATCTACACAAACTAATTTTTTAAAAAATCTGAAAATAATTACTCTGTTTAGCCTTCAAGTGAGTATCCACTTGATATGCTTTGTGTAGACTAATAATCAATGAAAATGTCTCATAAAAACTACGAATGCTTTTATATGTGTTGACAACTTTAGTTGACAGTATGCAGATTTCTGTATTCTGTTCATCTTTGTATCAGAGGAACAGCTGTATAGTACATGGGAAGAGGCATTGTTCAATGGAAACTTAAACCTTCTCTTTACATTTATCCTTGACTGAATCTTAACCTATTTACTGAAATCAATAGTAAAAAACACATAATCTAGCAACTTAAAATTAGGTATCACCATCTAAATTTGGTAGTAAAATTTGGTCTTTTTAATTAGGTACTTAATGCTTTTATCAATTAAATTTTTTCACAACATTGCCAAAGAGGTAAAACTATCACTTATCTGCAGCATATATTTTATGCACTAGTATCTAGTTTCTGTAGACCTAAATTTAAATTATTTTCATTAACTCAAGTACATTTAGCAATACAGTAAATCATATTTTTTGATGGCTGAAGTAGAAAGAAAAGAAATTTGTCTTTTATACCATTAATCCACTTTAATGGATATATAATTTCGGTGGGCTTTTCATTGTTAGTAAAGCCAGACTTTCTGTGTAACTCATTTAAAATATTTGTATAGCTTAGAGTTGAAAGCTTCTTAAATTTGTTTTTGTATTTCAAGCTTTCTATAAAAATGTATGTGCTACTAATTTTGAAGGAAGAACAAAGCCCCTGAGTTATATTGTAGATGTTAATGACATTGTTAAAATGATGACAGATTGCTTTAATGGTGGATATGTAGTTAATTGGAGGAAGTCTAACAAAATGTGCCATTTCATATTACTTTAAAAAGTCAGTCAAGAGCCATCACCCACTTACAGTCGTGTCTTAACCCAAATCATAAAACATGTATAGTATTAAAACTGATGGAAATAGCAAGACACATGTATTCATGCACTGTACATTCATAAGACAACCCATTAAATACTATTTGTTAACCTTTAATTCAGATGTCTGCAATGAGATAAAATAATGTAAAACACAAGTCATTGGAGGGTCGTAAAACTGTTTCTGTAACCACTTTTATTACCCTGCTATTTGATGCTGGGGAGAGTTGCACCCTGAAGCACGTCTTATGTAGAAGTTTATATTGTGTCAATATATTATGATACAAATTTAACCTATTAACTACATGGCAATTGTTATGTTTATTGCTAGGGCCCATGAAAACATACACATTGTTGACAAATGTCACCGTAGCTTACTCTATATCATGGACTTACCCTTGCAATTCAGAAGATCAGCAGGGCTCTTAGCTCCACCCTGAAACTTACATTACCATAAAACCCAGTGATTCAGCTCTCCAGAGGAATTTAAATTTAATGTTTATGTTACCTAGATTATGTTAAATTTGTATAAGTACACGTAAGTATGTTTTGCATGGATAAATGGGAAGAAGGTCCTACTGAAATGGGTTCATTTATCTGCATTCTCTATTTTTGTACATATGAACAAAGATTACTGTGTACTAAAATATTAAATGTTAGTTTTTTATTTAATAGAAACTAGTGATGATAAGCCCAGTTCTGATCTGCTCATGTTCACAAAAACAACATTAACCTCCATTCCTTCAGTGGATAAACCATCTGCATTATTTGCTCGACATTGATGGAAAGTACTTTCTCTTGTTCCTCCGAGTACAAAAGCTCACAGTGTGGATGGATGCATAAGTGGTCAGTGTTCAGGGATTCACACTGCCTCCAACACAGCAAAGAAAAGGCACATACTCCCAAACTTGGAGGAAAGCCGAAAATGTAGTTAATTTACTCTCTGTTTGACTTCTCTCTTCCCTAAAAGTTGATGAACATTCTGGAAAATGTGGCTTTTAATTAAGAATAAGTAGGAGGTGGGTGAGATAGCTTACCTGTTCAGAGCACTGACTACTTTTGCTGAGGACCACGGTTCAGATCTCAGTATCCCCATTAGGCAACTCACAATTGCTTGTAACCCCAGTTCCAAGACCTCCAATCCTCTCTTCGGCCTCCACAGATAAGGGCACACACATGGTCCATATAGACTCATGCAACTTCAAATATAAAAACATTTTTTTTTTAAAAAAAAGAGTAACTTACTATAGCTAGGAGACTACAAAACATGAAGACTGAAAACAAACTTTTCTTTGCACCAAAAGAGAATATATTTTATGTAGCTTCTAAATTTATTTAGTTAAGGGGCAGAGAACCTTGGGTGAATTTCCAACTTTCCATTCATATGAATATGCACACCCAGACATGATGCTTACATTTACACACACACACACACACACACACACACACACACACACACACACACACTTGTTAAGATGTAAGCTTGTGAGTCCTCAACAGCCATATGTGTGTGTGTGTGTGTGTGTGTGTGTGTGTGTGTGTATGCCTTTGACTCTTTAGTTACATTTCTTCAGATCTACAGGCCCATTAGATTAAGAAATCCACATGTATTATCACATCTTTTGCTGTTTGATGGCCTTAAAAACAAGGCCACTTATACCCTAAACTTTATGATGACCACATACATAGGAATGTATATTTCTATATCTGTCTACCTCATGTAACATGTACAGTCTCCAAATAAGCTTATTATGGTAATTCTCTAGCTCATTTTCCATTTTCTCAAAGTTTTGACTCGTAACATGGAGATTTTCCTAAGTTTTTAGACCATGTTTGGAACACAGAAATGTCTAGGGACTTATTCTCAAGTAAGTCATAGAATGTAGAAACTGTTAATCAAATGTAAGGATTTACACTGAAACCCATTATTAACCCTCCCAGGGTTCCTTATCATTTATAATTACTTCTCTAAGACTGTTCACAGTATTTATGCTGGTAAACAGTCATTTCTTCCAATTAAACTGGCTGTCTTCTGATGCCTGCTCTATGTTCTTAGGATAATGGTCAAGTTGCTGTGTCTTTAATTACGAACCACTCTAATTTGGGCTGACTTCCTTATTGGAAAAGGGAAAATACTCCCCAAAGTGAAGGGAAAAATAACGTTGCTTCTCCTTCAGCAAAATATACTTCCTGCCTCTAAACTTCATTCTAATAACTGAATGCTTGAAAACCTGGAGTAGGCTCAATGACTTGCCCACTGAGGCCAGTTTATTCCAGCCATCTTCTTCGGGTGCTGACAGAGTCTTCTAATGAACTACTATATAAATATCTGGACACAATAGGAAAAAAATAAAACAGTGTGTGTCCGTTTTTTGTTACAGTATAGCAAGTTACCACAATGTTTACAACTTCATCCACACCTTTCTTACCTCAGTTTTCAAGTCAGGTGTTTCCCATGCTGTGAGGAGTCAGTCAGTAGGCAGAGCTTAGAGTGCAGGTCACCTTTCAAGCTTGCCTGACTTTAGGTAGAATTCTGATCTTTGTAGACATAGGACTGAGCCTCTTTTCTCTTGCTAGCTGTAGATCAGAAGCACTCAGTTCTGGAGGTCCCCTTAGTCCCTCCCAGATGATCTGCCTGCACCTACAGAAGCCCGAGCCGTTATTTAAAGACTTGAGCCCGATGGCCAGGTTGATCTCCCTTCTGATCCTTTGATCTGAACCTTTCATCATATCCACAGAAGCTCTTCACTGTAGCCAAATAAAGGAATTGAATCCTTGGGCCAACACAATGGGTGGAGGCCACAGGTTATTGCAAAAATTCTGCCTATGACAAATTCATACTGCAGGTATTTGGGGAACTGAAAATTCAGAGAAGTTTAAAACCAATAGAACTGGCAGACATTTTCTTAATAATCATACAGAAATTATAACCTATGGTCTGAGCTGTTTTTATTTTACTTCTCATGACACATGTGACACATGGTAGACTGGTTTCAGGGATTTTTTTTTTTTTATTTTTTAGTATGAAATGCTCATGGGCTTCTGTTCCTAACAACTGCTGCATCTGAATTGCCATTGCTAGGAAGCTATTGTTTAGAAGTAAGAGCCATGGAGCCAGGCATGATAACACAAGCCTGCAATGCTAGTTTTTGGGAAGTGGAGGCTGGCGAGTTTGGGGTGAACCTGTGCTACATAGAACCATCTGGAAAACGTTGAGTGAATGAATGAATGACTAAAACATAGCGAACATCTACTGTGTTAGCACATAAACTTTTTAATTCTTAAAAACCCTATAAATTTAGCCAGGCATGGTGGCTTATACCTGCCATCTTATCACAAGGGAGGCAGAGGTAGGATGACTGCTGTGAGTTGGGCACCTACCTGGACTACATAGTAAGACCCTGTCTTAAAAGACAACACAAATAAAAGCCTGTACACAGAAAGTATTGTCATTACTGTTTTCTAAACAAACAAACTAAAGATGAAAAAGTGCCCATTTTCTGGGTGTCACAGTGATTGCTGGGATAGAATAATAAATGTGCATTGAGTATTTCTAATTCTAAAGCCCATGGCCTTCATTGGCTCATTCATTCACACAGAAAAATTACCTGGATTAGACCAAGTTGGCATGGATCATCACGAAAGCTCCCAGAGCCTCAAATGATCAGTGTATACTCAACCTTCACTCCCCACAATTTCTCCTACAAATGTGGACATGGATGTTAAAAGGACTTAAAGCTATAACCAAAAAAAGCCTACAATTGAATAAATGCATCTCACTGCCCATTGACAGTGCATTGAAGTGAAAACAGATTTCTCCACTCCCAGAGACGTGTTGGAAGATAGATAGGAAAAGAGTTTACACACCTGCTTGCTTTTTTTACAGCTTAGTATGGTTTTCTTCATTGCTCCATGAGAACCAAGCAAACTTTAAATACTCAATATTTCCTAGAGTCCACCGCTTTGTTAGTGAACAATGAAGCTAAAGGATGTAATCTTTGTAAAGAAAGCCAAGTTTACTAGGACATGAGAGCTGCAGCCTCGAAACTGTTCTCCTCTCCCTTTTCCTATTAATCTCATAAGAACTGTATTTCGATTCCGTAGGCACTGCTCATTAAGTGGGAAAAGCTGTCTTACAAGAGTCACTCTGTGCACTGATCACACGTCCCAGATGATTTTATAGTACACTAGGCTAAGAATTATTGAATACTTATCGTATGTTGCTGCATAGACGATTCATGAGTAGTGTGGAGTCATGACAAAAACTTTCCAAGCCTTTTGTGACTACTCATTCACAGTAGATCATCAAAACAGGCTTTGGCCAACAATCTCTAAGGAGCTGTGACTATTTGAAGTTGTATATGCATCACTATCTGGGATATTAATGGTTACTGGTAGCATGTTTATATGCAAAGACTCTTTTGGGGTATGCATTTAATTGCTAAGCAGTATTGAAAGTACATGGCAGGTGCTATCTTTCTAGGAGTCTCTCCCTTTTGGGTTCTTTCCTTAATTATCTATTTCTGGTCAACTTTTTCTAGTAAAAATGGTTGTTAAAATAGTTAAGCTTTTTAGAGCTGGTCAAGTATAAGGCAGAAAAACAGTAATTTGCTAAAACCCTAATTTATCAAGACTGAGGGCAGCATGATCCCACAGAATAAGCCACTTGTTCAGACTGCATAGGTTCTTCAATATAACTACAGCCTAGAGATAAAATGTTGTCTCTGGCTTGTGGAGTCAGACTGTGCAAATTTACTCATGGTTAAGATCCCTTAAGGGCCATGCAATACTTATGGCATAGTATATGGAAACATAGTATAAGGAAAAGTAGAAACTGATTTTCTGCCACTGCGACTCTTCATGATGACTCTTAGCTCACCCTGTAGCATGATGAAAAGATGTGTCAGTGTTCACAGCAGCCTCCTTGTGGTTATCTCTCTTATTCGTCACAACACCGTGAGCAGGATGTGATTTCCCTCATGTTGGCAAGAATGAGCTTGAGCTTGTTTTCATAAGTCCAGAAGGTTCTCCAGGGCAAAGCATGATTCCTGACACAACATAGGTTTGAAAAAAATCTGTTGAATTCAACTTTCTGTGTGTTGAAGTAGCAACAACCATCTTTGTATTCCAAAAGAATCAACATGTGTTATTCTTTTGACACTGTGATTGTGAGCCTTGGGCTTGCTTTCTACTCCCATTTACCATTACCTCAAGAGGAATTAGCCATGCATGGTCGCTGAGTACATTTGTCACATTGATTTACATAGAAAAGAAATGTTGGTTTTTTTTTTTTTTGGTTTTTTTTTTTTAGGCTTTGTTTTGGGGGTAGGGATATTATAATCTGAAATTCTGTCCTTTATTTTTCTGTTCAGAACTACACTAAATAATTCTATTATAATATTGTTTAACATGCAAATTGTAAATATGTACATTGTATATACATAAATAAAGTAAGTTTAAAAAAATAAGCATAAAAATGAGGAAATTTGTTGAATGATTGAACTGGCAAATACCTGTCTCCACCATCTCCTGATGTGCTGCTGTCCCGACCTTCTTTTGCTCTGTGTGAGTTACAAAGTGAACACATGCCGGGAGGCGGTGGCACACGCCTTTAATCCCAGCACTCGGGAGACAGAGCCAGGTGGATCTCTGTAAGTTCGAGGCCAGCCTGGTCTACAGAGTGAGATCCAGGACAGAATCAAAATAGCACCAAAACTACATAGAGAAACCCTGTCTTGAAAAACCAAAAAAGATCAATCAATCAATCAATAAAGTGAACACATTATTGTCTTGCAGGTCTCATTATTCCTTTTTATAATCAGCTGTAAATCTCAGCTATCCTCCTTGTTATGTCACTTCCCCTTTGATGCCCAAACGCATCTGGCAATGATGCAGGATGCAGTGTCGCTTTCCTGTCATGGAGAGCTCTCACAGATTCCTCTCTTCCCTATTCTGAGGGTCATTGCTATAGTTCAAATCCATGCTTTTGGTTTTGGGAACTACATTATTAACTTTTTATAATGCCCATGGTTCTGGTTTTGAAATCTCCCCACTCCATCGTCTATATTATATTGTTTTGTTCTGAAACAAAATTCTAATTTTATTATTTATGAATTTAAAATCATTCAGCAATGTTTCTCTAACTTAAACAATTATGACTCATGTCTTGGACAGGGCAGACAACAGCAAAGTACTCCACAATGAAGGCCCTGGTTACAAACACTCAGTGTTCATTCTACCCTCCAGCATTTCCCAGAAGCTTTCATGACCAGCCCTTCTCGCCTTGGCTGTGCTATGTAACCCCTTTGACTTGACTATAACTGTGACTACTTAAACATAAAAGCAATTCAAGTGCTAAAACATGGTGTAGATACTTCTCATCCCATCAGGAAAATAACTTCACTTCTTTCACTAGTGATTGTCTCTCTAAAAATTTTGTTGTGTATATTTATTTGTTGGGTGTGTATGTACGCACGTGTGAGGAGGGGGCATGTGCATGCCGTGTTGCACGTGTGGACATCTGAGGACAACTTAAAAGAGTCAGTTCTCTCTTTCTACTCTATGGATCTCACGGATTGAATGCAGGTCCTGAGGCCGTGTACAGGGACCATTACCTGCCGAGCCACCTCACCAGCGACCCTCTCACCTTTTCTCGCTCTTCTGTTCCGTTGGCCTGACTTCCATCACTTTATCCCACCAGCACTCTTCTTTTACCTCCCTGTTGTTGATCCTCCAGGGTTTAGTCCAGGGTTTAGGATCCATCTTCCCTGCATCCTCCTCAGAGCTGAGAGCTGTTCACATCCTTTTCCTCCTTGACACGTTCCCTTCTTTCAGCTTAGAGATGTCATCCCTTGTTTTCTTTCTACTTGTCTAGTTTTTTTTTTGTTTTTTTTTGTTTTGTTTTTTTTTTTTTTTTTTTTAGATTTCATCACCATCTCGTCATCCTCCACCTGAGGACTAAATGATAGAAGTTCTCAGAACAGTCATGAACTCTGCTCTCAGGTGACATGTGTATTAGAAAAAAAAAAAAAACAGAAGAGAACTCCGTATATTTGTTGCATGTTTGCTATTCGTCAGGCACAGTGAGAAAAATAAAATACAAAGTTTGAAAAGTAGACCCTGAGAAAAACAATGACATCATGAGTTTTGCAGGCAAGTGGATGGAACTAGAAAATATCATTCTGAGTGAGGTTACCCAGACTCAGAAGAACAAACTTGGTATGTACTCATTCATAAGTGGATACTAGATATAAAGCAAAGGATAACCAGACTGCAACCCACAGCTTCAGGGAGGCTAGTTAGTAAGGAGGACCCTAGGAAGGACACACGGATCACCCAATGATGGAGAAATGGATGAGAGCTACATGAGCAAGCCGGGGCAGGGGGTGGTGAGGAGGGTAATGGAGGACAAGGGATGGGGGATGAGAGCTTAGAGGAGTGGGAGGTTTGAGCTGGAACGGGAACAGAGTGGGAGAGCAAGGAAAGAGATACCATGATAAATGAAGACACCATGGGAATAGGGAGAAGCAGAGTTCTAGAGAGGTTCCCAGGAATCCACAAGGATGACTCCACCATAGACTACTGGCAATGGTCAAGAGGGTGCCTGAGCTGGCCTACTCTGGTGATTAGATGGTTGAATACCCTAATTGTCATCATAGAGCCCTCATCCAGTGACTGGTGGAAGCAGATGCAGAGATCGGCAGTCGGGTCCCAGGCAGAGCTCCAGGAGTCCAATCAATGAGAGAGAGGAGAGATTCTATGAGCAAGAGATATCGAGACAATGATTGGAAAAAGTACAGAGACAACTAGCCAAACTAGTGGAAACACATGAACTGTAGACCAATACCTGAGGAGCCCCCATGGTATTGGTCTAGACCCTCTGGATAAGTGAGACAGTTGTTTGGCTTGAACTGTCTAGGGGCCCTTAGGCCCCTAGTGAATGAGCTGGCTTTTTGGAACCTGGTATCCATGATAAGACACTTTGTGCAGCATTGGTTCAGGGAGGAGGGGCTTGGATCTGCCTCAACTGAATGTACCAGGCTCTGCTGACTCCCCATAGGAGACCTTGCCTTGGAGGAGGTGGGAAAGGGGAGTGGGTTGGGGGGGGAATGCTGGGGAGTGGGAGGAGGGAGGACAGGGGAATCTGTGGTTGGTATGTAAAATGAATAGAAAATCTCTTAATAAAAAAAAAGAAAAAGAAAAGTAGATCTTGATGTCTAGCAGGTGAGCTGACAAACTTTTTGAGGCCATGTTCACCCCTTCTGGGCATACATAATCTTCCTATCATTACACAAGGTTATCTGAGACCAGGAAGCAAGACAAGGCCTCTTTGTAACTTTTTCTAAGCATGGTCAAAAATAAGATTGCTGTCTAGAATACCAAACACTCCCATGTCCTAGACCTTACAAAAGATTAAGACCTGCTGGGGTTCCCCATCACAGGGCTGTCTGTCCCTCTTTTGTGATGTCACCCCTTCTTGTCTGAATCTCCTAAGTCTCTGAATCGAAGCTGGGCCCTGGAATAAATCATTCATCCTCCTTACTGGGTAGTCCACAGGTGCCCATGCTGCATGTTCCACTGTAATGAGTAGTAAACCAAATTTACTCAGCTACAAGTGTTATGCCAGTCATTGGATAGAAAACATGGTAATGATAAGCACTTTGAACATATCACTTTATCTCTTGTAACAATCCCTATACATGGAATCATTATCTTTTTTAGTGTATATGAAAACACACTGAGATGTTAAAGTATTTTAATGAAGATTATTCATTTGGTAAAGGATTTTAATGTAAGCACTTGACATTAGAATGAATGAGAGTTTCTAAGACATACAGTCAATGTTTATTATTTGAATAGATTTAACGAAGGCAGTCCTGCTCTAACAGACTGACCCCTAACTTCAGATATAGGCGATTCCTTGGTCGTTCATGCTTTGATGTAGTTTATTTAAGCCAATGTACATAGAATACTGTAATTTCAATATGTAATCAGTATGAAACTTTATAGTACAACAATTTTTACTTCAAACAAAATATTGAGACCTATTGTGTATCGTACACCATCTCTCAGTTTAGACCAACCACATTTCAAGACTTCAAATGGTACACACTATTAAATAGCAAAACTTGGAACATGAAAATATTTTTGGCTCTAAGGAATATTTAGTTGTTCCTTTTTAATCATAGCAAAAATTTTCACCCATCTCAGATAAACTAGTCCTATAATGACAACAAATAGTCTCTGACTTTCCAATATACCAGATGGCAGGACTAAACCTTCTTTCTACATTTAAAATATTAGCCTTCTTAATAGCAGCTTAGCTGGACTGTGACAGATTCAGTTATCACAATATAATCCACATATATTTATAATATATTGACTTGGCTTACAGGACTATATCTGCTGTCAAGTTTCAGTATCATTGTCTGACTGTAACTACAATTTCATGAAGGAAAGTTTTAGCTTATCAGAACCTTCATATTTTCCATGAGTAGGATAATGTAATTGCAGAATGCATAGAATGCAACTGAAATGTTCATTATTTTCTTTGGGGCGCATTCACTCAGCGTCATCTTATCCTAAAAACAGGAATAAACAAATTACATTCTGGACTGCCAGGTGAACTTATTATTCATTGAAAAACATGAGTGTGCTGAGCTCACAAAAATTAAAAGACTATTGATATCTGTTGCTTCCAATTAGAAAGATTAGTAAGATGAATAAAGTCATCTTTATAATGAGAGGGCTATAAAATTTAAATGTAACTCTTTTACTCCAATGAATGTACATTTTGTGGGAGATGATGAGTCTATCTCAGATGAATTTGAGTAGAGTAGGAGATAATTTGGCTTATAGAACACACAATATCTTCTTAGTGGACAGAAGCCATCACGTCCCAGGCAGACCTTGTCACCTATCACTATCTTCTGAAGATGTTACAGTCTTTAATCTATAAACCGGTAGTCTCAGAAATAAATAAGAGAACTGTGGGCCTATCTGTGCATGCTAGTATCACTTACATGCTTTTGTTTTTGAGATAAGAGTCCTGTGTACCCAGGGATAGCATTAAACTCAGGGTAGCCCAGGATGGTCTTGACAAAAGCAAGACAGGAGATGAAAGTCTAAAAAAATTACTGATTTAAAAGGCGGAGAAAGGGGAACTTTAATACATGATTATGGCAATCAATATATTCAAATTTCATCTGCCATGACAAACAGCATAAAGATTCTTTATAAAATACAACCATCATATTTATTCACCAGTCCCAAAACAGGTGCGTAGGCAAGGAAAATTAAATCATTATGTCAAAGCAATACCTGCACTTTCAAGTTTACTACAACATTCTACACAATAGCCAGTTATGTAACCAGACAGAGTGGTCTCATCCATTGATGAGATATATGATGATGATATAAAGAAAATGAAGTTACGTATCCATGGAATATCACTCAGGCACAAGAGAATAAAATTCTCTTATTTGCCCTTGTGTCTTCTTCACACCCTCTTGTCAATACCAGTTACACTTGGATTTGACTGGATAATGTGGTGGTTTGGATGTAATTGGCCCCATAAGCTCATAGAGAGTGACACTATTAGGAGGTGTGAGTTTGTTGGAGTAGGTGGGGCCTTGTTGGGGGAAGTGTGCCACTGTGGGGGTGGGCTTTGGGGGTCTCAAATACACCCAGGCCATGCTCAGTGTTTCAGACCACTTCCTGTTGCTTGTGGGTCAAAATGTAGGAACTCTCAGCTCCTTCTCTAGCACCATGTCTGCCTGCATACTGCTTTGCTTACTGCCATGCCGATAGCAGACTAAACTTTTGTAAGCAAAAAATTGTAAGCAAGCCACCCCAACTAAATATTTTCCTTTATAAGTGTTCCAGCGGTCATGGTGTCTCTTCACAGCAATAGAAACCTTAACTAAGACAGTCTCATTGGTGAAGTAATGAATAGATGCCGTGATCCTCTGTTTGATGATACTAAGTTTCAGGAGAGGTCATTATGTAGTGAAAGAAACCAGACTCATGTTCTCCTCATGTTGTAGACATGAAAATATCTATTTCATAAAAAATGAATAGAACAGTAGTGACTATAGCTGAAGAATGGACTGAGAAGTAGCTAACAGAAACCACCAAACACAACCAGAGATGGAGTTCATTGTGGTTTTTGACAGAACAGCGAGGTAACTACTGTGAATACAGCCTACAGTGTATAACATAACCAGAAAAAAATGTGAAAGTTCGCAGCACAAAGACATGATTAATGCTTCAAGAGATGTGTACGCTTATTACCCTGACCTGATCAAAGCATCACAATTCATAGACATGAGCACAAGTCTCAGCTAAAAATGAAGATGAGAGTTGTAAAGCCTATGACGAGTTATGGCTCGTGAGGCAGGAAAACATTGCACCACAGGAAAGTGACACATGATATAATTTTGGTGAATTAATAAAAATCACACTTGGAAATAAAAAGAAAGGGAGGCATTTTAGGTTATCTCTACTCTATAAATAGCCACTCTTTGAGTGCCCCTGAATCCACTTAACTAAAACAAAACAAAACAAAAAAAAACAACCCAGATTCATACACACAGAGCGTGTTTGAGCACCACACCTGTACATCTTTGCGAGTGCTCATGCATGCATGTACACACACACACACACACACACACACACACACACACACACACACACTATCCATCCTAGCCTCTTATTTTATCATTGTCTTAGTTTCCTTGAAGATGTATTTACATTTATTTAGCAATCCTTTCCTTTGGGAGAAAAACATCAGGTGACAGTTTGGTGACTTCATATAGGCACTGATTTTTTTTAAAAAATGCACATACACCATCTATTTCCTCTTCACTGTGGGACCTGGCACTGGGACAGGCAACTGAGAGTCACATGGCCACTATTTCCAGAAGATGGCTTTGTGATTCTTGAGAAAACATTAAGAGCCATGTTTTCATATCAACACCTCTACCAACTGCCCGACTTTGTGAATCAGTAGCTCCAGAAGCCATGGGGAATGTGTGTTTTCCTCTGGGTTTTCAGTGGATGGTCAGATATAGAAGAATGAAAATAGACCCATATCTATATCAACTGCAAATGGATCCAATATCTTAATCTAAAGCCTGAAACTCTGAAACTGCTAGAAGAAAACACAGACAGTACCCTACTGGATATAACTGTGAGAAAGAATTTTCTGAATAGGACTCCATTCATTTCAGATTTAAGGATAACAAGTGACACATGGGACCTCACAAAACCAAAAAGCTTCTGTCCATCAAAGGAAACAATCAACAGAAGGAAAAGGAAGTTCATAGTGTAGGGGAAAAAATTCTATTAAGCTATATTTCTGATAGAGGATTAATATGCAGAATATACAAAGAACTCAAAAAGAAAATTAAAAAAATGAAGCATCAATCAAAAGAGAACAATAAAAAAATGGGTGTGCATTTGAACAGAGCCTTTGTTTTGTCTTTTTGATACTAATTAATCTAAATGGTAACAGTGACATCTCATAATTTTAGTTTGTATTTTCCTGATAATTACTGACAGTGATTTTCTTCCTATATTTGTTGTTGATTTGTGTTTCTTTTTTAAAAGGAGTATCTACTTAAATCTTCAGTCTTTCTTTTAATTGGTTTATTTGTTTTTGAGCATTTGAGTTCCTTACATATTCTGAATATTAACCCCTTGTTCGATGAACAGTTTACAAATATTTTCTCCATTCTTTAAAAAAATGTATTTTATGTAAGTCTTTGAGAATTTCATACATTGTGTTTGATCACATTCACCTTCTATCCCCAATTCCTTTAGATTCATAGCCCATTCCATACTCAGCCAACTTTGTGTTCTTATTTTTTTTTAAATCAAGTCCAATTTGTACTGCCTATATACTCTCGAGTGTGGGATTATCCACTAGAACATAGTTGGCTAGCAGAGGCCACACATAAAACCTGACTCTCCCTCTCCCTGCAGATACCAGTGACCAAAAGCTCCTTAGATGCATGGACCATTATGCCAACCTTCCTGTTTCATTCTCGGATTCTTTGTTCTTCGGATTGTCTCTCAAATCTTGTTGCTTTCATGATGTACAGAGAATTATTGGTTTGATAGAGGTACATTTGTTTTAACTGTCTTTTTTTTTAAAAAATCAATAAGATGCAGGGCTGTGGTGGCGCACGCCTTTAATCCCAGCACTCGGGAGGCAGAGCCAGGAGGATCTCTGTGAGTTCGAGGCCAGCCTGGGCTACCAAGTGAGTTCCAGGAGAGGCACAAAGCTACACAGAGAAACCCTGTCTCGAAAAACCAAAAAAAAAAAAAAAAAAATCAATAAGATAAAATCCAATGTAAATCCTTTATTAAAAGTTTCTGGTTAATTGTCTTAATAGTTACTTAAAAATTGTTACTGTACATTTTTTCCTTTTATAAATTTCTTATGTTATAGGACTTAAATATATGTTATTTTTATTTCATTTATCTGCAAAGATATGTAATTCTATGTATTTCACCCCATACTGTTTTAAGGATTGTAATTTAATGGATTGTTTTAATGCTGGGGAGAATTAGTAATTTGACATTGCCATTTGTCATAATTATCTTTTATGGAACTTTTGCTTCTAAATTTTATTTTATAATAATTAGATCTGTTTCTGATTTTAAGAGCACCACTACTATTTTTATTGATGATATAGTAAATGTCTAACTTAGTATGGAAAGAAGCCGATCATTATAAAACTTGGTTAATTACAGAGAACATCGTCAGATCATTTAATATATTTTAAAATATACACCATGTAAAATATTGTGTGTAAGTCATTTAGATAGATGTTATTGAGATTATTCCAGAATTGGGAGAGCATTGAAGAATCAGCCAGAGCATTGCACAGTCACACAAATATAGAGTCTTCTCTATCACTTACAGGATAATGGATTTTTCTGCCATCAAATCAGAATAATGAATTCTATTACTTTTTCAGTTAATTCCTATAGACTTTCTAATTATACAATAAGATTTTATAAATAGTTATTTTTTCTTCATTATCAAGATTTATACCACCCATTTGTACTTGCACTGGCTAGTGCTGACGACATGCTAATAATTAAAGGCAGCAATTAAAGATGTTTCTCCTTTGGATCCCAGCTTTCCTAAGAATAGCTCTAGTAATTCAATGTGAGTTAAAATAGATATCTTTATCCAATTAAGATGTATGATTTTATGCCTGTTTGTAGTGTTTGTGGGGATATATAATTATTAATAAAATCATCCTTTTTGTTTGTGTTTTGTTTGCTTTATTCAGTGTATAAACATTCTGTTTTAAGTAGGTTAATCATAAGACTAGAAATTGGAGAGTCTGACTTTCTGTCTAGAATTCAAGCTCTGGACATGGGGGAAGCAAGTGTGTGCCATCAGGCTGGATCACTGTGGGAGCTACTCCAGAAGCCTTAACGTTGTTGAGAGTTGCTGCCGGGGAGAACATCTCTAGCAGAGAAGGAAGCTGTCACAAGGAGAGAAATAAGAACAGAACTGACAGGCACAAACTGGGACCTGCCTCTCTTTTTCCCTGCACCCAACTTTGATGCAGCTAAAGTCACCAGAGCCTTCATTGTAAAGTGCACGTGTTTGGCTAGGACTCTGTGCTGTTAAAGGGGGAGATGCAGCGGGAGCTGGAGGTCATTTAGCAGCCGAGTTGGGCCCCAGTCATCATGGCAGCTGGTGGTCTATGCCAGCCCAGTGCTCCAGGCATTGCACTCCACTTTGGGTATTTTTTTGGGCCTAAGCCTGGCCAAGCAGTGCAAGTTGGATCCCCAGCGACCATCAGGGTAAGATGTACAGTGGTTCCAAGGCAAGGCAACCACAGTACTCCAGGATAAGGGAACAGTATGACTCATAGAGACTGACTGTGGGTTATTGGAAGCTGCAAAGCTGGTGTCTTCCATAAATGGCACTGTGCTCACACTACCTTTAACCATGCGTTGTTTATTTTTGTGTGAGTTAGAGTGAGGAGGGGCAGTTGACAACTTGCAGGAGTCAGTTCCCTCTTTCCATCATGTGTGGTCCTGAGGCTCAAACTCAGGCCGTTAGGCCTGACAGAAAATGCCTTTACTTACCATGCCATCTCTCAGGTTCTAACATTGTGGTTTTGACAAAACAGTTGATACAAGTGATAAGGTATTTTCATGCTCTTTTGGCTATTGCTAATATTTCTTATTTGGTATCTCTACCCAAGATAAACTGAGGACTGGAATGGATGCCATTTGTTTTTCAGAGATCCTGTTAACCATTGGTTAAAAAAAGTTTCTTAATGTAATTCTGACTCTTGAGTATTTTATAGTTTTGTAAAAATAGATCAAAAGGCAATAATGGCAGCAGTTAAATGATTGATATGAAGGCACCTTGAATAAATGGGAAAGGACACTTCCAGATGCCATAAGGTTGTTAGATGAATATTCCAATGTCAGTGTCAGAGGTGGACTACCTCCCTATAAAACCTTGGTCAGAGAGGTGTCTGAGGACAACAAATCATAAAACTTAGTCTACTTCTGTTAGTTGCATCCTGGAACAAGATAGAAAAGTCCTATTGCTGAAGATACTGTGTGCTTTGCTTGCAGGACCTGGAGAAATCATGTTGGGATTGAGCTGAAAACCCCTTGCTGGTTGGCATTCATAGTGCTAGAAGGTTTCATGCAGTTCTTTGGGTATAGGACCTCTGTGCTGTATTGACATGTCAGGCAAGATGTGTCCATTGACATATTAGTGTTAGGACTGTTGTAGGTATAACCAATTGCTTTCTGATTATTAAGTCTAAGCTCTATGACTCTTTGACCATGACTGGAACTATTGGACAATATTCTATGGCTGAGATAATAGCACTGAGTAAGGGAGATTTACTTTTTTTTTGATGAACATGTGATATACTTGCCAATTTATCTTCTAAATGTTTATGTTTACTACCACTGTTTTCTGCTATCAATACTGGTGGTTGAGAAAATCTTATTTTTCATAGCAGACAGTGATTACTGCAAGATTCATAATAAGTAAACCTGTTGAGAATAAATGACTGTAGCTGTGGTATAATTGTTAATGCCCAGCCAGACATGAAGTAAAATAATGAGGTATCTCATCCTCTCCAAGACTCAAGTTGGAAAAATTATAAGAATTAGAAGAAAGAGTTAAATTGTGGAGATACTTCCTTTAAATAGAAACGTTCACTCCTGGAAGGAAGAAAAAGACATAAATCTCATGAAGCAGGGGAAACTTACAAAGCTTACACAGTTCCTAAAATTTACAGGATTCATAAGTTCTCCATCTCATGTTTATAAAATCAGTAAACAGTTACTTAAAAAAGAGATTCCCCAGGTAGCCAAGTTGTCTGGAAATTATGAAGAAACTCCCAGGGTACAGTTTTTGTGATTTGGTACCCATTCCCCGGTAGAAGTTTTAGTGATGTAGCTGCCTTTCAGTCATCCATGCTCCTATCAGTTGCTTCTCACCCATACCCATGTATGTAAGCTCAATAAACTCATTGGTTGACTAAACTATATTTGAGTAGAATCATTTATTTGCCTATAATATGAACCTTATTTGAATTAAATAGATGCACACACAACAATACTTCCCCTTAGCCATGGTTCATCTGGATCCAGAAATGAAAGGCAATTCTAGCAATTCTATTTATACCTTAGCTAAGTCAAAATGGCAAATCAGCACAGTTTGTTTACTATGTAATGAAGAAATGGTATTCAGCCAGCATAGTGCCATGAATATTACAGATAGATAATGTGATGAAAATATGTTCAGTTAATGGTGATTATTTCTCTTACTGTTATGACTCATAACAATGAGCTTCTAATGCTGGCTGTGTAGATTTCACTCCTGTTTACTTTTGCTAGATCATACTATGTTAGCTGTCTTTGAAACTTACCTTATTTGTTGTTAGTACAAATACTTTCTTGAGTAGATTCCCTGCACTGGCCATTATTTTTGTCATCTTCTTCCTTGTGACATAATGATATTTTCATTTTGATAGCAAAGAAGTCAGCAAGCCAAGATGTTACACAGATAGAAAGTCAAATACTGGCTAGTCTGCTTTGTGAATTGATAGGTTGCTTAAACTACCATATCATTAGTTTAACTTTGCACTTGGCAAGGTATAATAGAGGTATTTCTTTCCATACTTCACACATAATATGATATTGTTATTATAGTTTACAGATTATGTGATGTGATTTTGGCTTGATGTTTTCTTAATTGGCACATAGTAACTCTAATAAATTAATGTGTTTTATTGTGAAAGTTTCATACATGGATGTATCAAATATTTATAAACTCTTCAGCATGTAAGATATTTCCTAGAGACCACAATAATAAAACTATGGCATTACAAACTTTATACACTATCAGTTAATGCTTAAAATTATAATTTTTTTGATTGCTCAGAACTCTTAGAACTAATGTCCATTCACTGAAGTTCGTGCTATGATTCTCTACAGTTTCCTTGGGTTCATCTAAAAAGCATTTGAGCATACACAAGCTTACTATGAAAAGAAAACTACACCTGATGGTTGCCTTCTTGATTCTTTGTCCTGTCCTGTCAATGATACTCTCTCTTCTCTTAGTCCTTGTTTACAGAGGATCCAGATCACACCTCATGATACAGGTTAGTGCTTGCTCAGTTGAGTTAATGTGTAAATGCTTAAATACTTGAAGAATCATATTGACTAACTAGTGAGCAGGGTGAGTCACTTCATGCCTCTGTTCTGTAGATGCTGGATGACTTTTTCATTAATGCTAACTATTGGCACATTTATGGTGGTTTTGATGAAAAGAACTGTTTGAACCTTACATTGTGCTCCACTTTTTAATTCTAAGACGTCGCCCGAGTGACATAGACTATTTCTGCTTTGAATGCTGATGGTCGGATGTCATGGCAAAAGATATCAAAAGTTACTCTCCTACAATTTGTCAGAGATATTTTCTTCATGCCTACTGTGTGCACAGCAGTGAAGTAATGATGTAAAATTTCATTGGGGTCTTTCTTCTCAATCACTGTGCTGAGAGCAACATAACCCTGGTTCCTGAGCAAGTTGGGAAAGGGTAAATGAAGTGATAGCACACGGTTTACTTTAACAACTGAAAAAATGTGTCAGATGTATTAATGTCAACAACTGGAATCTTAGCTCATTAGGCAACTTTTGGATCTGAGGCTCTGATTATTATTCTAGGCAGAAAAAATATGCTAATTATTCACTCTGAACATAGAAGGGGGAAGGTGTAAAATCTCCCGTTAGCCGCGTGACCACATACTAATTGTGTGTCATGTGTCAAAATAATGCAGCTCACTGTGCCCAAAGCAATTAGACACACAGAACTCCATTAATGAAGCACTATCTGTCACCAAAAGTGTTTTCTGTGCTATAGTTGAAGATTAAAATATTAACTTCTCAAATATTTATGATAGTTACTGACAGCATTTCAAAATGTTGCCTTTTCACAAAAGCTTCCTATTAAGAATTAGTTTTTAATTTGGATTTTATATTCAAAGACTATATTAACATATGGGGGAGATGGTATTTCTTAGTGTCTGAAGCAGGTTTTATTTTATAAAAGATAGATTACTTTCAGATAATTTTACCATATCTTCATGTTTTTAATGCTTTTCCTCAGAAAGGTGCTTTTTGGGCTTTTGACCCATGTCTTTTCTTTTCATTGAAGAATTCATGGGAAAATCTTATGTGCGTGTAGGCTTTATATACACTGTTTCTCTGTTTTGTTCAAGTTAATCAGTTCTGAACTCATTATAATAAGCAAGGCATCATGGTCAAATATTTTATAATTTATGTATTGTCTGATTATATGACAAGTGTCCAGAAGAGAGGATGCTGAGAATCTTAGTGGTCTTCTCCAGATGAAACTGCCCTAATGACATGGCTGACCACATTGGATACACTTATTGGTGTTTGCTCACCAGCCATCATGCTGAAAATTCTGCATTTTGTTTGTTTGTTTGATTCTGGTGTTGAACTCCTTTTGTGTTTCCTTTCTCTTTTAAACCATCTGACTCTGAACTAATTAACACAGTGTGGATATTTGATTCTGCTGTTGTTTGTGCCTCAGTTTGTTTGGGGGTTATGCATAGTGTGTGGCATAGGTGTGTGCATGCATGTATGTTCACATGTATAGGTACACACTGTAGATGATTCATGTGCACTTCTCTCTCTCTCTCTCTCTCTCTCTCTCTCTCTCTCTCTCTCTCTCTCTGTGTGTGTGTGTGTGTGTGTGTGTAGACCCAAGGGTGACATCGGGGCCATGCTCTGTCACTCTCCACCTCATGTACCAATGCAGGGTCTCTCACTGAACTCAGAGCTTGCCAACTAGCTAGCTGGCTCAGGGATCCCCCTCATCCCCTTTCCAGCACTGGAATTACAGATACGACTTCTAAGTTGGTTCTTTCTGGGCACCTGAACTCTGGTCTTCATGCTAGGAGGCTAATGCTTTACCCACTGAGCAACCACTCATCCTCAGTTATTATAGTCTGGAAATGTTTGATCAAACTAGAGCCTTCTTTTATGTAGTTTAATACTGTTCTTTTATAAACATACTTCACCAATTATATGAATGAAAACTATGTTCTTTCTTGTTCAAGATCCCTTAGTTCCAGTTTGTCTAAGATCAGTTATTTTGCAAGATGTTCAAATTCATACCTAAACAGTGTAATTCTTATTATTTCAGATTTTAAAGCATAGCTGGTTTGAAGTTTAGCAATATTATTCTTCCCCATGTTGCACTCAAATTAATAATGCTGCTATCCGTGTTCATGTATATCTCTTGATGTGTGTGCATAAAAAATATTACAGGAAATTTTTGGGTTGTTGGATTCCTGAGAAAATGTTGAATTATCTCTTCAGATAAACTTGAAATTGAAGTTGGCATTTTGCCTTTCAAACAGGGAATATATACTGTTTTTAAGTTTTTACATTGATGGTGTAAGAATCACTTGAAAGTTTTGTGCTAGGCATGATTTCTTTACTCCCCATATTCCTGTTTATGTACCTGGACAGCCTTGCTATGGAAAGACATTAATTTGTATTGTAAGTTAGGAAGAACCCATTTTGTGGCTGCTTCAGTCATTTTTTTCTGCCTGGTCAGCAAGTTCTCCACAGTTATTAACTGAGTCCTTACTCATTAACACCTTGAGCATGGTGATGCCACATTCTCTACTGGGAGGTAGTACACGGTGAACACTAACAAGTGTTGGCTGCTGGGGGCTGACATAGTGTTCCTGAGGAATTGACAGAAGCATGATGTTTATAACCATGTTGAGCCGGTCCATATTTGCCTGCACTGAAACTGGAAGAACAATTATTTCAAATCTTTGATGCATAAACATTGAGTATTGATGGGAAAAGTCAACTGATTTTCATATATGGTAAAAAATTAAGTAGAAAATAACATCTTCAAACACTCAAACTGATAATTGGCTCAACAAATCTCTCAAATAAAACCCTTTGGTTCTTTCTAAAGCTGTATTTTTTTTTCATGGGACAATGGACTAAGATGAAAATGTTGGAGAGATGTGAATCTTCAAGATGACTATTGCCATTTAAGATCATTAGCTTTAGGTAAAGTCTTACCAGCCATTTTTAATGCATTTTCTAGTTTTTCACACAGTCCTTATCTTTCTTCCTCTGTCTCTCATGGTATTCCTTTGTGGTGATTTTGCTTACTGTGGTATCATGTATCATTTCCTTGCTTACTATCATTCTTTGGTCCAAATTGCCCACAATTTTTAAATACCTATGGTTTAAAGTAGAAAGCATTGACTCATTTTTGTTTCACTTTTAGATAACTATGTAACTGTGTACATCTTGCAATTTTTATTTCATAAGTTAGCTCAATTGAAGATCATAGAATGAATGCTCACTATGAATACCGGGACATTTTTCTCTCGTTTAACACTGGTGCTTGGTACAGCTTAATTCATGGTATGTTTAATAGTTTCTAGCATCAGCAATATTTACTAAATATTTGCTAAATGAGTAGACATTTAAAATTTTTTTTTTCATTTAATGTATTATTATATAATAACACTATGACAATTTGGGATATTAAAATTTTATATATTTGATATACATGACTTATATTCTATTCAAATTTTATCAATAAAGCATTAAGATATAGTTAGATTCATAAGCTCAGCATTTACCTTGGAGATTAAGGCATTTCCAGTGGGTCACATGTTACCGCTTCCTCTCCTGTCATACATATCCTTGGGATTCATTTCTGAAACAACAATTAATTAAACATTTCTAGTATCCCATTTCTCTTTTTTAAAATATGAAGATGTATTGTAAATACTAGATGCTTAGAACAAGGTCATTCAGATATCAGTTCAGTAGACTCTATAATAGTGACCAAATAGTATGTGCTACCATCTTTATTTGCCTTCTTAACATCATGCTTTTGATGCTGACTCCTTTTGTTATGATTATCATGCACTCCTTTACTGTTGTTTAATAGCTAGGTGAATATGCTATCTTGATGGGAAATTTTTATTCTTCCTCATGTTGCACTCAAATTAATAATGCTGCTATCCATGTTCATGTATATCTTTTGATGTGTGTGCATAAAAATTATTACAGGAAATTTCTGGGTTGTTGGATTCCTGAGAAAATGTTGAATTATCTCTTCAGATAAACTTGAAATTGAAGTTGGCATCTTGCCTTTCAAACAGTACTTCATTTGATTTCCCACTACTATAATGCTTCCTTTCCCAATAATGCTGTAATCAAAATCATCAGTTTGTGTCTGCTTGGGCATTTTTGTTGTTTTTTATTTCTATTTTGTTATTTATTATATGATCACAGCAGGATCCTTAGAGACCTCTGAGCCCAAGATTTATCAAAATGTGTTTTCTTGAGTGCATTTTATCTGTAGTGAGAGAGTCAACTCCACCAGAATTGAATCTCCTTTGCTCATTTACTGCTTGACGTGTTATCCAAAGGTTGCTAGATATATGTTCAATATACAAAAACCCAATTACATGGGGCTAGAAGGATGGCTCTGCAGTTAAGAACCAGTACAGCCCTTGTAGAGGAACTTCATTGAGTATCCAACACCCATGTCAGGTGGCTAACAACTGTCTGTTTCTAAGTTCCAGAAGGATCTGACACCTCTTGTTTCTGCAGGCCTCTCATGTGCACATAGCTGCGTAAAGACACACATACACACAATCAATAATAAAATACTTTTTTAAAAGATCAGTTGCAGTTTTTATATACTACCAAGAGCCTCAAACTGTACTATTTAAAAAATAGTCTTTGAATTGGTAACCACAGATAAAAGCCAACAGAGGATGTGTTAAAGCTATTAGGAATATTTATTTGTTTGTGTGGTACATGTGCCATGGTATGTGTGTGGAAGTCAAAGGACAACATCCAAGAGTTGATTTTCTCTTTCCACTGTGTAAGTCCCAGTGGTCAAATGCAGGACCACAGGCTTGATGGCAGCACTTTAACCTGTTGAAAAATCCCACTGTCCCTGCCCAGACATCTCTAAAGCATAAACATCAGATTGGAAGATTTTTTTTCTATTAGATCTCAAGACTCACAAAGCTAATAATCAATATAATGTAGTAATACTTGTTTTGAGACAAAACCAGATGAATAGAATAATTTATTGAGCAAGAAAACCCATAAATAATTTGAAAAAATATCCAATAATGGTCATAGTTCTCTGATATCAATGAGAAAAAGAAAATATGTTCAGTAAATACTGTTGGGGCTGATTATTATATCAAAATATTTTTGTTATGACATACTATGTATAAAAATAAACCAGACAAATAAACTTACAGGGAAATATTTTAAGTTTTAGCAATCAAATACATCACTTAGAATAGGGAACATTATAAACTATAAAACTATAAAGGAGAAATTAATAAATTCAATAATATTAAACTTAAATTTAGATATCTCATCAAGGTATATATTCTTGTAAGGAAAAATAAAAGAATATTGAAAATAACACTGCAAATTTTGAAAAACAGACCAAAAAGGAACAATATACTAAAGAAAGTGGAATATTACATACTTCTTTAAGTGAGTGAACTAGCGCCATAGACATCATCATTCATAACCATAAGAAATATAATGCTGGTGAGGAAGCATGGAGACACAGACTTTAATCTTTAGGCTCTGCCAAAATACATCCTGAGCATACCAAAGACACATGGGGATGTTAACCAGATTTGACAGCCATTACTCAGGGTGTGGAGGGAGAGAGGAGAGCTGAATGGCTGTGATCAACGGGAAGAGTCTGCCAAAATTTGTGTTTCATTTCTTGAGCTTGATACATGAGTGCTCGTTATACTTGCTATGTCTTTTGACGTCTGACTCATTTCTAAAACATTTCCACATTTTATTTTTTACTTTATTAGTTTTACATGAATTAGAATATGTTCTGATTGGTCTAAGTTTTCCCCAGTTTCTAATTGGCATTCTATACAAATCAAAGTTAACAATAGTCCTTTGTGGGCCACTGTACCAACTGATAGAACGGAAGACATTTTTAATAGATAGAATCCTTTCACTTGAGAAATCCACAGGTCAATGAAAATTATAATTTGGGTGTAAAATGAGGAACAAAAGATGGAAAACCAAAAGCAAGCAAGCAAGCAAACAAACAAAAAACCAAACAAACAAACTGGGTCTTGAAGTCTAAATAGCAATATCAGGCACCCAAGATAAAGAGAATTATATATTTAAAGATGACTTTTTGTAGGCAAAGAATGACGTGTTGCAGTTTGATTTTTTTTTTCTAAAGACTGGATATGCTGACTCTGTTTTGAGGAAGCTGATGTCTTATGACTTCAATAGACTTAGCTATTATAACTCCCTCTGTTGCTGCAATGCAACACAATTTCCACAGCTTGTTTACTGGACACTTTTGCTACCTATTGCTCTGTTTGTTTTAATAATGGAAATGAGGTTCATTCATATTTACTATTTCCTCCAGAAGTAGTAATTAGCTACTCAGTGAACAATGTTTTCCACTGTACACAAGTAAGTATATACTAAACAGTGCTGCTGTGCTGTAAATCCTACACATCTATTTCATAGCTCTGACATTTGAAAATTAATTAAACTTGCTTCTATATTGGGGAACAATGAACTCCTGGTTATGAGAGATGGAGAAGATGGAAATTTATGCACTAAGGGCTTTAGTAACTTAGTGTTGGGTTCCATAGGACAAAATAAGACAGTGTGATCATTACTTTAACAGAAACCAATTCTACTGTGACAGTAGAGAGTCAGACAAGTTCCATAGCACCACTGGTGGAAACCTCAGAAAGGTGGTTACATTAGATTTGGATCTTGGCAAATGGGTGAATTTGATGCAGGCAGAAAGAAAGTGAAGGAAAATTTCTAAGTAGATGGAACACATCACACACAGCAATGCCATAGTGATTTGTGATTGTTTGAAAATTAAAAGTTAGACTGCAGACAAGACCTTTGGAGTATTGGATTTAATTTTAATTATTTATCAGTTGACAATCCTATTGAAGGTCTACTATGATCGAATTAAAGTATTTGAGAAACCAACTAAAAAAGACATTCAACAACTCACAGGATGAAATAAACATGCAAAAATACACCTAAAACAAAAAGACTGTACATGTTGGACAATAAGAAGATTGAAAGCTATGGAACCTGCATGGGACAGGACTAGACCCTCTGCATACAGGAGACAGCTGTATATTGGGTCTGTTAGAGGGGTCCCTGGCAGTGGGGTCAGGATCTATCCCTGGTGCATGAGCTGGCTTTCTGGACCCCATTACCCATGGTGGGACTCCTTGCTCACCACTGATGCAGGGGGCAGGGAGGGGCTTGATCCTGCCTCAACTGAATATACCAGGCTTTGCTGTCTCCCCATGGGAGGACTTACCCTTTTGGAGGAGAGAATACAGGGTGGGGGGAGAAGGTGAGGGGAGCAAGAGGAAGCATGACAGGGGAATCTGTGGTTGGTATGTAAAATAAATTAAAAAAAAAAAAGAACGAGGACCCATTTCTAGATGTTCAGAGAACTGAATTTTGTTTTAGTACCAAATACATGCAGGACCCTCTATCCAGGAGCATTCTTTCAACAAGAACCTCATTACCTTTCCTTTTATATGTATTCTCCCCACAGTCTTGGAAGTGGTTATAACGCATAATACAAAATGCTCCATTGTCTAGTTCAGTATGTAGGTATAAGAAATGAAAATATTAGCAAGAAATGGTGTGTGGATTGCTATAACAACACACACATATTGAAGAGACTCTTCTAATATTAGAAAAAGTTCATTCAGATCAACCAAAACACTTAGATTGTACAGCCATTGATCCAGATTCTAGCTGCAGGGTATATCTATGCTAAAAGGTCTGCCAGCATCCTAACGAGTACCTTTTACTTTCTGAGCTAGGGTGTGGTGAAATGTTCAGCATTCAGATTCTTAATCTCGGTAGAAGAAAGGTCAGCTGAGCTCTCCTAAGATAGCCTCCACCACCCTGCTTTCTGATGTTGATATTTTAATTAATTATTTTGGCAGAAAAGATAACCTCTAAGGCATTGGGCCACTTTACCTTATATAGTTTCCTTGCTCTTTCCTAACTGCATTGTCTGCAATAGTAAGTGAAAAATGAAAATCGAGGACTCCTTGTTTTAAAAGAAAGGAAAGAAAGCCTTTTCTTTCCTCTGTGCTCCCTCTCAATCCTATATACTATTGCCTTGTTATGGAGTTCAGACATTCAAAAGAGCACAGGACCCAGTGCTAGAACGTAGGATAGTTAGGGTGTGTACACTTGTGTAGCCATTACCTACAACACCCAGTGCTAGACTGTAGAATACTTAGGGTGTGTAGACTACAAATTGAAACATTCCCACTTGGAAGGGAGGAGGAGGTTCATAGAACTAAAGAAGCTAATGACAGGAGGCTCAGAAAACTCAGCAAACTTAGAAGGCTCAGGTGGTATAGCTATCTAAGAGTCACTCACGTTCCTGTAAGTAGCTCCAATAAACTCACCTGGTTCACCATGCTAGACTTGAGTCTAGTGGAGTTGTGTTTTCGTCTGTTGACAGTGCCTAATCTGCAGTGATTAGATGTTTCTTTACATCTCAGCACGAAAAAGTGCCCAACTCAGCACTCCCTGGGTTCCTACTCAGGAGTCACCAGGAGTGATGGACAGACTACATTTGCTGGGCTTACCAGTCTAAGACACAGTTGAAGAACTGGGGTGGCAGGAGGTGGGACTTCACCGGAGTCGAGTTTCCAGCCCCTGATAGAGCCCCTGTTATCCCATCAGACATCATTCACAAGACACAAATCAGAAATAATTGCTAATAAAAATGAAATCATTGACAATTTGAGGACAATGTCTGCCCCTGGATGGTGAAGGAAACTTCTGAATATGAACTCCTGTGTGTATATGCTGGTCATAAGCCCATGGTGCGTTCTTTGCAATGCTATTATTTTAAAACTTTTATTGACAATTTCTATGGAACCAAAATGTTGACAAAGGGAGAACAGAAGTACTTTTATAAAACAGAAAGATGTGGAGGAGAGTAGGTTACTCTTCTAGGGACGAAAAGAGTTGACATATTGCCAGAAATGTAAGTAAACTCCAGGGGTTTCCCTTGAACTCTGTTGGTATTGACTTCTTTTAATGAAATTTTATGTTGACTTTCCCCTCATCAGGCGCTGAGACACCATTGAACAATTTTATGTACGTCTTATTCTTAAAAAATGTGCAATTTAGACTTAATACAAATGTAGCATCTAATTAAGTCGAACCGTGTAAACTTGCTGATATTCAACCATTTCTGACCTACAAAAACAGCAGTTACAACTAACATTACTAGCTTTCCTGGCTCCTTTAATGAGTCCACTCAACTATTGCATCTCACATTAAGTGTTTCCCTTATCCCACTTCAGTTGATTGTGGAATTTGCAGCATTTTATCACAGTTAGTAAAGGTATCACAGTGATTGTGTGTGTGTGTGTGTGTGTGTGTGTGTGTGTGTGTGTGTGTGTGTGTGCTTGTCATGTTTTGTAGAGTTTAAGGGAGTAAGTAAAGTTCTGAGAGAATGTGTGTTGTTTGACAAGGGCATGCTATACCTAATACACCACTACCTCTCTCTCATAGGAGTGGTGAAGCCTACCCCAGGTGAGACTCAGAGGGATGGCAAAGCCTTTTTCCTCAGCTCCTAGTGCAGATGTTCATAATGTGTACAGAAAATATCCACTGTAGCTTCCTACCCACCTAGAATGCTTGCAGCCTAAAGACTGCTGGCCTATAGACTGTCTTTATTCAGATTAGCTAAAACTGCCCCCTTGTTCAGCTCTATATAATAATCCTGGCTCATTGTCCAGCTGTATGTAATTACCCCACTTTGTTGTTCAGCTCTATAAAGTAAGCCTGTCTCCCTGCTCAACTGTATATAATAAACTCACTGTGCCTCCAGGGTGCGGAGGCTTCACCATCTGAGAACCCAGATCATCCAATCCTAGTCTTGTTGCCCCCACATATCCATATGTGTCTGTCCTTCATTCCCTTTTTCTCTAGTTAGGATTCCAGGGCCCAAACCATGTAAAGACAAAGTAGGATAGGTTTTTTTTTAACACCATGAAAAAATGGATCTCCATGATTAAATAAAACCTTAATTTGCTTTGGTTATACGAATGTGGAAACCTGAAGATGTCAAGTTAATTTATCAAAAATGTATTTACTTGTTAAGTCTTTTAAAAATCAAGTCAGGAAGATAGGGAGCTGAGTCAGTGGTTAAGAACACTTGCAGTTCTTGCAGAGGACTTAGGTTTGATTCCCAGTACCCATAGTCCCAACTGATAAGTGCTTGTAACTCAGTCCCAGGGCATCTGATCCTCTTTTCTGGCCTCTGTGAGTGTTTGCACACATGTGATACACACAAATACATTCAGGTATTCACATATACACAGCAAATTAATAAAATCTTTAAAAAAAAGTCAAGGCAAGTTTATGGGGAAAATATTTGTTTTGCTTCCTTTTGCTTTTCATTTTGGGTTTAGTTTATTTGCAGATTTGAAAGTACATCAATATGTTTTTGCTTTTGTAAGCACAACTTTTCCCCTCAAGAGATAAAACACAGGAGATAGGAAGAAGTGTAAAGTTAATTGATTTTTCCAATTAAATTCTTTTTCTTTTTCATTCAGCCTGGTGTATGAGCCAGGCTCAATAGTGGACACAGAGAGGCCACCAAAGACACCAAGTAGAGGCCAGTATTCAACTGATCAAATGGTTAGACCTACACACTTAACAAAAATGCTATTTGTACAACTATCTTTGATCTCAATTTTTAAACTAGTTGGATTTTAAAGTTTTCATATTCTTTAGAAATTTATGAAATAAGTGACTTAGTTATCATAATATCTGTATAGGAAAGCCAACAGTGGTTTCGAAAGCACTGAAACCTGAACATCTAGACCACAGGAAGAGGTAACAAATAGCCAATTTTGGAATGGGTAACTTGAGAGCATAATGAAATTGTTAGAAGATTTTGATGCAATACTTCCTAAAGCCTGAGTCACAATTATGACAATCAGCAAAAGTTTTGTTGGAAGAATTTGCAACATATATTAAAACCCAGATTATCATGTGGTGCTTTCTTTCTGAAAGAAACTTACATGATCAAAGAAAACTGGGAAATTTGAATTTCATTTGATCAAAAATGGCCAGCCCGATTTTATACTCTACAGAAACATGAAACTATGTAGACCTAAACAATTAACACCGTGTGACTTATAAACCTTACTGGTCAGTGTTTTCTCCAAAAATGAAGGAGATTTGACCTGGAACACCTCTGGCCTATGTTAAGGCATCAGTTGTCAAACTCTCCCCACCTCCCTGTTTATTTTCTTTTTAAGCACAGAATTAGTATTCTTGTTGTTGGCTGCAGACTCTGCCTTAGTTTGGAGCTATTAACATCTATCAGGATCAATTGTACATAGCTGAACTAAGAAAAATTTACTTGACAACTCTAATGGCTGTGAAAAAGCCATTATAGGGAAGCAGAGAAAAGGATAAAAAGGGGCCAAGGCAGCACAAAGAACCAGAGATGGGGTTTCTCTCATTTTCTCTTATGACTCCAACCATCTTCCTTATTTAGACCCAATTCTGCACTTCTTTTTTCCTGTCCTTTTTAACACAATAAAATGCATTGGAAGCATGAATATGTACTATGGAGCTGGGCCAGGTAACTGGGGCCCCTTGAGAACAATTTTTGAGGCAGCTAAAAGGGCCAGAATATATCGAGGGTGTGGAGACTCACAGAGGTTTCCTAGTGAGAACTTACTCAGGGTCCAAGAATCTGAGCTTGCTTTACCCAGCAGGGATCCATAAGGGGATGATTTGACCACAGGTGTGGTTACCAGGTGTTTGGAAGGGTATACATTTGGCTGTCCCATGTGCTTTGATCTTGTAAGGGGGAAGTCTTTTGCCCCACCCCCTCGTGTTGCTATAAAAAGCCCTTTGAATAAATGAAAGGGGCTGTTGTGTAGTGATCCAGGTCTTTTTGAAGCTATCCTGTGTTTCTGTCTTTCTTCTCATTGACTAGGCCTCTCTTTTTATCTAATATTTTCTTATCCCTCTCTCCTCTTCCTAAGAACCCTTCAAAAAGGTGGGAGCTGGCCTCCTATACTAAGGAATGTTGTAGATATCGCTCTATATGCTTTGAATGTGTTGCTCTGATTGGTTAATAAATAAAGTGCTGATTGGCCAGTAGCCAGGCAGGAAGTAGAGGCAGGACAAAGAGAGAGGAGAATTCTGGGAACAGGAAGGCAGAGTCAGGAGTTGCCAACCAGACACAGAGGAAGCAAGATGTAAAAGTACTGGTAAGCCACAAGCCACATGGCAACTTATAGATTAATAGAAATGGGTTAATTTAAGATATAAGAACTAGATAGCAAGAAATCTGCCGTGGCCATACAGTTTATAAGTAATCTAAGTCTCTGTGGGTTTACTTGGGTTTGAGCAGCTGCAGGAGCCAGGTGGACATAGGAAAACTCCAGCTATAAGGGAACAAGTCTTTCCTTTAAAAAGTGTAGCAGAGAGCATAAAGGAAATCCGATTTTGATGGATGCTGTTTGCCAGGTCACCTGGGTGGCATGTCCTTGGAATCAGCTTTGCCCAGGAGTCTGCCAAATAGCCAAGGGAAGGATGTTATTGGTGAGCAGACACACTTCCTAGAGTAACCCCACACAACAGATTCCTCCTCTAACCCATGTCATACTCACAACAGTTACAACTGGAAAAAATTAACCATGGATGTTGTGCATGCTTCGTCAAATCACTTGCAAATCAGCAATGTGGAAAATGTGATTTAACTTTCAATAAATACCAGAAGAAAAGGCACCTAATTCATATTGCCCTTTCATTCATCTTGATCATTTCCCTAAAGACATTAAGAATTTATCTGTTATTTTTTTCCTTCTGATCCTGTTTCTTGGTGTATTTATATATCATAAAGCAACACGATTTTTAAAAAGCACATCTCCCAAAAGGTTACTGTAGATTGCAGTGGGGAAAGGGCCATTCAAGAATGATGGGGCTGATTAAGAAATCCAATGACTTGTTTGTGAAAATAATTGTGTAACTTCAGCCTCTGTTTAGAATAAAACCACTATGCTCTCAGGGAGAAGAAGCACATCAGAAAGGAAAACAAAAAGAAAGGAAGAAAGGAAAAACAAATTAGAATGGAAACAGAGATTTTACTTTTAGCTCATCGGATTTGCAAGGGACAATAAGCGAGATTCATTAGGCCATTTGTTTCTGTCATCTGCCATGATTCAAAATGAAATACTAAATGTTTCATGGACTCAGAAAAAGAGTAAAATTTGTCTTTGTGTAGGCTGTGCAAAGACGATGTGGCTTCCAGCCCCGTACAAGGGGCCTGACGGATGAAAGGGGGGAAGGGTGGTGCCGTCTGAATGATGATGGGCTAATATCATCACCCTCTTGTCAGCTGTAATAGGCTTTCCCTCAAAGAAATAATTCATAAAACCGCTACATTATATTCTATCCCTGACAGGCCCTATCTATCCTCCAACCCAGCAGGCTCACAACTAATAAGAAAATATGTGGTTCAGGAACCTTGAAAAATTAAACAGGTAGTTTATGAACAATTTGTTTCATGGGGATGTTTATTATGTTTATTAAATATTGAGCCTTTAATGTTTTCCCAGTGCAGATGATATCATAAAAATGCTGACTTAAGCCTCGGATGTATTCTTAGAAAATGACATTTTACAGCACTGGTAGTACATAGTAAATAACTAAATTATAGCAGCTTCTCCCTGTGTATAGAGACAGTATGTAGAAACTGTAATTTATAATGTATCTTTATGGATGTGTGTGTGTGGGATGGATCCGTGCATGCCACACTCAAGCTCCCCTGGTAGGCTGAGGATTAAAACTAAGCTGGGGCGTAGTGTTCTGTTAGTGCTTGTCTTGGGGAAAGTCATCTTGAAATTTGCTTTTATTGCTTGTAGTAAAGGAAACACCTTGAGTTCAAAGTTTCTGGCACCTAATGTATACAGACTCTGGACACTAATAATAAATGTAATCAGAAGTGTTACTTCGTGTCATTTTGAATATAAATCCTTTTCTTGGGGTCTCTCTAGAGACCAATGTATGTGAGAATATGAAGGTAAAATAGCTCCTTGTAATGTGATGTTCTTTATTCAAAAAGTATCAAATCAGACACAGAAACTCTTTTGTGGGGAGCTGGAGAGCAGCGAGAAAGTACATGGAGCATGGTCTTCTCGTGTACATACTGTGTGCGTTACTAGCTGGCTGTCATAATATATTTAATCAGCATGACAGTAAATGATCTTCTGCTGTAGACAAGCAAGTGGAAGATTATCAGCATCTTACAGGGTTAATGGCCCTTCCATAATAAACAATACCCACAGTATGAAAATAAGGCAATAATTCACGTACATATTTCAGAAAGCACATGCCCAAAGTGATTTACAAAGGAAGTTGGATCAAACCTGTGGTTAAATGCTATGCCATTCCAGGGCACAGCTTTACTGAACTCAGAAGGACATCTTAATTTACTGTGTATACCCACAGAGAAACACATGCACGGGCATTGGTAATGAATACACTCACATGGTTTTACTGGGGTTAGAGGTACATATAATAAGAAAATCCCAGTGACTTGGAAACTATGGACATGAAGAAGGGAAACTCAGTGTCTGCCTGAAATATAGCTGTCAGAGCATCAGCTTCAAACTTGGGGAGTTACTGAGAGACTACTCATGGACCTTTGTTGTCTAACACCTTTATCCAAAAGGATGCAAGCGAGAAAAAACTGACACCAAGCTTGAGAAGGATGCTGGCAGCTTGCATCCTTATGAACCATGACTTTTGTAAATTGTGAGGCTTGGTCAGCAGTAAACAAAAGCTGAACCAACACCCATGAAATAGGAGATCTTTAACTTTCTAGAACAGAAATGGTTATGACTTTCAGTGTGGATAATAAACCAGTTAATAACCAAATAGGAAACATATCTCAAATTCAAGAAAGATACTGCATTGTTGTGATGGTTAAGAATGAGAATGGCTTTTGGGTTTACTCTGCTCATTCTTCTGAGCTGGTTTCCAATCACCCATTATAAATGAAGGGCGCTGTGGAGGTTGTGGACAGAAGGGGTTAAGGGATTACATTATGCAGCTTCTGAACATGAAGAGCAAGCCTGGGAAAGTCACTTCTGAGAGGGATCTGATTCAGAGGCTGGTAATCAACTGTACTTCTTCTCCCCAGTACACTAGCAATTGAGATGAATGTCAACTGTGGTTTTATTTATTTATTTTACTTACTTGTATGTTTGCCTGTGTGTGTGTGTGTGTGTGTGTGTGTGTGTGTGTGTGTGTGTGTGTATGCAAGCATGTGTGTAAGGACGAGTATGTATATACCTACCTGTGTGCGGAGGCCAGAGGACAACCTTAGTGTAATTCCTCACAGGCTTTTCACATTTTGGTTGAGACACAGTCTCACACTGATCTGCTAGATCGCTAATGATCTTCAGGGAAGCTCCTGGTTCTGTGCCCCCATCTCCTCAGCACTGGGATTACTTCTTCCATGGGTTCTGGGCACCCAAACTCTGGTCCTCATACTTGCAAGGCAAAGAGTTGACAGACTAAGCCATCTCCCCAGTCCGTAAGTACATTTTTAGACCCACACAAACAAGGGCGAGAAAGCTCCCTGTGGATATGAGTGCTTGGTGCATTTGTGGAGGACTTGTGTCCGTTTCCCAGCAGCTATATAGGTCAGCCCTCAAGCACTTGTAGCTCTAGCTCCAGGGGTCTGAAACCCTTTTCTGACCTTCTTGGATTCCTGTACAAATATACACACTTACAGGCAGACAGACATTTAGATACTCACACAAACACACGATTAAGGAATAAAGGTAAATGTGTCCCCCTCCCAAATGAGACCATTCAATAATAGAGTAGGCGATAAAGAAGGGCGTCCTGTGGCCAAGACTAAAACAAAATGAAACAAAAACCACATTTGATTTTCCTTTGATAGGAAGCATCTAGAAGCATTCTGTACTTAGGAAAGGGGGTTTGAGCATTTCCTTCCAATTTTAAGAACCTTCAAACCCATAATGGGTCTCCACTCCTGCAAAAGTCCCAGTATTTTTGTTTAAAGTATATTGTAACAAACTTTGGGCTGATCTAAGGCTTCTTATTTTTTCTTTTTCCTTTCTTTTATTAGAAATATTTTTTGATGAAATATATTCTGAGTATGGTTTTCCTTCTGATAACTCCTCTGTGATTCTCCCCCACCTTACCTCCCAATGGAATCTATACCCTTTTTGTTTCTTGTCAGAAAACAGGCATCTAAAGAATAACAATAAAGTAAGATAAAACAAAACCAAAGAAACCAGGATAGGATAAAACAAACAAACAAAAACAGAAGAAAAAGAGACAAAGAATAGACAAGATACACATGTAGACATAGAGACACACATGCTCATACACACATGAATCCCCTAAAAAACACAAAATTGGAAGTCATAATATATGCAAACCACAAAGCACTGTCAAAACCTTGTGAGACAAAGCTCCTCCAAAAATGTCACTGAGTTCATTTTGTGTTGGCCATCTACTGCTAGGCATGACACCTGGCCTTAAGAGTGTTTTGTATCCTTAATGAGATCCCATTGGAGAGAACTGAGTTTTCATTTGCAGGTGGCTATCAGTTGGACATAGCTTTTGGGTTAGGGAGGGGAGCTTTTGTCCATTTCATCTTTCAATGCTGGGACTCCATACAGGCCCTTTGCATGCTGCCACAGTCTCTACAAGTTCTTATGTGTGTTGGTCCTGCTGTGTTCAGAGGGCTTCATGTCTTTAGTGTCCTCCATCCTCACTGCCCATTACAATCTTTCTACTTCCTCTTCTGCAGGACTCCCTGAGCCCAAGGGAAGGGATTTGATGGAGACATCCCATTTAGGACTGGGTGTTCCAAGGTCTCTGAGGCTTCTTTTAACTTTAATTTTAAATAATAAAAATTAATTTTTTATACATCCCAAAATATATTCTTCAACAGTTTTCTATTAAAGTTGAAACTTACTCATTGAAGCTTGGACCCAGTTAAAATGCTTTGTCCTGGCATGGACTTGCTGAGGTCCCCTGGTACTGTGGGTGTTGGATCTCACTGAAAGGCAGTGGTTAGTCCTTGTGGGCATTGGGGTTAGGAAAGATCCTTCCCATATTTGTCCATTGTTTTCTATGTAGTTAAAACATGTTCATAAAACCAAGAAGACCAGGTTAGACACATAGACTATATCTGTCTCTATGTAAGATACATATAAAATGGACAGCAGTTTGTAGAAAGAAAAAAAAATCACTCCTGGTCATTAAAGAATCATGCACATTGCAAACAGCATTAGGTCTGTTTGGCCTCAGGTCACATGTTGTGCCACCAATTTCAGACATTCCTTTCTTTAAAAAGAGGCAGTTGGTGGCAATTAATTACCCCTGGATAGCATGTACAGCTGCAGACTATGTATGGAAACAAAAGAGAAATTAGATTTAATTGGCCTTAGCACAATCAAGAATGTGGCATTTATTTAATTATGACTTGTTGGGAAGGAGACCTTGATTAGTGTGGTATTACATTTTTAATATTAATAATATAATTAATAACACATACAGCACATAAAAATCAAATAAGCTTCTTATATATTTCATCAAGGAATTGCCTGTTATTTTCATAGCTACATGAAGTGTTCTTTGAACAATCAAAAAATTCTCAATTGTATGCATTCTGGATTGTTGGTCTTGTGTGTCCATCATGTTGACCATTTCAGTTTTCCTTCATCAAGCTGAGGCCTGATCCGTGTCCATCCTCAGCAGAGCTTCTGTTGTTTGGTGAACTGATTCACCAAACCTCAGCTGATTTTCTACTTTGGTCTACTCTGGGGCTTTGAAATCAGTGCATTTGTCATGGAGTGCCCTTTGTCTTCTGCTTGGTAATAACTATAATTTTTTTAAATAGGAAAATTTGGAGTTTATTGTAAAGACACATAATAAACAAATAAACACTGTGTATGGAGACTTCTAATGGTCATAATTCTCAAATATTGCATTAATGTTTATGGTAATGTTTAGACAGTATCTTGCATCCTTGCATCAACTAATGCTTATACATGCATTCTGATCATTTCATTGTGTGCTTTCCTGGTTTGTCTGTCTCCAATAAGTCCCTGGAGTCTTTCTTTTTCCCTCCCTCTCCCTCATACCTTTTCAGGCTGAGCATTTATTCCAGTTTAAGGGACCATTCTGTGCTTAGGCAGGGTCTTGCTGATGGAAAGGTCCCCCAAAATGCCACTGGACTAAACAAAATAAAAACTTCTTACTGCCACACTGTATCTCAACAAATCTGTCTTCTATTCCCCCATGTACCAGACAATCTTTCTGAATAGGTTCACATAGAAGCAGTGGCATTATGTTTTATGCCTGTAACAGGCATTTTAAACAGACGAAAGAGTAGTCTCTCATGGCCTTTAGGTTTATGGATGAAGTAGTTCTGCATTCTAGATAGTGAACAGCAAGTGTGGTATGTCTTGTGTCTTACTGCATGGTGGCTGTCACGGGGACTAGCTGTACTGTCTAAGAACATTGTTCTTGTCTCCTATACCTCTGCTAATGAACACAGAAATGTTCCATCCCCCAAGTCTAGTGGAGAGGAAGGATTGAGCAGTTAGCAAGAAGCAAGGAGAGCCAAGAGGTCAAGGCTTGGGGATGGGTTTATTTTGTGGAACTTTTTTTTTTTTTTTTTTTTTTTTTTTACTTCTCTTAGTTGTTTCTTTGTTTTATGATTTTTTTTATTCTCTATTTGTGTTCATTTTATGGAGAGAAAATAAACCCGCTGAGTATGTTGACATATGTTCATCTTCACTCTATCAAATATTTCTTGTCTGTTCAAGATAAATATATCAACATTAAAGATGGCTTATCTTTGAGAATCACAACAGACCAGAGAGTCAAAACAATCCCATGGTTTTCCAGCAAGCCCCCTTCCCCCCGAAATGACACTAAAAAATATCTCCTAGCTTCTGGTTCAAGAGCCTAGCTCTTTCCTCACTATTTCCTTAGAAAATGGCTGTGGGAACTTGTGTTCATCCTTTCTTTTCCTCAGCCCCACTGACTTTAAAGTGAGAGTGTAAAGCTCTTGGGATGATCTTGAGATCCCCTGGTATCTCTTTATTATTTTTACAGGCTGGAGGAGCAAGTGCTGGGCCCTCAACAAAGAAGTGAAGTCCTAGAATTCAAAGCATTTTGTTCAGATGTGTCCAATCATTAACCCAAACAACAGAACAAGGTCATTGTGCCCAAACTGACTCAAAGACCTAACAAGAAAGTGGAAAATGATTGCTTATTTCTTTTAAAAAATATATTTTCAAAACAAACAAAGAAAATTTTTGGGTTTTTGGAGGGGAAAGAAAATGAAATTCGGTGGGTAAGGAGGTGGGGAGGGACTGGGAGGAGCTAGGAGAAAGGAAAAACATGATCAAAATATTGTATAAAAATAAATGTTTATTTAATATTAATATATGCATAAAATGTAGATAAAGTCCAACCCCACACCTTCCCCACAACTTCTTCCCTATCTCCCCCCCACTCCCTGCTCCCAATTTCATCTGCTCTTTTTTTAAAAAAATACCCTCTGTGTCCAGTTAGTGCCCACTGTATGAGCAGGAAAGTGGGACATCTGCTGGGACGTGGGTCTGATTCCCTGAAGAAAACTGACTATCATCCCAGTAGCCAGAAATTGCCCACAGCTCCTCAGCTAAGAGGGGGTCTTCATGAACTCCTCCCCCATCCGCACTGGGATCTTTTTTTCCAAGAGCAGGGAGGCATTTCTTCAACAGGAGGGAAACCCAGCAGGTGCTGGTGCTTTTTTTGTCTCCCACAGAGTGAGCTCCATCTGACCTTGATGAGGTGTGAGAACCCTTTACAGTGTGGAGAGGAAAGACCCAAGCTGGCTCTAGATCCACCCTGGGAGTGGAAGGTGAGCAGCATGCCCACTGAGTGAAATCAGACCTCAGTGACAGCAGGGCTTGGCATGTGATGCTGAGCATCATACATGACAGCTAAGTGTTAACACGAACACACATTCATTTGTCTGCAGACAACCCCAGCCTTGCTGCTGATGCTTCTGTGAGACTAAGTTAGTCCTCTTACTTGATTAGTTGTGAGTTTTTTGTTTTTTGTTTTTTGTTTTTTGTTTTTTGTTTTTTTTTTTTAAAGATCTGCCAGGTGGAAGTAGCTACACTTTGTAAAGTTAAATGAACTTGGGTTAGGAGAAATAACAGATTTTACGTGTGTGTGTGTGTGTGTGTGTGTGTGTGTGTGTGTGTGTGTGTATGTATATATAAACACTTGGGTGCTGAATTGCTTGTTTTTTTAAAGCTGATGATAAATATCATTATCCAAAAAGTGGTTGGTTCAGTGCCATAGTTGTGTGCACTCTGAAAGGATTTCTTTACTTTTCTCCAGGGAAACCCCTCAGATACGGTGTATGATAATAGCATGTGCCTGTCTTTCCAGGATATAATAGGTCCAGGATATAAAGTCACTTTTGCTGCAGCTGCCAAAACAGGCTGCCAACAGCCCATGCTTGACACTGCCACCCAACCCACCCAGCATCGGCTTAAAAGCTAGCTGGAAGGCAGCAGTCTATTCAGGACTGAGGTTTTCTTTCTAACTCTTCCCATTCTACTATCTCATCAAACTTTTGTTCAGAATATATAACTACAGCAAAGACCTCCCCTGAGAACAAGGCATCAGGGATTCCGGTAATAATTATATTCAAATAACAATAGTAGAAACACAAAATCAGTGTCAGTGGGCAAAGATGAGACAACTAAGTGTGTAAAGGCACTGGCCATGGAAGCCTGGTGGCCAGAGTTCAGTCCCCAAAGTTGACATGTAGGTGGAAGTGGAGAAGTGACTGAACAAAGTTGTCCTCTGTTTTTTCCAGACACACATCACACACACACAATAATGATGTACAATAATAGTAAAAAATTTTAAAACACAAAATACGTACCACGAGTATGTATCCCCCAGTACAATGACAAAGATGTATCCCAAACATCATCACTAATATATGATTTGACACATCATTTGCGATGCATGCCATTCCCCTGACTAGGAAATCTTCCCAGGTGTTGAGAATGGAGAAGTTGGCTGCAGCGTGACTTTAACTCCCTGGAAAGGACAGGTTCTCTGTCTTGCTGTACAAGCTGCTGCTTGAGTAAAGCAGTGCACCTAAACAAGGCTTTCTTTGGTACTGAAAAGAGGTGGAGGTGTATATGTGAGAGAAGCGTGTTAGGGAAACAACGTGTCAGTAAGACGTCTGTTGCAGAACCTTAGCAGCATGCCGACAAGCAGGGAAGGAGATGGATTAAGAGGCTGAGATGCGATCACAGTTGTGGTGGTGGTGGTGGTGGTGGTGGTGGTGGTGGCAGTTTAGAGAAGCTTGTATTCACTCGAGGCAGTTTTTAGGACACAGGCTGAGTTTGCAGATTTGTATTTGAATGGACAATGGAAGGGGGAAAATGAACAGCTTTTATACATCTTTGCCCATAATGTACGCTGCACCATACCTCCTCTGACCAGCAGCCTCTCCTGTGTGTGAGGAGATTCTGCATCTTAAGACTGACGTCTCACATCCTCTTAGGAACCCAGAGCTGTTTATTATTATGTGTTTTGTTTGACTAAGAACTGTGACTTAGTCTTAAAATCTGTAAGCAAAATAGTGACTCGATTGAATGTGTGGAAGTGCTGACTATTGCTGTGATAGCAAAGGTGTCATGTGACTGGTAGAAATTACTTCATGGGATCTTGTGGCCGACAGAAGATGCTGCCTGGAACCCAATTCCTTGTCCCCTCTGTCTCCAGAAGTTCATCTTAGAGGAAACTTTTCACTGTCTAGGAGCTCATTGTCTTTATGCTTCCTCTCCCTCTCCCTCTCCCTCTCCCTTTTCCTCTCCCTCTGCCCCCTCTCTCTCTCTTTCTCTTTCTCTCTCTCTCTCTCTCTCTCTCTTTCTCTCTCTCTCTCTCTCTCTCTCTCTCTCTCTCTCTCTCTCTCTCTCTCTCTCTCTCTCTCTCTCTCTCTCTCTGTGTGTGTGTGTGTGTGTGTGTGTAAAGTCCCCAAAGGACCAGGCCTTTCCAGTTACCCACAGAGAGCTTCAGGAGAGCTCCCCTGTCTTTAAATATGAGAGTTGTGTTCATTTTTGAGGCAGGCTCACTGGCCAAGAAGTCACTAGGCTGTCTGGTGAGAGAGTCCATGAATCTGCCTCTTTCCACCTCTCCAGGGCTACAATTGCAAACATAAGTTACCATACCCAGCATTTTTTATTTAGGGCTTGTTTTTTATTATACAGGGTTACATAAAACGATTTTCATTCATGAATATATTTTACTTTTTGTGAATATCCCTATCATTCCCAACTACCTCTTCCTTTCTCATCAAAATTACTTCTATAAGGTTGATGAGAAGCAAGCACTTTTAACCAGTTTTTTTTTTTTTTCAAAACTGGATTCTCTGAGTTAAACACAGATCCTTGCAGTTGAGAGGCAAACACGTGATTGACAGAGCTCTCCCAGCCCGATTTCCTCTCTTCCCGGTGAACTATTTCAGGCTTGTCTCCAGCTGCCCAATAAAATAAATACTCACCCTAAAAATAATCATAGTATTTTTGAGAATATAATTATCTAATTCCAAACTTCTTACCTCCCTCCAAGCCCTCTCATACACCCCCTCCTTGCTCTTTCAAATTCATTGCCTTTTTATTTTTAATTGTTGTTACATATGTGTGTATTAAAAAACAAACAGAACAACCAAAAAACCAGCCACTTGTTCATGACACTAGAGAAGAATTGCAAACAACTTTTAAAAATAAAGCAAGTGTTTTCATGTCAATGTTTTAATTTTTTAATGATTGGAGACTGTTGTATATCATATGCGGCAAACACCTAGGAACAACAGGTCATGCAGATACCACAGAAGAAGAAAAAAAATCAAACTTTTGCCTCAGGGAGGAATAAGCAGAAAAGACTTTTATTATTTCCATGTGTTGTTTTGAATATATTATTCCAAAGAGCACTTAGCACCTTCACAGTGCTAAATTAATTTAAAATGATAATATTTTCCCTTCTTTTCTAAGATCTTTTCTGTGGGAGGATGCAGGAGGTAGACAGCAGAACCGGGGGCTTTGATCTTGCCTGTAAAGTACTTTATGTCCAAAGTCTTGAGGTGACATTTTCACAAGCCCAATTTGTTGCTGGGATACAAAGCTGGGAGGTAGAATGTAGTTCTATTTCATCAGTTTATAAAAACTATATTTTTAAAGGGCTGTCCCTGTTTTTTAGAACATTTCATCTGTTTCAGATCTTTCTTAGCCCTCCAGCTTCCCTAAAGGCTAGTTGGACATGTAATTTCTATAGATGTCTCAATGACTTCGTCCAACTTGGAAGAGCTCCCTCTGCAGGCACTGAGTACTGTTGATTCCATGTGCTTCATCGTGGAACCAAGGTGGACTCTCACTTCCCTGGAATACACAGCAAATGACTTTTCTTGAACCTCTGTTGTAGTAAGTGCTGGGAGACTGGGACCTGTGTCTCCAGCAGAATGGAAGTTTTTCCATGGAGAATTTACAAAGGGAGACTGGCTCTTGCAGATGTACTTTGTTATAAAACATGATAAATTTGTCTTTATCCCTCTATTCTTTCCTCTTAATTGGTCTCTGTTTTAATTTCTGTTTGTTTGGTTTTTATTTTCTTTCAATTAAGAATGCCGAGTTTCATAACACGAACACTAGGGGTGGCTCACCAGTTAAGAGCCCTCATTGCTTTGCCAAGGACATAGATTCAGTTCCTACTACCGACATCAGGAGGCTTACAACTGCCTATAATTCCAGTTCCAGAGGATCTGGTGCTCTGTGGCCTCCCTGGGGACGTGCATAAAAACCTGCACATAAACTTGTGTGGGTACACACACATACACGTAAGTAAAAATAATAAATAAATCATTTTTTAAAAAGAAAACAAAAGACTTCCTACCCAAGTATAAACCTAGTACAGTGTCCACTCACTTCCTTTCTTTTGCAAGAGGCTATCTGGCGTCTTCCTTTCCCTCCATTGCTCTGTGTGCTCTCTTTTTCTTCCTATCAAAGCTGACAGCAACAAATTTAGAGTATTCTCTCACATTCTAAGAATTTGAAGTTAGGTGTCACCTCCTTCCAACTAGCCCCAGCCCTACAACTACACTCAAGGGTGGAACAACAGGGGGTAACCTCCTCTTAAAATCAATGGCATGGAAAGATCAATTGAAAAAAGTACACTTGAGTAAGCAAGAGATACAGGAACAGAAGAGTGGAAATTTGGGAACCGAAATAAAAATACAAAGACACACCTTTGTAGTAGGCATTTTCTCTTTAGGCTGCCAGCCAGCTCCCAAATAAGGACACAGAGACTCATTATTAATTATGAATGCCCGGCTGTAGCTTAAGCCTGTCCCACTAGCTCTTTTTAACTGAACTTAACATGTTTCTACTCATCTACACTTTTCCCTGAGGATTTTTAAACCTTTCTTTCATTCTGTATGTACTACTTTCCTGTTTCTTCCATGTCTGTCTGTCTGGCCCCTGGTGTCTCCCTGGCGTCTCTTTTCTTTCATGCACTAAGCCTAAATTCCTCCTCCTACTTACTCTCCCTGCCTAGCAGTCCCACCTATACCTTCTTCCTCTCTTTTGGCCATTCAGCTTTTTATTAGACCAATTAGGTGCCTTAGGCAGGCAAGATAAAACAGCAGAACATCTTTACATAATTAAACAAATGCAACACATCTTTACATAGCTAAACAGATATTATACAACATAAACAAATGCAACATATCTTTACACAATTAAGCAAATATTCTGCAACATAAACAAAGATAACACATCTTTACATAGTTAAATGCAACACATCTTTGCATAGTTAAACAAATATTCCACAACATTTCCCCCTTTTTGGCTAAATAAAAAGAAAGGTCTTAGCTTTAACATAGTAAGACTATATACAATAAGAACAATTATCAAGTAAGAATTACATTTACAATACCCAGTCAATTTGCATTTGGCAAATTCAGAGAAAATACTCCATTATCTATCATATCTTGGTGAGTGCAAAGTTGTGTACCTATTTTACTTGTATTACCAACCCAAATTTTTCTTTTCAGACCTTAAGACATTTTCTTAGGTAAATGATTTGAATTTTTATGTTTCTCAATCTTATACACTTTTCATCTCTTATGTAAGTTTCTTTTCTGAATTTGGTAACAAGGAAAACTATAACAATCTTCAACTCTATCAGAGATCTGAGAAGGATATAATATCACCTGAGTAAACAGAAAGTAAAAATCAAGAAACTTCCAAAACTAGAGAAATGACAAAAACTTCTGGCTGCCTGGACAGTCAACCAAGATTCTGCTACAATGTTGGGGCATTCATCTTTGGTTGACAGGCCTAGAGTATCTGACAGATCTTCTGTGAAGCAGGAATTTTCCTTGTCTTGGCAAAGTTTGGCAGTCTTTTTCCTTTGTACCCTGCTTGTCCAGTTTGTACAATATACTGTCAGGAGTCGAGGCAAGGACAGTTTCTTGCCCAAATGGCTAGCACTACCACAACAAAAGCAAACTACATATGGAGGTACTTCAATGCCCCATCATACTTTTATGAAGTAGATTAGTGCTGCCAGGAGCAAACAGGTCTCATTGTTGAAAAACCTTAGGTTATTAAATATCTTCAATGCCATATTCTGTAGGTCTCTGAAGCATTTGAAGATCACCTATCCATAATATATCTGTTTAACCTTGAAATATACCTAACATGACTACAAGTTTGATTGTTATAAATGACTATTAACCTGCATTTCTTAATTATCCTGTTTGTAGTAATAGTTTTCAAGGACTAAAACTTTGTATTACATTTTTAAATGAACTACATAGGTACAATACCATAAACAAGAGTAGAAACATATATGTTTAAATTAAATAAATTTCTATCAATGTATAAAAAGTCAAATTAATGTAAAATATCTGAGATGAATAGTTGTTTTTTTATCCTATATTCCTATATCCCCACTAAATGATCTATAACATCTATAGAGACAAATATCTATAACCAACAAAATGACCAAAAAACAACCCACCCCAGCTCTTGGGAATATGGGTGTTGTGTTCTCTAGACTGCTTCTTCTTGTCTGAGTGCAACAACATCCCTAGGAAACCCTGAGAAAATTGAGATAATGCTCAAATCCTAAAAAAATTAGCTATAACACTTGTTGTCCAGTCTCTGTGCAATGGGAAAGCTCAAGGCTTATCTGAAGTTCTGGCTAAAATAGTCTGTGAGGCTGGACCATCTCAGCTACCAGCCCTGAAGTTTTATGAATGCAGAACTCTGAGGAAACTGCAACAGAGGCACTCTGAAAGGCTGGATAATATGGGCCACCTGTTTTCATTGGTGTCTGGTTCTCTTGCTCTGAAAACACACAAACTTTCAAAAGTAACATACATATCTGCATTAACACAAGTATGGATTTCATGTTATACACAAGCCATACAATGATGATTTTTTTGTTTTGTTTTTGTTTGAGCAGATAAAAGACATCTGTCAACTTTACAAGTTTGTTTGGACTGAGTAACCAAACCTCTATCCATGCATATGAAAGTATGGGCATGTAATAATAAGTCATGAGGACTCGGTAACCAATAAAATTTATTATATCTCATCCATTCTCAGAGCTGTTCCCATGTCAAGGAATCAGCATATATGTCACCTGTTTTGAAGTTTTTCTGGGTTTATTTCTTTAGCCAAGATTTTCAGGGGGTCTCCCCTAATCAAACCTGATCCCTATTAACTTTGAAGGAATCCACAGCCTTTCATTTCCTGTGGAAACAAAAGCACAACCTCTCCCCCAACACAATACATTTTCTGAATTTCACTTTAAAATTAAGATATCCCTAAAGTATCTAAGCTGGTTTAATTCAGCAATTCATTTTACAATCCCATGTCTCTCAGCAGCTACCATTTGCTCATCAGCATTCAAAAAATTCAAAGTCAAAAGAGCACCATACAGGATCCTAACTCCCTGTGTATTTCCCATCTTTATGTGGCTTATTCTTTTTCTATTACTTTATTCTTTCTTTAAAGACCTTTCTTAATTAATTTTAAACTATTTATGTTTTCTCTGACTGTCTATACACATTTTCTTTTCCATCTTAAGCACCTACATACACCTTAACCTGTTTAAAGTTTTTTGGTCTGGACCTGTTTCACTGTGCACCTGCAGTATTCTCTTTCCATGTGAGCCAAACTTTAAAGTAGTTCTCCACCATTCGGCTCTAGTGGTTGTCTCTGCCCCCTTCTCAGGTCTGTGAGAGCCAAGCCTTAAGCCCAAGGGCCTGACCAAGAGCTGTATGTAACTGGGAGCTGCGTTTAATTAAGAGCTACACTTAACTGCCCCAGCTCTAGGAAGTTGGTGCCTGCACTGTGGTAGGTGTTTTTACTCAGCCTGCTATTTCTACAAAGTATGTCAGGTGCTCAAGTGCTCTGCAGCACAGCAGTGCCTCTTAAAGGAGCTGTATCCATTTTTTTTGTTACTGTTGTTGTTTGGTTTTTGTTTGTTTTTTCTTTTTCTTTTTCAGCTTTACAGGCCCTATGTGGACATTCAGGCCCCACATTGGGTGCCATTTTATAGTTACTTTTTCTCTTTTGGCCATCAGCCAGCTCCCAAATAAAGATACAGAGATGTATTATTAGTTATGAATGTTCAGCCTTAGCTTAAGCTTGTCCCATTAGGTCTTTTAACTTAATTTAACCTGTTTCTATTCTTCTACATTTTGGCCTCAGGGCCTTTTACCTTTCTTTTATTCTATATGTCCTACTTTCCAACTTCTTGCATGTCTGTCTTTCTGGCCCCTCACATTCCCCTCCCTAGCTTTTCTTTTTCTTTCTTACCCCAAGCATAAATTCCTCCTCCTACTTACTCTTCCTTCCCAGAAGCCTTACCTATACCTCCTCACTTGCTATTGGCCTTTTTATTAGACCAATTAAGTGCCTTAGGCAGGTAAGATAAAACAGCAGCACATCTTTGCATAGTTAAACAAATATTCCACAAAACACCTTGTAGGAGAGATTTGGATGTGAGGAAAGATAGAAAGAGGAAGAAGGAGGGAATGAGAGGAACAGAGAGACCTAGGGAGAGAAGACAAAAAAGGAAGAAGGTGATAAGAAAACAAAGAAGGGAAGATGAGAAGAACATGAAGTGGAAGAACAAGAAAGGAGCAGACAAAGATAGGAGCAATTAAAGGATGAGAGAGAAAAAATAATGTACATTTCTAGAGACAAAAGTCAGTAAGTGGGGAGTCCATGTAAGAACCTGTGCATGAAGACTTAAAAGCAAAATGATGTCTAATATGACAAAGTAGCCAAAGGTAGAGTTTCCTTTTAGATTTGATGAAGGTGTAGATATAGATTACTGATGGCCATCTTAATTCCTGCTAAAATAAAAAGCAGGTAAGTTCAGATAATTTAAACTACTAAGATCTTGAGTACTGATTTTATACCTCATTGTTCAAGTAGGAAATGGGAATCAAAAGCAGTTAAAGTTTAGGAATAGGTGCTTCATTCATGTCTTGATTCTTTTTTAAAAATATGTGTGGCAATTCATTAATGAGTTATAGTACCTATTTAGATGATTACCACAAAAGTTGAAATGGAATCAACAGAGTATTTTAGGGTGTATAGCTAGATGACCTGAATGGAGGAATGGTAATCATCCATTCCCAAAACTTTTTATGTCAGGAGTATGCATGTGTGTGCAGTGCACATGCAAAATATTTTTCTCACTGCACATATTAATCAAAAGCCATCTTAAAATGCTGACATGTGTGCAATGAAAAATTCAGAGGATTTGGAAGTGGTAAGATTTTTGAGCAGTTTCACCAGTATCTCCATTCTGAGGATGATGGTTTGCTTCCCAATGGACCTGTCCTTTTCTTCAGCCCATTCTGGTTCCAGAGTAGATTTTTCATCCCAAGTCATCACTTAACTAATGAATATAAGAAACACCATGACCCCCCATCCACACCATCAAGGAATTGCAAGTCAAAATAACAAGATACCACCACACTATCAGAATCATCCAAATCCACAGCAGTGATAGCATCAAATGCTGTTGAGTGATGAAGCAGCTGAGACTCTTCTTTATTGCTGGTGGAAGCAGAAAATGGTAAGGCCACTTTGGAAGACAACTTGGCAGTTCTCTACCAAACTGAAAAGGCTCCTATGATCTGATATGATAATTGTGCTGCTTGATTAGTTACCCTAAAAAGTAGAAAACTGGTGCCCATACAAAAGGTTACACAAAGATGCTTGTCACAGCTTTATCCATAATTGGCAAGATATAGAAGTGATGAAATGTCCCTCAGCAGGTGAGTGTTATAAACTGTGGGGCATGCAGGCAATGGAATATTACTCAGTCCTAAAAGGAAATGAATTATCAAGCTATGAAAAGACCCAGATGATGCAAACTATTACTAAATAAAAACAAACTAATCTGAAAAAGCTACACATGATATCATTCAACCACATGGCATTCTGGAAAAGACAAAATCATGGAAACAGTAATAGGAACAGTGTTTTCTGGGAATTACAGGGTATTGCAAAGTATTCTTAGAGCTGTTTTACATGATACTACAGTAGTGAAGGCGTGCTGCCTGTCCTGGTTAGGATTTCTAGAGCTGTGATGAGACACCATGCAAACTCTTATAAAGGCAATCATTTAATTGGGACTGGTTTACAATTCAGAGGTTCAGTTCATTATTGTCATTGCAGGAAGCATGGTGTCACATAGGCAGACATGGTGCTGGAGAGGTAGCTGAAGGTTCTACATCCAGATCAGATGGCATCAGGAAAAGAGAGACACTAGGCCTTGCTTGAGCATTCGAAGTATCAAAGCCCACCCCCAGTGACACAATTCCTCCAACAAGGCCGTGCCTACTCAAAGAAAGGCCACACCTCCTAATAGCGCTACTTCCTAGTAACCAAGCATTCAAATATATGAGCCTAGGGCGGCCGTTCCTATTCAATGCTATGCATCTACTCCATCCCTGGTACCATAACCAGGATCCTAGTGCAAACTGTCAACTTGTGTTAATGTTGTGTTATTGTAAGTTCACTGATGCTGAATGTGGAGCATTCTGCTGTAGGATATGAAAGCTGAAGAGGTTAGGCATGTATGTGTCATCTGAGAACTCTCTGGATGCTGCTCATCTTCATTGTGAACTTAAAAATATTCTAAAAGTGAAATTTATATTTATAAAAGCAAAGAAATGCATATAACATTAGGTTTTTTTGCCAAATTGTCCTCCAAAAAGTTATACCTTTTTATTCTCCCATCATTTGTATGTATTATCTTCTTCACACCTACTCAGTCTGTAGACTATTTATTTTATGTATTTACTACTATTTCTATATGTTGAAAATCAACATCTCATTTTTTAAATATGCATGACTTTATGTTTAAAGCTAAGAACTGTTTATAACCTATTTAAACTTCACATTCATTGCCTGTTTGTGTGCCTCAAAAAGTGCATTTTTAAAGTTGGTCCTGATTTTTAAATTATCTTAATTAGTCACATTTCATCTGCCAAGTATGACACCTTCCATGGTGAGTTCAATCTCATCTGGACCCATTAAGGTGTCTTACGGGTCCTGCTTTTGAGAAGCAGTGTTTTTGGTGTTTGCTTATCCGTGACTCAACATTACTGAAACATTTCTGCTGGAATGAAGGATGTAAGTCCTTTATACCATTGTTCGTAAAGGTCATGGGCTCTTCTGCTACAGCTTTTGACTGTTTGACCTTCAGGAGCTGCAATACAGAAAGCCTCCTGCTCCTTTTCCTTCCTCCACAACTGTTTTAGCTACGTTGAAATCTTTTTTTCCTGCCTCCAGAAGAAAGGTCATTGCAATGTAGTCTCTGTGCTCGATTTCCACATCCACAACTTAAATAAATAGGCGTTTCTGAATGGAGATGAACTCAAAATGGCTTCTTCATCCTTAGCCCTGTGATAACTTTAGAATAGGTCCCCAGCAACCCCCACCACCTCCCTACTGCAGCTCCAATATCTGTAGCCCCTCCATCATGCCATTTTCATGCTTTTATTATATAGTCTACTTTTACTACCTTCACAGGAGCAATGTGTCAGGAAGTGCCCGGCTTGTGACTACAGTTAAAATTGTCCTCAACAAATCGGCACTGCCATCAGCTCAGAGCTGGGCTAATAATGCCATCCTGTCAGCGTCCATGCTTCTGATAAACATTTCTTCTGAGAAAAGGATGTGGGAAAGTTATGTAATCATTTGGAAATATGTCAACATAGCTGTGGGATTGGGGCAATTAAGCTTACTCTTCCTTGCATAAAATGCAGAAAGGGGTCAGAAAAGTGGGTACTTACACCCAATTTAGTGATGGTGTAGGAAGCCAATTGGTTTGCTTAATGTTCCCTTGTTTGTGTATGGTTGGAATTTATTCAGGAATGGATGCAGGAGGTAAGAAGAAAGAAAATGTGTGGTAGTGAACAGCTTCACAAAAGAGAAAAATTAAATGAATGCCTCTACCTTCTACCGTGTGTGTGTGTGTGTGTGTGTGTGTGTGTGTGTGTGTGTGTGTGTGTAGTTGGGCTAAAGATTTTGATGGCTTCTTGTTTGCTCAGTCTCTTTTTTTTTTTTTGAACTTAAAATTGCTCTAGGTTTCTTTCTGCCCTCTGATCAGGTGCCCTGACATGATGCAGCGGCTTCTTGTAGAGGCACTGGCCACATCTCTGTAGGTGGGAGGGTCGTCACTGACATGTGAAGCAATCTATGCATGCATCACCTGTCTGGAGTCCTGACATTTGTCTGTGATGAACAGTGACAAGAATTCTGTCTCTTTTAGAGCCAAATTGCATGTAGTTCAGAGCTGAGATTCCCAGGGTGCCTGCTCAATTAGGTGCACATTACAGACCCTGTTCTCATTCATTGGCCCTCATCCTCATGGTATTAGGTTTTGTGTATTTAATTTGGTTCATATTTTTAAATAGAGACCTTTCTCTGGTCATTGCTTCCTAATATGTTTGGGCCACATCCTTTATCTGAAAATAAGGAAGGCCAAGTAGGCTTTTCTAATTCTTACCAGATCAAGGACTGATCTGAGTGTGTTGGCAGCTCATAAGAAGTGCTCCATACTTGGGCTGATGGTCTGCCTGTCCTAGACAGAGACCTGGATCTTAACCCCATCTCATGCTGTCACTGAATGTCATGTTGTATTCAGATGCACCCTGGTGTCTGTGGTACAGGAAGCTTAGTTTAGCTTCCCGGGTGTCATCTTTGTCTTCGTCTTCGAGGTCTGAGTGTGTTGAGATCATGCTTTCCTGGTTATTCCACCCATTTCTGCCATGAGCAGTTGAAGCAGAGGTGGCCTTCCTGCAGCACATGTGGTGTCTCCGCCTGCATCTGCATGGTGACGATCATTGGTCCTCTATGCCAAGTGCTAGCCCTTGAAGCAAGCTGCCTCCACATTTTCCTTGAAAACCCCTATGTTTGGAGATGGAGAGAGGTGGGAAAAGGAAGGAATCAAGATGAAAGTGAATTCTGGCCTGAACCAGATGGAGAAGCTTCAGAGAGACAGGCCAGGGAGGAAGCGAAGAGTTCTAGTGTGAATGTGTCCCTTCCTTCCTCTGCTCACTCTCTTCTTTTGTCCTGTGCACACTCCTTTCTTCCTCCACCCTTGTTTCTGATCTCTGGAATCTCCTGGCCTGCCTCCCTCTCTGTTATAAATGGCCATAATAATGCCTGCCAGGTGTATCCCTTTGAAAAACCGAGTCTAACAGGATGGGTAAGAGAGGAAACAGTGAGGAATCAGATATCTAAGCTTTGGACTCAAAAGTGGGGTCTGATGAAACAGGGATCTCAGAACATCGGTAACCATGATGTTAAAGAAGCGCACTCTGAGTCCAGATACTCTAGCCTACGGTATTGAAAAAAAAAATGGTGGACTGTCTGAAGTCACTCAGTCATAATACCTTGCAGGAAATCTGATAATAAGTTAAGAGCCATTCTGTGCAAACTCTGTCAATGCTGCTGCAGAGATAATCAGTAAGACACTGCAGGAAAGTCCATGGTAAGGATAGCAACCTTTGTCACAGAGTAACAAAGGCAAAAGGAAACTCAAAAGATGTTTGTTTCAAGAAAAAAATGAGTCCCAGTTTAGTAGGAGTCAGGTCATGGAAAGATGGGAATTTTCACTTGGATGGAAAATGCCAAAGCAGAGAATAATGAAATAAACTTGTTGGGTGGTATGCAGACTGAGTCTAGAGTCCTGGTGAGTTCATTGATGACAACCTGGTATGTCCCTGGCCCTCAGGACAGTTGTGCTTTGTGAGACAAAAGATATGGATATGATTTTTTTAAGACACATCCTTTAAAAGCATGCTATGCTTGTATATGTTCATACACGTGAGCATACGTATTTATTTGCATTACTGATGAAAAAAGAATAGGAGTTCTTTTGCATGGGGATCTGAAGCACACAGGCACTCCTGAGGACCGTTACTTGTTCTTATTTAGCAACAAAGAAGAAAGTCCAAGATTCCACCACTTTGAGACTGACTTATTACATCAAAAGAAGGCTCACATTAAAAGACAAAAGAGCACTCTGTACAGATAGCTTAGGGAACTACTTCTTACATCATTGAAATTGCTGGAAACATCTGGCTGCCATAAATTTGCCCTGAAAGAATGTCTTCTGTAGGAGAGATCACTGCATCTCTTAGCCCTCACCATGGTCCCCTTGCCTTGGTGTTTTTCTAGGGTGTTGTTTTTCCTGTGTATGGGATGATCCTGTGACCAAAGGTGTTTCCTATCTGTGAGATGTGCTCAGTATTTTATCCTGATTGGATCATTCTGGTTAAAAATAATGCAGACTAACATAACCAGTTTTAAGAAGCCTTCCTGTTTTCTCTTTAGTGAAAACAACATCATCTCATGAGACTTTAAGTTCATCACGATGTACAACCCAAGTTCTTGAATGTATTAGTCCTTATCAATGCAGTCAAAAGAGATAAGAAGAAACTAGAATAAGACCACCAGAATCTAAGTTCCCCATTTTTTTTTTCTGTATTGTGCTATTTGGGTGGAAAAATTAGCAAATATCTGACTGTTGGATACTGGGGTACTCAGGCTGTATCATGTACTCAAAGTCAAGTTGATGCTATCTCCATTGTCTGGCTTGCTGCTGTGCAAAAGGATTGATATTTATAGTAATGCAGACTTTAAAACACTACATTATTCTAAAGTAAATGCCCTAAACCATCTATTATAGTGGGCTGTTTCTATCCTAATTCCACTAACTCACCTGTAGGCAGCTGGTCCTGTCCAGTGCCAGGCAGATCTCCCTGTCTCCTCATGCTGTGGGTCCGCTCTGGGTGTTGACACTGTTTCTCACACGCTGAACCTGTGTTTGGATGAGCTGCTTGTGTTTGCTCCGAAACCTGATACTGTCCATTGTTCTTGTTTTGTAATTACATACTTGAATTAAATGTTATATAGACTGATGAACTAAGACAAGGAGAGGAGAGTTCTTTTCTCTAAATCCAATGCTTAAGATACTCCACCAAGCACGTTGCTGAAGTAATACCTGAGGTTGTACTGAGGTATACTGGATTCAAAATCCCTAAGGACAAAACGGCTGCAAAGGATTGAGAGCTAGGAAATCAGTTTCCAACCTAGATCCCTAAATGAATTCACGGTTGTCACTGAGTCCCTAATGGGGTTCACATTTGGTAATACTGGAGGCTCCACTTGTATTTGTGAGGCTCCAGCTGGGCATCTTTACAACAACAAAATAAGCTAATAATTTTAATTTTATATGATAAAAAAAACCTATTCTATCTTGCATGATGCCTTTAAGGTAGGTAAGTTTGTATTCATTTCAACCATTTATTGATACAACAAATATTAAACACATGCTATCTCACAGGCCCTACTCTGTCAATTGAGATTTGACTATTAGGAGTGTTGGGCTTGGATTTCAGAACAAGTCAATTTATTCCAAAAATATTTTTATCGCTGTGGGAGGCACATCATTCAAGGTTACTGCCTTAAAGATGTAATGAAGATAGATGTATAAACAGATAGTTTCAATATGAGTGAGATGTGACCAGATGAATAAGACAGAGGAAAGGCTATCTGTTAGTACTGGAAGTAGGAAACAACAGGTTACTTCAGGGAATACCTCGGTGTAACAAACCCTGATAATGAGAAGCTTGGCACAAGTGTGTAGGAATAGGTCTATGTGATAAGCTCTGCCACCTCACCTTTTCCTAAGAGCCATGAAGGGCTGAATTGGTTTTTTAAATTAGTGACAAGAAAAAGCTATATGTAAAAGCAGTCACTCTGGCACCATTTTAGGCTTTAGATTATGGACGCTAAAAGTTAAAGCTTAAAGACCAGTGAGGAGATGGCTGTCAGTTGAAAAACAATGCATACCTGAAAATCTGCACCAGTGCATCTTGGCCCCAAACTTACAAGTGGAGAGCACGAGGAGAGGATGGTAGTAAGAGAGGCAGAGAAATGCACTCGTTTCTGAGATATCATCTTCTTGGAATTTAAGCCAGCCAGGCTGTTCGCTATTCCTTTTTATTTAAATATGCAACTGAAGGTTGGGGATGGACCTTAGCAGTGGAATCTTGCTGACATGTTTGGGTGTGGTCCCCAGTGCTATGAAAAAAGAATTAAAATTCTAAGTGGAGATCTGACTTTTGAGCATGCAAGTCTTGAGTTCTAAAATGACATGATGAGGAACAAAGGCTCAAATTTTTCCAATAATATTTATATCAGTAGATTTAGCATTACACATGAATTATGGATCAGTATGGACTATGTGAGGGGTGTGTGTGTGTGTGTGTGTGTGTGTGTGTGTGTGTGTATTATTATAACAATAATGCTTCCAACTTAACAGAGAAGTGGATGTTGTAAATCTACTTCTCTTAAACCCTCACTTGTGAGTCTAGCAGACAGAACCTCTTTTAAATAACTTTGACCTTTATGATCTTTGAGAGTATCCAGAGATGAATTTCAGATATAGTGACTTAAATGTGGTCCAGGACACTGCACTTCATGGTATCTAGTCATAGCACTGCTTACCTTTAGAATGGATTCCTGCCCACTGAAAACCCCATATGGAATTTATTATAAAATACCAAAACCTGCAGTCAGCAAAGAATTATGTAGAAGGAGGTTCAGAGTTGGGACCATCCTTCTCAGAGGAGAAGATGTATAAATAGAGCAAATCCTAGACAGAAACACAAACAACTATCATTTCATAAACTCCCAAACACAATTTACTATAAATATTCATATGTACTCACTTCAGCGAAATTGCCTAACATATCTTCCTGCAATAGAGAAACCACATTTTGCAGAAAACCTCATCATCAATAGGTACTTTTAAATCAAGCACAGAACGAGATTGTTATATATGGAGTGATATTTTGAGTCCAAACACTTCTGCTTTAAAGCTTAGTAGTCAAATTTCCTTGGAAAATCATCTGACCAAGGTCTGAACTCCTAAAGCTTGCACATGTAAATGCCCACCTCTTCATAGAAACCAGGTCTAGACCTGGCACCATGACCCCATTCCCTTCTTACTCTGTTAGCTAGTTATGTCTTCTAAAGCTGGCTTTGTCCTACCAGCACACATTGTACTCTTCATTAGTCTATGCTTAAGAAAAAAATCCCTCCGTAATTTTTCAGCTTGAAAGACAAGATTGTCATAAATGTCCAGCAAGATAAGATCACAATTAAGTCATTCATATAAGTAAAATAGCTTAGAAACTGGCAGCAAAAATATTTCAGACTCTGTGTATTTTCCTCTTTATTCAGGGCACTGTGCTGCAAAGAATTCTGAGGTGGCAGCTCTCCATTTATTGTACAATTATGTCATGATATCTTCTTATTGCCACAAAGCTGCCAGGAAGCTAGCTCTGTGTATGCCTGAAGAGTTTGCCTTGTATGAGTATTTGCATTAAATAAATGAAAATTCACCTCTTTGCATAGATAGCATGCAGAGACACAGAAGTGTTCCCTGCTATTAGAAATGGGCTCGTACAGGCTATAAACATTGTAAATGAATTTTTGGTTGATTTGTTCCATTTATATAAAATAGATTGAACATGCAGCTTTATGAAAATGTGTTTATTTAACCAGAAACCACAAATATTTTTAAGAATGCACTTTGCCATTTAACTTTTAATTTTGGGAGTTCTTTTTATGAATGTTCATAGTGATTTTATTGAACTGTAAGCTAAAGTAAATGTACCAGAGGGGTTTTGCAGTGTTTTTCCTCCAAACAAAATGTTTACATGAGACAGAACACAAGTTTAGAGCTATGATTGACAGACGGTTAAAATGGTTAAAAGAAAATGCTTGCCATGGAGTCTAGATTCAGGGCCACTTCACTGTGAATATTTAATTGTCCAAAGAAGTACAAACACTAACGGGCAATAGAAAGCATCCATAGTAATTATTTCTTTCCATTGTGATTAAAAAATTCCTACATGGCCATGACTTTCTTTACCTGCAACTAGAGAGAGACAGACAGACAGACAGACAGACTGAGACAGAGACAGAGAGTGGTGAGTTGTTTATAACAGCCATTTTATCAGTATTTTGAAATGCTAGGAGACCAAATCAAAATAGCGTTGGCCACTGTGAACATTGTTCATTGTACTGTTTTTCCGCAAAAGGCACGTGGATGTGCATACACATGTATAAATACATACATATATATATACACACACACACACACACACACACACACACACACATATATATATATATATAAATTAGGGTTTTGAACAGAAATTAAATAACAGCAGAAGAGAAATTACATTCAGAGAAATGAAGTCGGAGGACAAATCTATTTTGGTTATCCTGGCGGTAATTCATGCCAGATAATCATGAGCCCAGCAGTTAATGACCTCTCCTCTGATACATTAAGTCCAACCAAAGATAATGGTGTCCTGGGTAAATTAACAAACCCAGTGGTAAACTTGCTTCCAGTTCAGCGGGAGACAGTGTGCAAATTAGCATCTGTTCTTAATAAGATCAGTGTCCTACAAGCCAGTTCTTCAGCGCTCACAATGCTGTCTCTTTCCAGGTGAAAATGTTTCTCCTGAGAAGCCTTGCACAATCCATTCTCTTGACAGAGATTGTTTTTATCCTAATCAGTTCCCCACCTTAAAACTTTCTCTATTTTTCCCTACCTTCCTGCTGTGAAAGCTGCTGTGAGTTGTTGAGAATGATTATTCATTTGTAAGCTTCTTTAATAACATTTTCGTTAGATGTCGAGGTTCCCAGCTGCGTGAACCAAGAGTTTGATTTTATAATTATAACCATGCTGCAAAAGTTATGGTCACTATATGGGAAATCTTGGTGGGATTCACTAATCGCTACTTTGTGGCTTTTTCAAACAGCATTTATATTTTGTTAAATAATTGGAACACCTAAGGACAAGCAGGTGCTGAGTTATTTTGTAGAATGCTAGGTGTTTGGGGCGGTTGAGTGTATCCTTGGTACTTGAAAAGGGTCAAAACCTGCAGTGAGAGATAAGAACTATTTTAAAGGTACATTTTCCCATGGTGTTTAGAAAATTATATATTTTGAAAGCAATGATTTACCAAAAACTTTATGATTCATGGAATACTGATGCACACCTGCTATTTTATTTGAATTAAATATCCATGGCTTATTCCTACTTGCTAGGGAAAAAACACAATATATGAGCCTTAGTGGTGCAAAGAAATGCAATTTAAGTGTCTAAACAAATAAGTTGTCTGCACCAGTGTGTGTGTTTGGGTATGCGGGTATGAGTGGAGACACCCACTTAACCACCTTAGTCTTGAAGCAAAGAATACTTATCATGTACATGCATATTTCAAAGAATTTGGAGTGTTTGGGATACAAGTTCCCACACATTGTCTGTCAAAAGTTTTGTAAGTTAAAAAAAATAAGTTCCATCCATGGATCTTGTCTGAGGAATACTCTCACTGTAAAATGTTTACCTTTTGTGACACATACTATTATTTCATGATTATATTAAAATACTCTTAAAGAGTTTTACATGTTAACCAGCTACTAAGAATGCCTTAATAGAATACTAATTTTTGTTAGAGGTGTCTCGACAATTTGAATTTTATATGCATGCATTATGTTTTCTTAAAATGGGAAAATTATGCATCTGAAGGAATCTGTCTAGAATAATGGGGTTCTATAGAGGTTACTTTAATCACGTTCTCCTGCAGTTATAGCTGTTTTACATCTTATTTGCAACAAAAGGGAACTCTAATTATCTTCAAAAAGAGCATAAAATGGTGTGTCTTGCTGCTGATGTAATGTTGATTCCTGAATGCTGCTGATAGGAACTGACAACTAAATGCGTGTCACACTTTTCAAAAATCAGCCACAGTGACAGGATAACCACCTTTTGTGACCTAGGAGCCCAAAAAAGGAGTATATATTTGCCTGCTAAGTAGAAACAATTTTCAGTCTTTCTTTTTTAAAAAATAAAAATACACTTATCTTTAGGCTAGAAATAATTTATTTACTAATGTTAAAACTTGCTTATATGATTGAAATTTTTTAGAAGCCACCTACTGTAAATTATCCTCAGTGTATTAAATTTCAGTACCAACCTTGGGAGAAGAGCAACCTGAACCCCTGTCCCCCTCCATTTATTTCCTTTTTTTTCTCTCCTTTTGACTTAGAGAAATGGGTAGGTATATATTTATGTCCAGCGCTAGAGTCCTGCATATAAAATTAACATGTGCTCCAGCTTTATTCTAAGTCACACGGATCTCATTTATAAATACAAATGAGATGCACATAGCCTATTACAAAATATTAAAATTAGAATTGAAAAGAAGATTGCATGTTTGAGTCTGGCTGCAGGAGTCATGTTGGAGAGTGTTTGTAAGATTGAACTGGTCGACTCTGAGCCCCAAATATGAAATTAATCAATGCAGGTTTGTAATATACTGCAAATAACCAACCTGTACCACAACACTTGATTTAAGGTTCACATTAAGCGATGGTGAACAGCCATAGACAAGAAGTCGTACTCATGCATACATGGCATGCTCAGATAGAGTGAACTCTACCTCCAAACCAAGATTGAGCTTTTGTAGGTAATAAAACTTATACAGAATTTTATGTACAGCATGAGACACGGCATGGGATCCTATGGCTTCTATCTCTTGTTATTCCCCTCCTGCCTACAGCAGGAGACTTGATAGGGACAGTACATAAAGGTAAATACTGAAAGAGACATTTACCTATACTATGCAAAGTGCACCTTTATTTTGACTGCTTAGAACAGAGTCGTTAGTAGTGGATTTTGATATATAAAATGCATTGATGACTTGGCTCTTTACAAAGTGGATTAATCTACTTTTGGAATTAAATTAGCATTCTCTTTTTCCCTTTGCCCAGCTGGCTTTCAGTTGTTGATAATACAACTGAATAGGGAATAATAATAGGCAGAGAGGTGGAGAGTTTGATCAAAATATAAATAAGTTCAAATAATTTTATGCATTTTATGATTATGTACACCCTCCATCTCAAAGATAATAAATCAAGGTGACTATAAATAAAACTCTACATTTGAAATGACAACATAATTCAAATATATTCCTTTGTTTACCTAAGAAAAATTAGCTCACTTTCTCTTGAGGCAGAGAACAGAGTAAAAAGGAAAATAAAGTGAGTCAAAGAGGTGGTGAGGTGTTGGAGGAGAAACAAAAATATAAGCAGTGATGGATAAAGTAGGCTAGAGTATGGTCAAGGAGAAGTGTGTGGTTATCAGAACTCAGGAGAGCTGGCCCTGAGGAAGTGACCACAGATTGAAGTAGAAATAACAGCAGAACCTGGGGACAGGGAAATAAGAGAAGACACTATTTGTATTGGTGACAATTTTAGGCACATAAGGAAGCATGTGAGTGGCATACATAGAATTTAGTCAATTTTACTCAGTTGGTCAAAAGAACAGTGCTACACTTCACTGCCCTTGGTTTCTTTGTTCAAGGGGAAGGATAGTGTCTTACATGCTTTGAAAAGGCAACTGAATGAGTGCTCCAAGACATCCGAGTGAGTGCTCTGTGATGAAGACAGAGAGAGGCTCTGTAATGATGTCAAAGTGAGTGCTTTCTGATACAGGGTAAGTGCTCTGTCACGACGATGAAGTGAGGGCTCCATGGCAAAAGAGAGAATGCTCTGTGAGGACAGAGAGAGTGATTTTTCACGACAAGAGTAAATTCTCCATGATTAGAGTGTGAGTGCTCTGTGAAGACATAGTGAGTTCTCTGTGGTAACAGAGTGAGTACTCTGTGACGATTACATTGTGAGTGAACTGTAATTACAGAGTGAGTCTTCCATGGTGACAGGCTGAGTGTTCTGTGATGATGAAAGAGTGAATGTTCAGTGACAGCAAGAGTGAATGCCCAGTCATGATGACTCAGGGAGTTCTCTGTGACAAGAGTGATTGCTTTATGATTAACAGAGTTAGTGCTCTGGAATGAGAGTCAGTGCTCTTTGAGAACGACAGAGTGGGTGTCTCTTTTGACAGAGTGAGAACCCTGTGATTACAAAATGAGTTCTCCATGATGTGGTGAATGCTCTGTGCTAACAATAGAGCAAATGCTCTATCTGTAATGATGACAGCATGAGTTCTCTGTTCTGATCGAGTTTGGTGATGATGATAGATTGATTGTTCTTTGTTGATAGATGAAGTGCTCTATCACGGAAGAGTGACTGCTCTCTTATGGCACTCATTGATGACAAGAGGGTGAGTGCTCCGTGAAGACACAGTGAGTGCTCTATGAGGACAGTGGGTGCTCACGATGACAAAGTGAGTCCTCTGTGATGACAGAGTGCTTTGTGATGATGACAGTGTTAGTGTTCTGTGACTACAGAGGGACTGCACTTGTGATGGCAGACAAAGTGAATGCTCTCTGAAGGCAAGAGTGAATGCTTTGTGATAACAGCAGAGTGAATTTTCTGTGCCAACAGAGTTACTGCTCTATGATGACAGAGTTCATTGTTTTCCAAAATGACAAAGAGTCAACTGATATGACATAAGAGAGTAAATGCTCTATGATGACTGAGTTCTCTGAAAACTAGTGAGTGCTTTGTGATGACAGGGTGAGTACTGTATGATGACAGTGGGTCTCTGCGGTGACAGAGTAGGTACTTTGAGATGACAACACTGTGAGTGCTCTGTTGCTACAGAGTAACTTCACTGTGATGACAGAGTGAGTACTCTTTGATGACATAGTGATTACTATGTGATGATCCAGTGAGTGCTTTATGATGGCCACAGATTGATCGGTTTTCTATGACAGATTGAGTACTGTATGATAGCAGAGTGGGTGCTTTATGGTGATGATAATGAGTACTCTATGTTTACAGAGTGAACACTTTGTGATTAAGATATAGTGAAAGCTCTGTAATGAGGGTGAGTGCTCTGTGATGTCAACACAGTGAGTGTTCTGTGATGTCAACACAGTGAATGTTCTGTGATGTCAACACAGTGAGTGCTCAGTGATGTCAACACAGTGAGTGCTCGGTGATGTCAACACACTGAGTGTTCTGTGATGTCATCACAGTGAGTGCTCTGTGATGTCAATATAGTGAGTGTTCTGTGATGTCAACACAGTGAGTGCTTGGTGATGTTAACACAGTGAGTGCTCTGTGATGACAAAGTGAGTCTTAAATGATGACAATGTGAGTGCTCTGTAATGTATTTAGTGCTCAATGATGTCAGCAGCGTGGACGCCCTTTGATGACAGAGTAAGTACTCTAATACAACAGAATGAGTGCTTTTTTGACAACAGAGTGGGTGCTAATGGCAGTAGGTGCTCTATGAAGACACAGTGATTCTTCTATGATGACAATGTGAGTGATTTGTGATAATGACAGAGCAAGTGCTCACCTTTGACTGAGTATATGCTCTGTGATGACAACCGAGTATGTGCTGCGTGATTACAGACTCTGTCAAAACAAAGAGATTGCTCTGTGCTGGCAGAGTGAGTGCTCACTTTTGACAGAGTGAGTACTCTGTTAATCACACGTTAAGCACTATGTGATGATGACTAAGTGCTATTACAGCATCTGTTCTCTATGATAATGAGAGGCTCTGTGATGACGACAGAGTGAGCATTTCGTGTTGACAGAGGGAGTGCTCTGGGATGACATAATGAGTGCTCTTTGATGGCCATAACATTAGTGCTCTATGGTAATAGACTAAGTGGGCTGTGACAATAGCATGAGTGGTCTATGATGACAGTGAGGATGCTCTGTGATGACAGTGTGAGCACTCTGTGATGACATAGTAAGTATACTGTGGTGACAAAGTATCTGTGACAGTCCCACAGTGAGTGTTTTGTGATAACTGTGTGAGTGCCTTCTGATCACAACAGTGAGCACTCTGTGGTGACATCATGAGTGTCCTGTTTTGACAGAATGAGTGCTCCATGCTGTCAGAAAGAGTGTTCTGTAATGATCACACAGTGAGTGCTCTGTGATGACGGAGTGCTCTATGACAACGATGTGATGATCCTATGTGATGATGACACTGTGAGTGCTCTGTGACGACAGTGCTCTGTGATGACAGCAGCATCAGTGATGTGTGATGATGAGAAAGTAAGTGCTGTTTGATTTGATGACAACAGAATGTGTGCTGTGTGATGACATAAAGAACTGTGTGTGTGTGTGTATGTGTGTGTGTGTGTGTGTGTGTGTGTGTGTGTGTGTGATTTATGGGGAGTGAGGAAGAGGAAGCAGAGATGAAGTAAAGAGAGATAGAGACAGAAGTCACAGCTGGAACACCCTAGGTGCTTATAAATGTACACCTCTTGCAAAGTATATTTGATAAAAATGATTTATGTGAGCTATCTAGGGGTAAAAGAGAATGATGAAGGCAAAGAATTAGGTGTGTCACTAAATAATAGTGACTCCCAGGATGTGTTATACCTACAATCGTTAATGCTAGACTCATTTATTCAGTGCTTACTCTCAAAGCTGTACTACTAAGTAAAATGTTCTTTTCTGGACCTTGAGTTTAAACCTTTTTAAGCCAATTGCCTTTGTTCTATCTTCATTTCTGCACTATTTCTGTGGATTGCAGTGGGATTGAATCAAGTTTGGGTTATGAGATAATAATACATGCTATATATCAAAAAAGGAATCAAAGGCTTTCGTGTTCAAATAAATTTTAAAAACTCTGCATAAATACAACCAAATGATTCTCAGCAAATTTTCATTAATCTATTGTAGGCTGCTTCTCACTCACCCCAGCTATAGCACATCCATAGCAAGGTCACAGCATGAAGTGTTCCAAATGTTCTTCACATAGGGAAGCACATGGGAAGTGCTCTACCTTGCTTCTCTTCAAGACTAATAAGGTCTCTCTCATTTTCTTTCTTTCTCACTTATGCTCACACATTTGTCTTGTGAGAAAAATAGTTATTAAAAGTTGAAAAAATCTCAAGCCAATGTAGTTGGCATAAAGATAGAAATATAGATCAATGAAAGAGAATCAAGAATCAGAAAAATGAAATTTTCAATTCATGATCAATTAACTTTTGACTACCTAGATAATTCAGTGAGGGAAGGAATAACATTTTTGACACATGGTGCTAGGACATTGGGATGCAGTTGTGACAAAGGCCAAAGTTAGACCCAGTTCTTATACCACACACAAAAGTTAAAATAGATGATATACCATAGGGCTGAAATTATGAAGTCTTTAGAATTAAATGTAGGTGATATTCTTTGTGATTCTGCACTAGGCAATAACTTATTAGTTATAAAAACAAAATGAAGGCAATGCAAGAAAAAACACAGATAAATTGAATATCACAAAAATTAAAACTTCTTGTGCTGAAAACAATACCATAAAGAAAATGAAAGCTGACATAAAACATTAGAAAGAGAAGATATTTACACATTACACATTTGATAAAGTAATTCAGAATACACAGAGAACTCTTACTAGTAAGCAATAAAAATGTAAATAATACAATTTTAAAATAGACAAAGGAAGTCTTCTAGAAACCTACCCACTGAAACTTGGTGAGAGAAAATGGTAAAAGTAACACACAATTAGTTATTTCCTTGCAAGAGACTAGGTTTGTCAACTAACTGATTAAGTCAGGGAGATCTCTGAAGGAAGACAAGAGGAAGCACTGAGAACTGGTGCCTTTGTGCAAGCCCTCCTAAATCCATGCCGTGGTGACTGGATTGAGCTGCCTGGGGAGAGCAGTAGAGACTGCACAAGACTGCTGCTTGCATGCACTGGAGAGGATAATGATGTCTTGGTGGACACAGAAGGGGAATTTAAAAAACTCTTACAATGCTTCACTATAAAAGTACTGAAGGAACCCAGAGTAGAAGAAACATAGCTCAGCATAATAAAGGCTATATGTGACAATACTACATTAAGTGGAGAAGATACAAAGCACTGACACTAAAATCAGTAAGAAGTCAAGGGTTTCCACTTTGTCTATTCGTACTCTGTGTAGTACTCAAAGTATTAGCAATAGTGATAAGACAAGATAAGCAAATAAAAAGGATATGGATAGGAAAGGAAGAAGTCAATGTATCCTGATTTGCAAAGAATGAGGCTATACATAAGACCCTGAAGACTCCACTAGCAAACTCTTAGAATTGACATACATTTTTATTGAAGACACAAGATACACAATTAACATACAAAAATTTGTAGTCTTCCTATATGACTCATATACTCTGAGAAATCAATCAGGCTGACAATTCTACTCACCATATTAAAAATAAAAATAAAAACCTTAAAAATACCTTGGTATGAAACTACCCAGGAATGTGAAAGACCTCTATGAAAAAACTTTGAATCACCAAAGAAAGTAAGTTGAGAAAACACTAGAAGATGGAAAGGCCTCCCATGTTCATGGATAGAAAGGATGAGTATTATGGGCATGACCATCCTACCAGAGGTGATCTGTAGAAACAGTGGAATTCCAATCAAAATTGCAGTCCATTCTTTATAGAAAAAAAAATCATCTTCAAATTCTTATGGAAGCACAAAAGACCTCAAAAAGCTAAAGCAATCCTGAGCAAAAGGAGTTGTGCTGGATGAGATGCTCATGTCAGTCAGTATCATTTTGATTTCTTGCAGAACAATCCAAGTACATGGCTTCTTCAGAAATAGGGTCTTACAATTGAGTACCAGAAGGTAACAAAGAGCACTGGCAAGAAACTAAAATGTTTGGCAGTGGGTATTTGAGAGCTCACTAGCCCAAAACTCCAAAATAGGTAGTCTATTCCTGGCACTGAGGTTTTTATTTGTTAGTCTGTGATGTCTAGTAGGGGCATAGTCACCATATTGTAAGGTCACACTAAACTCTTTTTATGTATATATTTATGAATATATGAAGCTTTATAATAGTAGATTTTTATAGGATTTTGCCAAAAGGTCTTGAATGTTATCCCTCCCTTTACTCCTCTATCTTGTGCTCCTATCACCTACCCCATTTAATTCTACTTGTTTCATTATTCCTCCCTATCCGCTTTATATCACTACCTTCTATCTACTGTCTAGCTTTCATAGTGCTGGAAAGTGCTGTGCACACTACAAAAAGAGAAAAGTAGTCATTGGTCTTCCCTACTTACAAATCTTTGAGCTATGATAATGACCAGCCAGTAAGACTGGCCACTGGTTCACTTAGTGGCAGGAATGTCATAGAAATCACCAACTCTTCTGATGGGATCTAAGGCCTGTTTCTTGAGATGGAACACGTATTTGGCACTGTTAATGGGGCCAAGAACCCTGTGGCTTGATAGGTCAGAAGCTCTAGAAGAAAACCTAGTATTGCTATTCTCCTAAATGAACATAGTATTACAATGATTCCTGATGACTTATTGCTATATCCCCCAGGTCTCTTCAGAGAAGCTTCTTCTTGAAGTAGATGAAAATTAACATAGAGATCCACAATTGGCCAGTGTGCAAAGAACAAGAGACAGTGGAGTGATCAACCCTAAATAGGATGTCTCTATCTCATCTGTGGTAGTATGAATGTATTGACCCCCAGAAGCTCATAGGGCATGGCACTATTAGGAGGTGTGGCTTTTTTGGAGTGGGTATGGCCTTCTTAGAGGAAGTGTGTCACTTCAGGGAAAGGCTTTAAGGTTCTTATCCTCAGGATACCACACCATGTCTCAGTCGACTTCTTGTTGCCTGCAATATATTGGACTTTCAGCTACTTCTCCACCACTGTGTCTGCCTGTGTGTTGCCATGCTCCCTGCCGTGGTGATAATGGACTGAACCTCTGAAACTGTAAGCAAACCACCACAATTAAATGTTTTCCTTATAAGAATTGCCATGGTCATGGTGTCTCTTCATAGCAATAGAAACCCTAACTAAAACAGAAGTTGGTACCAGGTTGGTATTGTTGTAATATGCCCGGCCATGTTTTGTTTGGAGGAATTTGGACTTTGGTACTTTGGGTTATGAAAACAGTGGGGTGTTTTAAGCACTGATTAATGGGCCATAATAGTAGGAGCATGGAAGACAGAGGTGCTAAGAGTTATTTGAACTGTTGGGGACTCACTCAAGAGGTTTCAGAGGAAAATAATTTCAATATGTTGCCTAAAGATCGTTCTTATGACATTTTGGTGAAGAAAGTGGCTGTTTTTGCCCTTGTTCAAAGAGTCTGCCTAATGCTAAAGTGAAGAGTTTTGAATTAATTCCGTTGACAGAGGAAATCCCAAAACCACCTAGTATAGACATGTCATGTTACAAGTAGTAACTCTGATGAAGATTTATAAAAGTTTTTTTTTTTTTTTTCAGAGCTGAGGACTGAACCCAGGGCCTTGCGCTTGCTAGGCAAGCGCTCTACCACTAAGCTAAATCCCCAACCGAAGATTTATAATGAAAAGGAGTAAATTGAGCAGGGTAAATTACAAAATGTAAATTTTGAGGAGAAAAAGAGCACAAGGAAGTGGAATGGAACTAAGGCCTGTGTTCAAGGAGATAAACGAATTAATAAATAGAATAAAGAGAGTGGTGACCTCAGGGCAAGATCCTACCCAGCTAAGTTTCCAACTTGTGAAAAGAAACTAAAGAAAAGCTTAGAAAAGGGTGTGGTGGTACACACCTTTAATCCCAGTACTTAGAAGACAGACTGGTAGACCTCTGAATTTGAGACCAGCCTGGTCTACAGAGCAAATTTCAGAACAGCCAAGCTTGGCATTGAAAGACAGAAAGCTGGTGAAGATGTAATTGAGGCCATGTTCCAGCCCCAGCAAGCAGCAGAACTTGCAGCTTCGGCCATGTGGTTCTGGCTTTAGAGTTAAAGATAGAAGAAGCAGCTATGGAATTTGCCTCCATGCCTAAGGAAAGTCCCTGAGACCAAGCATGTGTCACGGGTGTCCCTGAATGGAGGCCTAGAGAGGTCATTTCTTGAATCTGTGAAGTTGAAGCCTGGATTGCCTTGGAGACCCCAAAATGTTAGAGATGTCAGAGCCATAGGATACCTGCCGAGGAGAGCTGCTAACAGGGAGTGGAACCAGTCCAAGAGGAAGTGTGTTGCAGTCAACAAAGCTGAATGAAGTTGGAGATCTGAAGAGCATTGTGACATCAGACATAGAAATGCAGAATTTGGAGTTTGCCTGTTTTTTTGTTTTTTGTTTTTTTACTTGCTTTGGCCTAGTATCTCCTCACTATGCTCCTGTTCCTACATCTTGGTATGGTAATGTATACCTGTGCCATTATATGTTGTTAAGTATGTGATCTGCTTTTTTATTTTGATTTTACAGGGGATTACAGTTGAGAGATTGCAGGAATATCAGAAGAGACTTTGGACTTTTAAACATTATCGAGACTGTGATAGACTATGGGGACTTTTGAAGTTGGACTAAATGCATTTTTGCGTTATGATATTGTTATAAGCTTATGGGGGCCAGGGAGTAGAATGTGTTAATTTGAATGTAATCAGCTCCCATAAGCTCAAAGGGAATGGCACTGTTAGTTGCTGTGTCATGGTGTCTCTTTACAGCAATAGAAACTCTAAGACAACATCCCTCCCCTTATGGCTCAGGGATCTATATGGAGAGGGTGGGAAGATCAGATCCTAAGATCCAGAGGTGGTAAATGACTTCAAAGAAACGGTGTTTTCTGACCATGGATAGCTACAAATGTGAATTACAGTGATTATGACAGCCTGCACAAGACCTGCAGACATTCAACCAAGCGAACCCCAGCATGGAAGGAAAGAGGTAGGCAAGAAATCCTATCAGTAGGTGAGGAGCTATGGGCGTTTGATAGCTTCTGGAAGAAAAAGCATTAGTTTTCTTTAATAGTGTCACCCACAGTAGGTCTACTACACTCTGGGGCAGGCCCCACCCTCAAGAGTAGTGGGCAATACAATTTAGACTCAATGGATTTATGGAGAAAAATCAAAGATAGATGGGCAAAGTGGTAAGTAAGAATGGAGTGGGTGGATCTGAGAGGATTTAGTGGGAGGGGTGAATATAATTAGAATTCATTGTATGCAATTCTAAAAGAATTAATAAAAATAGTAATCAAAAGAAAAAGAAAATGGAAATAATATTGTGTGTGAGGAATATAGTAGAAATTAAAATTCGAGGAAAAGAAATCTCAAAAAATACTGCATAAAAAAGTAAAATTCTAAATTGACAAGTAAATATTACCCGGAAATACTTGTGTCTTTGCTACATAGCATCTCTTGCTGCTCACCTGAACTGCAAGGGACAAAAAACCATTGACAGAGTTCATTCTGTATATTATCTTAAATGCAATGGGAGAAATGATGACGGTAAATTGGAATAATGGCTTCTCATTCTCCTCATTTCTAAAATTATTTGATTCATTGATATTCAAATTTTTCCAAGAAATTCAATTCAATCATAGAAATATACTTACTTTTATAAAGATAATTCTTTTACAATTAACCCATTATTCACTGATGTACTTCACCTTTGCTTTAGGGCTTTATGACAGAAGGCGATGGACATGATAGATCAAACCATTCATGGTCTATCAACATTGAATTTTAAGAGATGTAAAAAGCTCTGGTAATTTCTGCACATCTACTTTAATCTCAGTATTCAATTCTGATATTCCTAAAGACAAGAATCTGGGTGTGATTAGGTTTGAACTTTGTGTAAATGATAGGAATTGGCGGACTATTTTACCATTTTCAATCTTATTGCTTTTTGGAATGGTTGCAATAATTGTGAAGAGATAAAATCTAGATGAACTTTTTAAAAGCTTGACTTGACTTTTTAAAAGATGCTTGATTTCACATTGGAATTGAGGGAAAGGTTAAGCCAGCTCTTCCATGTACACGGTTGCCTCTTGGTGAGTCACATGGTGTTTGGAATTTGACAAGTTGTGATGTTTTCCTCAACATGTAACACTAGAAAATATGACACCCAAAAACCAACTTGCAAGATGTATTTTTCTTAAAACATCTTACAAATTATGAAATGTTCCATTTTAGCATGCTTTGAGTTAACTCTTTTTTTTAGGAAGCATTGGTTTTTAATTAATGCCAACTACTGAGTTTGAGGTTAAGTCATAGCTCGGGCTGCTGCAATTTTATTTTATTTTTTATTACTTCTAACCTTTTGTTCGTGAACCTTCTCATTAGCACATACATTTGGAAAGGAATTTAAAAAAAAAATAGGAACCTCTTAGGTTCCCTAGAATCAGTAGAAGTGAACTGAACCAATGTACATCATGTGATATTACAATATCCCCCTTTACTATACTTAGTAACAGCAATACAATTTAAGGTTAAGGACAGTACCAAATAACTCATGGGTAATTAGGTTTTGAAATTTTAAGAAATAATATATTAAAAGCATGGCATAATTCTTGTAGAAGAGATGCCTGGCCTTTTATGAAAAAATTTGAGTTACTATACAACCTATAATGTATATTATGCTGAAAATAATTTAAGGTTAAATTTTATCTGTGTGTTGTGTTTGGGTATATGGACATTTGCATGTTGGTCTCTATATTTAGATACTTGGGGCTCGAATATCTATCTAGAGCCTGAGAAAGCTGAATAAACAAAAAAGGGCTAAAACTCCTTTAAGAGTTTTGGCCAAACAGTTTCTGCAGGTCAGTGAGCTCTTGAGCTGCTAGTACATTAAGTAGAAACAAAAAACTAAGTAAAAACGCCTGCTACAATGCAAACACTGGCATTCTAGAGCTCTAGGAAGGTTGAATGCAGTTCCTGGTCAGACAAATCTCCAACCAGTCGCAAGTTTCACACTTGGTTTTCACAACCTGTGAAGCGGGCGGAGCCAGCTCCGCGTGTAGAGGATCCAGGTATAGCTTAGCAGTCTAAAGTTGGCTTGTATGGTCAAAAAAAAGGCTAAAGATATGCAGTAAAAGAGGTCCAGATGGAAAAACCTCTAAGCAGGTTACACTGTGTGTAGGTTTAAGAAACAAAGAAAAAGGATATAGTCATAGAACAAAATATGAATAGTTTATAAAATGAAGTTTTTAAAAAGAGAGTAAAAAAGAAAAAGGCATGTAAGATGGGAAATACACAGCTAGTCTGGATCCCGAGTACTGTGTTGATTTTGAATTTTTTGATTGTTAATCAACAAACAACAGCTGCAAAGAGACCTGGAATTGAAAGAGGGACTGTTGAAATAAATCAGGCTATTTCTACTTTAGGAATGCCTTAACTTTTAAAAAGTCAAGAAATATATTTGTCAAATGGAAATAAAAAATGCTTTGTAGTTCTGTTCACACAGGAGATGAGAGGTTGTGGATTCCTTCAGGGTTGATATGGATCAGGCTTGATCATGCGAGACCTCCTGAAACTTCACAGGTGATATCTATCAGCAAAGATTACTACTGGTCTTCCCAGGACTTGGTCATTATCTCAAAATTTACTCTCTGGGACCCTAAAGATACTTCATTCACTGACAGCAGAAAGAAGTACAGAGAAAACTATGCTCACATTCCCAAGAGTTGGGGGATATGGGTGGTTTTCGGTCATTTGGTGGGTTATGGATGTTTGTTATCATTTAGGGGAATATAGAATATTGTTACAAATTTAAAATTATTTTTGTTTCATTTATATATGTTTCTACTCTTGAAGGATTTTTTGTGTATTGATAAAAATTTAGTTCTTTTTGTTACAACATATTGTATATATGTTTCTATTCTTGTTTAAGGTATTGTACATATGCAGTTTATTTTAAGGTAAAATTCTAGTTTTTGAAAGCTGTTATTATAAACTATATAGGATAATCAGGAAACATAGTTTAGCAGTTAGTCATTTATAACAATCAAATTTGTAGATATGTTAGGTATGTTTTCTAGATTAAATATATTTTAAATAGATAGATGGTCTTCAAACCTTTGAAAGACCTATAGAATATTGCATTTAAAATGTTTTGTTAACTTAAAAGTTTTTCATGACAATGAGACACATCTGCTGCTGGCAGCATCAATTTACTTCAGAGAGGATGATGGGCATTCAAGAAACTCCTTATGGAGTTTGCTTTCATTGTGGCAAGGTTAGCCAATAGGCAAAAAAAGTGTTCTTGCCTTTGACTGCTGATAATGTGCTGTGCAGACTGGACATGTAGGACACAAAGGAAAGGGACCGAAGAACTTTGCTAAAACAAGGCAGGACTGTCCAAAATTCCTGCTTCATAGAAAAGTCTACCAGATACTCTAAGCCTGTAGGCTAAAGATGGATGCCCCAACATTGTAGAGGAATTTTGGGTGATTGCCCAGGCAGCCAAATTTCTCTGTTGTTAAGTAATATTGCATTCTTCTGGGTCTTTGATGGAGTTGAAGACTAAATAGTTATAGTTGCAGTTTTCCTTAGTTATGATAGAAAGTAAATTAGGTGTAAAATTTTGGATTCATTAAGATAGGATAGATAATGCATGATTTTCTCTGAATATGCTAATCACAAATGAACAGAATATTGTGAATGTAATCCTTACTTGATAATTGTTATTGTATATAGTCTTACTATGCTTAAATTAAAACCTTTTCATTTTTATTTAGACAAAAAGGGGGAAATGTTGTAGAATATTATTTTAAGGTGTGTTACTTTTGTTTATGTTGCATCTGTTTTAACTCTGTGAACCTGTGTTACTTTGCCTGTCTAAAACACCTAACTGGTCTAATAAAGAACTGAATGGCCAATAGCAAGGCAGGAGAGAGAGATAGGCAGAGTTGGCAGGCAAGGAGTGTAAATAGAAGGAGAAATATGGGAAGGGAGGATTGAAAAGAAGGAGTCAGAGAAGGGGAGGACATCAGGGGCCAGCCACCCAGCTACACACCCAGCAAGCCACGGAGTAAGAGTAAGATTTATGGAAGAGAACAAGAAAAGCCCAGAGGCAAAGGGTAGTCAGGATAATTTAAAGTTAAGAAAGGATGGCTACTGGAGCTCCACCTGAGGCCTGGCCGTGGATCTCTGCATCTGCTTCCATCAGTCATTGAATGAGAGTTCTATCTAAAGAGTTAGGGTGTTCAGCCATCTGATCACCAGAGTAGGTCAGTTCGGGCTTTCTCTCTACCATTGCCAGTAGTCTATTGTGGAGGTATCTTTGTGGATTTCTGGGGACCTCTCTAGCACTTTGCTTCTTCCTATTCCCATGGGGTCTTGGTTTATCATGGTATCTCTTTCCTTGTTCTCCCTCTCTGTTCTTGTTCCAGCTGGGATCTCCCACTCCCCTAAGCTCTCTTTTCCCTGACCCTTGCCCTTCATTACCCCCCCCCCCCGACATCCAGTTTGCTCATGTAGATCTCATCCATTTCTCTGTCATTGGGTGATCCCTGTGTCTTTCTTAGGGTCCTCTTTACTATGTAGCCTCCCTGGAGTTTTGAGTATCAGTCTAGTCATCCTTTGCTTTACATCTAGTATCCACCTATGAGATAGTACATACCATGTTTGTCTTTCTGAGTCTGGGTTACCTCACTCAGGATGATTTTTTTCTAGATCCATCCATTTGCCTGCAAACCTTATGATGTCATTGTTTTTCTCTGCTGAGTAGTATTCCATTGTGTATATGTACCACATTTTATTTATCCATTCTTCAGTTGAAGGGCATCGGGGAGAGAGAGAGAGAGAGAGAGAGAGAGAGAGAGAGAGAGAGAGAGAGAGGAGGGATTATATGAGCAAGATATATTGAGACCATGATTGGAAAAAGCACAGGGACAAATAGCCAAACTAGTGGAAACACAGGAACTATGAACCAATAGCTGGGAAGCTCCCATGGAACTGGATCAGGCCCTCTGGATAAGTAAGACAGTCAATTAGCTTGAACTATTTAGGAGGCCCCCAGGCAGTAGGACCAGGACCTGTCCTTAGTGCATGAGCTGGCTTTTTGGAACCTAGAGCCTATGCTGGGACACTTTGCTCAGCCTAGGTGAAGAGAGGAGGGGACTGGACCTGCCTCAACTGAATCTACCAGGCTGAGTTGAATCCCCAGGGGAGTCCTTGCATTGGAGGAGGGAGGAATGGGGGAGGGAGGGGGGAAGGGCAGGAGGAGGGAGGACAGAGGAATCCATCGCTGATATGTAAAATTAAATTAATTATAAAATAAAAAAGGAAAAAAAAAGAAAAGCTGGCTAAAAACTAAGTCAACCTAAGATCAGGCATTCATAATTAAGAATAAGTCTCCATGTATGAATTTATTAGAGAGCTGGGTGGTGGGCCTCCCAAAAAGAGCAACAACCTCCAGCAACATATATGTGTATGTGTGTGTGTGTGTGTGTGTGTGTGTGTGTGTGTGTGTGTGTGTTTCAAATCACTTTCCTGAGCAGGAAAATAGTATATTTATAGTCCTTCTTTATTTGATAGTTTCATACATGTATACAAAGTTTTGTGATTATATTTATCCCCATCACCCTCTAATGCCCCTTTCCTTTCCCTCTGAACCATTATTTCTTCCCGATTAGTTCCCTAGTGGTGACATCATTGAAGAAAATGTACAGCAACCATTAATAACCAGTAACTCCTCAGGCAGGAGTGAGGCGTCATGGGTACCTCCTCTTTCCTTGATAGAGTGTTAAAGGGTCCAACCTTGTGCATGTATCCATTGCTGCTTTGTGATCATAGTTGAAATATCATATTGTATCTGGATGCCAGCATTTCATAGCTCACCTCCATACCCTCTAGTATGGGCATATTTTTTGCTTTCATTTCTATGATGTTCCAGAAGCTTCTGCAAATGGGGTATCAACTGCAAGCACGAGTTAATCCCTGTTCTAACTTTAGCCTCCATTAGGCTGAAAATAGTTTTCCTCCATATATGTGGATGTTCAAAACTCCAGAATTGAGTCAGCAGGGTCTATGCCAGACTGACATTCCTCTGAAGCTCTGGAACCACATATAGAATCCCAAGTTAGCCATTTCAACTTTGTTTCTCCTTTCCTACCCTCAAGACATCTGTTTACCTCATTCTCAAGTGCATATTTTAGTTTTTTATTACATTTATTGTTTTATGTTTTTTAAGTTCTATATCTCCTTCTGTGCTTCAATGTATATTTTAGAAATTACAAAAATTTCAAAATTACAAAAAATGCATTTTGACTTACTAGCACGTCACACAAATTATTACTTTAAAAACATTCTTAATAATTGAGAAGCCTGGAACATGCAATCTGCACTTACCCGCCTGACTGCTTTTATTGTTGTTGTGAGTTTTGGTTCTCTCTATATTTTAGACTAAAAAATTTTTACTATGAATATTTTATATGGTAAACATTTGAATATTTGTCCTGAATTTATGCTTCCAGTGCTTCATTTCCTCCTGTACCTTCATGATTACCTTTGGGATCATTTTCCTTCATCATGAAGAACGGACTTTAATGTATATTGTTATGATTTCATTTTAAAGGCAATATTAATACAAACTTGTTAGAAACCAATTCCCTTAGCTTTTCTTTATCAGAAAGCATGCTGATTTTACCTTTACCATTGGAAGGTTTTGGTTGTATTTGACATAGACATTTGAGTCTGCAACTAATTTTCTTTAAGCACTTTGAGATTTTTTTTTTCCACTGTCTTCTGGCATGTAGTGTTTCTACTGAGAAGTCAGTGTTACCTGCGTACTGTACTTCTAGAGGTGATACACGGTTTTTGTCTGTTGCCTTGTAATTTGTCTTAGGTATTTAGAAAATAGATGGTTATATGCCTAGTTTGTGTCTTTTTGTATTGATCTTGATTTTGTTTAAATTTTGTCTTTATTAATTTATATCTTCCACAAATTCTGGAAAATTCCTGTTTTTTTTTCTTTTTACATATTGCTTCATGCGCATTTTCTCTAGTCTTGTCTTCAGAAATTCTACCTTCACATATATTGTAAAATTTGAGCACATTATATATTTCTTAATTCCATCCTCATTCATTTCTAGCCTTTTAATTTCAGTATTTTCTATCACTTCTACTTCTAATTCATGCGATTTGTCTTTTCTTGTGTATTGTCTTCTGTCAAGCCTTTGATTGAGTATTTAATTCAGATATTTTATAATTGTAAAATACAGATTTAGTTCTTTCATATAAATTTCAGCCTCTTGCTAATTTTATTCTTTAGTCTTTAGTTTGCCAACCTTTTCATCTATTTTATTAAACAATGGTATTATTTTTGTATGTCTCCGCTACTTTGAAATGCATTATATGGGTTACATTCATGATTGCTTCTATAATCTGACACTTCTATCACATGCCATAATTTATGTGCTTCAAAATATACACATAGTCTAGATCACTTTCTTTTCTGCTAGAGAGAATTGAGTATTTCCTCTGCTTAGGAAAAAAAAGAGGTATAGTGGGGGTAGGCTAGAGGTTTAGCACCTCAACACAGTTAGGCACTGAGTCATGTTGACGCTGGGTGGTAATTCTGTAAGGACTCAATCTTTGTCTGGGTTCTCCTGATTCCTATGGCATGGCCACTGTGGATTTCAATGGAGAGCCTGAACTCTGTCTACTTAGCCCTGAAAAGCAGTTAGAATTGCTTTATCAATTGTAGATTTTAAACTTAGATCTTCAACCTCACACTCCATGGACCTTCAAAATTTTGTCTTAGACAGAATCTATCCCTGGTGCATGAGCTGACTTTTTGGAGCCCATTACCTATGGTGGGACACTTTTCACAGCCTTGATGCAGAGGGGAGAGGCTTGGACCTGCCTCAACTGAATGTACCAGGCTTTGCTGACTCCCCATCGGAGGCCTTACCTTTTCTGAGGAGGCGATGGCGATGGGTGGGTGATTGGGGGGGGGGGGAGCAGGGGGAAGAGTGGGAGGAGGAATGAGAGGGGCATCTGTGGTTGGTATGTAAAAATGAATAAAAAAATTCTTAATAAAAAATGAAATAAAATAACAAAAATAAGTGAAAGAAAGAAAGAAAGAAAGAAAGAAAGAAAGAAAGAAAGAAAGAAAGAAAGAAAGAAAGAAAGAAAGAAGAAAAGAAAAGAAATGAATACTTATTTGGTACTTCACACTTTCAGCTCTCCGTATTTATCATTCTATCCCCCAATACAAAAGTAACCATTTTTTTCTTAATATATCAGCAGGAGCCTCTGCCATATTTTCAGGCTCCCACCATGCATGAGTAAATGTCCAGTGTCTGTAAGGACAATGTTGTTTTGATATATTGCTCATAATCTAAGAAATAAAAGCTTGCCTGAAGATCAGAGGACAGAGCTGGCCACAGTTCTCTATAGAGGTCAGGCAGTAGTAGCACACTCCTTTAATTCTAGCATCCAGGAGGCAGAGGCAGAGATCTGTCTGGATCTCTGTGAGTTCAAGGCCATGCTGGGCTACAGGAGATTAATCCAGTCTAAAAGAGAAACAGCCAGGTGGTGGTGGCACACACCTTTAATCCCAGCACTAGGAAAATTGAGACAGGAACTGATATTGCTGGGCATAGAAAGGAGTATAAGGTGGGAGGAGACAGGAATTCAGGTCTTTTCAGGTTCTTGCAGGCTGAGGAGTTAGTGAATTAAGAGGTGGCTTGTGCCAGGCAGTGGTGGCGCATGCCTTTAATCCCACCACTTGGGAGGCAGAGCCAGGCAGATCTCTTGAGTTCAATGTCAGCCCGGTCTACAGAGTGAGATCCAGGACAGGCACCAAAACTACACTGAGAAACCCTGTCTCAAAAAACCAATAAATAAATAAATAAATAAATAAATAAATAAATAAATAAATAAAAATAGGTGCCTTGCTCTGCTTCTCTGATCTTTCAACTTTCACCCTGATATCTGTTTTTTTTTTATTTTAATTAAGACCAAGTAGGATTTGTGTAACACAATGTATTTCTGATCCTTAGTGTCAGTTCGTCAGTCTTTAAGGGTTGTTTCCTTTGCTTGCTTTTTTTTTTTTTAAGTTAGCCATCATCCTCCTAGAGGGGCATAATGCCTAGGCACCATGAAACTCTAGGATATTTCACCTTTCCCAAAGGTTTTAGTCTTGTTCATTTCTTATAACTCTAAGAACTCAACAGATGTCTTGTGTAGAGCAAAGTCTTGAACTTACAACCCCGTAAGTCTTTTTTATGATCATTTTTTATAGTTAGTATACAAAGTCACAGTTTTCATATGGCATTGTCGTATATGCTTTGTTCTTATTTGTACCCCATCTTCATTTCTGACCCTTGTCCCCCTGTTTTCTCTTGCTGAAAACAATCGAGCAATCCTAAGTGAAATGCAATGGTGGAAACATCACAACGCTGGTTCTAAAATTATACTACAGAGACATAGTAATAAAACTGTATGGTACTGATGAAAAAAGAAACATATGGACAGACCAGTGCCATAGAAGAGGAGACCCGTATATGAGGCCTGTGACTGCTTAAAGTTCAGCTTGTTTCTCTTCCCCCAGCAGAGGTGATATGGCTGTGCCAACCTGTGGATTTCAACTTTCAGCCTGTAATTAGAATCAGCATCTGCTATAAAGAAATGTCAACTACCATCTCCCTTCATATCTGGATACTCCCCTCCTTCTGACAACTCAATCTCTCTAGCTCTCATTGCTTCCGCAGTTTTCTCATACATTATTAACGACAATATTTCCTTATACAGGTATCAGTTTTTCTATTTTTATGAATATCATTATTATCCTGTTACATCTCTTCTAGAACCAGACTCAAATCTGCTTTACCTATATCATACATGCTGGTTTGTGGCAAGAGAAAATTCTGTTCAAACTTATCATTATATTTCTAGCATTATTAAATAATTTTGTACAGTTTTAAGAGGATGCTTTACTGTGAGTGCTTAATGAAGCATAATTCATCCAACTCTTATACTAAAACCACGAGGGGAAAAAAAAACCTTTAAAATCATTTTCTAAATAGAAAAATTGAAACTCATAGGCTAAGTGTCCAGTGTTCTCAAACAACTGTTGGTGAAGTTAGTATTCTTGGTTTAGATTACCAGGGTCTACTAGTTCCCATGCTTTTGTTTGAATATGTGGGAGATTAATCTTTCTTCATGATATTTCCTATTTGATTTTTTTCTCCCCAAATAGGCTAAATTCCTAAACTACAGGAATCAATTTAGTATTGAATTCATAATACTACTCTTGTTTATGGTCTTGAAAATATATTGGTTTGACATTTTGGTAAAATCTACAACCAAAGTGTATGTGTAACAAAATTCCTAATGAAAATTCACTGAGCATTTAGAAAATGGAACCAACATGTGGCATTGTCTATTGAGTTTCTGCTCATGCTGCTTTCTGATGGTTTGTGGAATATTGTGTTAGTTTTTTAGGGCTAATGAGTTCGGGTTAATTTCTTTACCCCTCTCAGCCAAGTCTTTCCACAACATGGCTTCTCCCATGGGGTCCTTGCTAATAAATACTTTAATTGAACTGCTTTATTAAAATGAGTGTCTATATGATCATCTAGACACCCCACAGATTGAGGAGAGATTATGAGTTCAAACGAGATGGGGGTAGGCAAATCCAGGTTTGATCCTGATTCTACATTGCCACAAAACCTGATAATAAAGGAATCCAAGGTAACAGGAAATTAGTAAACTGAATGAAATGAAACTAAGTACTCAAGAAGTTTACCTTTAGCAAATCGTCAGTATTTATTAAGCACTGAAGAAGAAAATTATTTCCCAGCACAAGAAGTAGGAAGCCATTGACTTTCTATTGTTTTCACCGGCTCTTCGAATTCATCCTTCAGTAATTTTGTTCACCCAGCTAGATGATGGTTTAACTTGTCATCCTTATAAATCAACCTACTATAAAAATGAAATAAAACATAGTAAAATAAAGTCTCTATGTCCATCTAGAAAAAAATGTCCCTGATTTCTTATATTTTCCCCAAGCAGCTACAACTATTTATAATTTGTTTACTTTTGCATAAACTTTTACTTTTAATTTTTTTATATTTTAATATAATGATGTAACATGAATTGCTAAATGGTCTTATTAATAAAAAACCCGGAGCCAGATATTGGGGTGAAAGCTGAAAGATCAGAGGAATAGAACAAGCCACAGCCACAAGTTCTTACCGCTAGGAAATCCTCAGCCCAAGAGAGAGCTACTTCCTGTATACTCATGCCTATATACCTTCCTGTGCCATCTTACTTCCTCTCTCTGCCCAGCTATATTACTTCCTCTTTCCGTCCAGCTCTATCACTTCCTGTCTGTCTGTACAGACCTCCAGACCTCTATGTTAGCTAGTGCTGGGATGAAAGGGGTGGGACACCATGTCTGGCTCTGTTCCCAGTGTGGCCTTGAACTCACAGAGATCGAGATGAATCTCTGCCTCTTGAATGCTAATATTAAAGGTGTGTGCTACCACTGCCTGATCTCTATGTTTAATATAGTGGCTGGCTTTTTCCTATGATTTCCCAGGCAAGCTTTATTTGTTAGTGCACAAATAAAATATCACCACATAATGACATTATTATCTCCTTCCATTTCCTTCCTCCAAACTATCCCAAATACCCCTCTCTATTCTCTTTCAAATTCATGGTCTCTTTCTCCATTAGTTATTGGTGTGTGTGTATGTGTGTGTGTGTGTGTGTGTGTGTGTGTGTGTGTGTGGTGTATGTGTGTATGTATTGTTACACACACATATACCCTGATCCTCTTGCTCTTACAGTCTTTCTGCCCCTTCTTCTGATTGTTCCCAGAGCATTAGGTGCAAGAGTTTTTGTGCAGATGTACACACTGGAACCGGGTTCACAACCCTTAATTTTGATTGATTGTGGTTTTCTGCAACTGTCTCCATCTATTGCAAAAAGAAGTTTCCTTGATGAGGTGAGGACTTTACTTATCTGTGGGTATAAAGACAAAATTGAGTGTGTAGTTAGGGATTATACTGGTTTAGTAAGGTAGCACTTGTAGGTTCCCCTCCAAGATCCATGATTTCACCAGCTCTGAGCAGTTAGCTAGATTTCCAGTACCAGGTATAACTTTGCTCCTTTTGAGCAACTATGAAGTCTAATTAGAGAGGTGTTGGTTATTTCCAAAGAATGTATGCCACTACTACACCTTAGGGTTATTGTCACCATGATGGTCAATCCTTTTATAGTTAATATTTTTATTCTTATGCATGGAATCCAGCACTTACACATGCTAAATCTATCACTGTGATTTATCTGGAGTTTCCATTTTTGTTATTTACATTTTATTTTGCAGTTTTTGCTAGTTCTTTGAGAATTTCAAACAATGTATTTTAAGCATATTCACTCTCTAGCTCCTCCAAGACCCCCTGCCTTTGATACCTACCTGACTTTGTGTTCTTTTTTCTTTTTTTTAACTATCAAGTCCAATTTGTGCCACTCTTGTATTCTTGGATATGTGGCCTTCCACCAGCGTGTTTTTTTTCTTAAATAGCTTCATTTGTACAGTTTCATGTAAGCTGTAATGTACTACCTTGTAAATAGAACTTTTCAAAAGAGCCAAACCTTCTTAAAAGTAATTTCTAGTTTTCATACTAGTAAAAGTTCTTTTTAACATATCAACTCTCTATATGTAAGTAAAACCTAAATAGCATGTAAATTTTCCTATATTAGAATTTGGTATTGGTTGAAACCTCATAATAACTAGCACTGTCAAATATTTTATATGTTAAGAGGACAAATGGTCTTTGAATGTTAATAGCCCTCTCTATTCCTAGACCTAAAACAGGCTTATAGACGAATTACTAAATAGTCATATTAAATGAAAATCCAGAGCCAGGTATAGGGGTGAAAACCTGAGAGATCAGAAAAATAGGAAAAGCCACAAGCTAACCTCTGCTAAACCTCACCTCACTGACACCTCAGTCTCCAAAGTGACCTACTTCCTGTATACCCACGCCTATATGCCTTGCTGTTCTGTCACCTGATTTGCTCTCTGTCCAGCTGTATCACTTCCTCTTCCTGCCTAGCTCTGTCACTTCCTATCTGTCTGTACAAATCTCCAGACCTCCATGGTTAGTGCTGGGATTAAAGGCGTGTGTCACCACGCTTGGATCTGTTCCCAGTATGGCTTTGAACTCACAGAGATCCAGATAGATCCCTGCCTCCCAAATGATAAGATTAGAGGCATGTGCTACCATTGCCTGACTTAGATGTTTAATATAGTGGCTGGCTTTTTCCTCTGATCCTCAGATAATTTTACTGGGGGACACAGTATATTGGGGGGCACAATACATCACCACACAGGTTCATCCTTATAGCATGAGAAAAAGCAATGGAAAACTCTCAATTTAAATTGCATGTCACCTGATGAAGAAGTAGAAACACAGAATGGTGAAGGAGAAGAGAATGGTGTTATTGTTGTTAAAAGATGAGGGAGGACAAAAGAATGAGATTATTAATGCTAAAGGAAGATGAATGAGAAATGTATGGAATTACTGCTTTGATGTCAGCCAAGACAACCCTCTTGCTTTGAAGGTGAAAAGCAGACTCTAAAGTGGTTCAGTTAGGGGTACACATTTGATGTCAATGATAGATTGTGAAGAGTGTATCTCTTAGCATAATGGTGTGTCAATCTGAGCACTCACTGAAGCTTCTTCACAAATAAACTGTTTTGTATTGCTATTATAGTAATGTTATTACTAGATTTGTGTATATGAGTGATTGCTACATGCATGCCTGGTATCTGTGAAGATCAGAATATGGTGTCAACTCCACTATAATTACAGTTACATATTGTTGTGAGTCACCACGTGTGTGCTGGGAACCAAACCCAGGTCCTCTGCCGGTGCCAGTCCAGGGGCTGGTCCTATCCCTAATCATTACTATTTGAACTAGCTGATTAACCTATAATAAAACTGCCTATAAAAAATAAAGTCAAATATTATAAAACATTTACAGTGATGAAGTACACATTTAATCTGATTTAAATGTACATCATAACTAGCCAGGGTCTAACAGTTAGACATATGTACCTGTCTTAGTGTTCCATTACTGTGAAGAGACACCATAACCAAAGAAACTCTTATTAAAAAAAAAAAAACATTTAGTTGGGGCTTACTTACCATTCCAGATGTTAGTCCATAATCATCATGACAGGAAGCAAGGAGGCAGGTAAGTCATAGCACAGAAGCAGACGCTGAAAGCTTTACATACTGGTTTATATTCAGCAAACGTAACGAGACTGGACCTGACATGCTCTTTTGAAACCTCAAAATACACACCCAGTGACACACTCCTTCAATAAGGCTACATCTCCTAATCTTTCCCAAACAGTTCCACTAACTGGGAGCCAAGTGTTCAAACACATGAGCCTGTGAAGACTATTTTCATTAAAACCATCATAATTTGCTTCCAAAATTCTTTCACTCTTGGAATGAACTCCATTTTTCTTTTTCCTTAATTGCCATATAGAGTCACAAGTACATTCCTATGTAATTTCTAATGTGAATTTAGTTTGGACTGATTGATTCCTCTCCTCCTAGTCTTTTTGGCCCCAGTCCCCAGTGGACCCTTCATCCCATTCTGATTTTATATCACATGTGTTCTACAACCTTTCCCACCTTCTTTTCTTAAAGCCTCTTTTGTTCCCACCTCATGGAACCCTATCTAGATTCCTATCTGCTGTAGGATGGTCTGTATGTCAAATTGCTCTGATTGATCAATAAATAAAACACTGTTTGGCCAGTGGCCAGGCAGGAAGTATAGGCAGGACTAACAGAGAGGAGAACTGAGAGAACAGGAAGGTGGGAGGAGTCACTGCCAGCCGCCGCCATGACAAGCAGCATGTGAAGACGCCAGTAAGCCAAGAGCCACGTGGCAAGGTATAGATTTATGGAAATGGATTAATTTAAGCTATAAGAACAGTTAGCAAGAAGCCTGCCACGGCCATACAGTTTGTAAGCAATGTAAGTCTCTGTGTTTACTTGGTTGGGTCTGAGCAGCTGTGGGACTGGCGGGTGACAGAGATTTGTCCTGACTGTGGGCAAGGCAGGAAAACTCTAGCTGCACCTATCAGGATCCATTCTTTTTTATTATTATTATTCATTTTACATACCAACCACAGATGCCCCTCTCATCCCTCCTCCTGCTTCCTCCCACCTCCCCTCCCATCCCCTCCTCGAATAGGGTAAGTTCTCACATGGGGAGACAGTTAGCCTGGTACATTCAGTTGAGGCAGGACCAGCCCCTCCCCGCTTTATCAGGGGTGAGCAAGGTGTCTGACCATAGGTAATGGGACAGGATCCATTCTTAATTTGGGGCTAACATTTGTAAGCTTTGCCAATGCTTCAGTCATAACTTCCCTTTCTCCTGAATTCTCAGAGTCTTTTTCTGCCATTTGAAAACATTTGGGAATATTTTAGTTCATGCTAGAATTTAATTCACAAAAGTGGGTAAGTCAGACATACTCCCCTGCCTGATGTTTCTTTGGAGTCCAGGAAAAATTTCTCATTAATTCCTTCTCAAGTGACCTTTGTGTAGGAAAGCATTGTAGAAGACTGGGGGCTCTTTCTCCTTCTTTATGTGTGATAGTGGCCCACTGATTGACACATCCATGCCTGAATTGCTGCACGATCCTTTTAAAACTAAAGAATATCTGCCTGGTAGTGATTTTCTGTCTTTATGGAGATGTGGTTGGCCAAAGTTAGATGGTGAACTTCTTTCAATCATATATACATACATATGTCTCTTTCATGTGTGCTACTGCCTCCAATGTTTACAAATCAATACATATTTCCTGTAATCATACTCTGTTCTAACAATTTTCTCAGACCACTATCAGAATGTTGAAGACAGTACAAGGTTGTCTATACTCAAGAAACTTACAATATAGACATGAACACTGGCTGAAGACAATTCAAGGTTGTCTATACTCAAGAAACTTACAATGCAGATGTAAATGTTGGCTGAAGACAGTACAAGGTTGTCTACACTCAAGAAACTTATAATACATATGTGGTTGTTGGCTGAAGACAGTTCAAGGTTGTCTATACTCAAGAAAATTACAATACAGATGTGAATGCTGCCTGGGGAGCAGGCACACATTACTCTCGTGACCACTTTAATGATGGTTGTTTTCTGTGTGGTTCCAAATGACAGTCAGGGGATTTTGCTACTGAACTGCTTCATACCCAGAAACTGCTTCTTACCAAATTGATATGCTTATATACAATCAACTTTATCTTCTCTCCTCTTCATTATTAACCAATAAAGTGCTGGATACAAACATTGCCTCTATTTAATAAAATACTTGGCCAACAAAGAGAAATCCCATTGAGAAGACCTATCTAAAGGAATAAACCTAAATTTAACACATGGAACACCAAATAAAATGACAGGAAATATCTTCAGTCCAAAGCCAGTAGCCATGCCTCTGAACTCAACTTTGACATAAAGCAAAAGTAATCCCATGGGGTCAGCCTCTCATTTGCAACATATGAGCTATCTCTTATTTCAGAAACTTCCAGACAAGAACACTAATTTCTAACACTATTGACAACTGTAGAAACTGTAGTTATAACTTAGATTGCCCCCAGTAAATGGACATTTTAGAATCAAGTCTAGTAAGGGGAACAGAATTGTAGTTGGAGAATCTTCCAGAATCTCTTCCCTGAGTTTGGCTACATTAATGCAGAGGATGATGAGAGAGTTTATGTTTTGCAAGGACATGCAAGAATAATGCTGCTTCTGGCTTCCTGCTTTTCTGACAGAGTCTCTAATGGAATATATTTGAGTAATTTTTATCATATTTACTCTGGAGCAGTTTTAATTGTTATGTACTTTAAGAAAAGACTGTCTCATAGACATGCTTTAAACAGTGTGCTGTTAATCTTAGTAGTGTCTGCTACTCAGGAAGAATGTGGGTTTTTTTTTAAAATTATTTTTATGTGACTGTGTATTTCCCAAGAGGTAAAATGTGCAGGGCAAATAACTTATTTATTCTAGTTTGGATGCTTCCTTTTTTTATAAATTCAAAAGTTGCATTTGGGATAGAGGAGATGACTTAGATGATAAAGTGCTTGCTACACTATCATGAGGGACCTGAATTTGGATCCACAGCATCCATGTAAATAGCAAACATAAGAATCATACACCTGCAAACCCACTGTTGAGACAAGAGTGGAGACATGAGGATTCCCAAGGCTCAACTAGGCTAGGGAAAGCTGTGATTTCCAGGTCTGATGAGAGATGTAATCTCAAAAAAAAAAAAAAAATAAGAGAGAATTATTGAGGAGAAATCTGATGTAAACCTCTGGCCTACACATGCAAATATGCATTCATCCCCATCCTGACACATACACTCACACAGAAGTTTGTACACAGAAGTAAGATTGGAAACCAAAGGACAAATTTGGGTGTCATTCCTCAGGCACACTCCACCTTTTTCTTCGAGAAAGGATCTCTTCCTAGCCTGGAACCCCCAAAGTCATATGGGCTGACTGGCTATCAAACCTGAGGGATCATCCTGCCTCTGTCTCCCTAGTGCTCTGTCTCCTTAGTATGATTACAAGAGCATACTACTATCCCTGGGCTGTTTTATATGGGTTCTGAGAATTGAATTCAGGTCTTTGTGTTTCCAAGGCAAGCCATAGAAGTAGATACTTACTTTACATCTTGATTCTATAATTCATATTTACTCTCTCTTCCAAGAGTCAAATAATGATGATGATGATGATAATGATGATGATGACAAGTAATAATAATTAAAATCCTTATACTGGTACCAGTGACATAGCAAATCTTTATGTATAAATACATAAAGACACATAAACTCTCTGTACAACCAAGCCAGCAAATGATGACCGACAAAGACTGCCAGAACAGTAGATGATCTTGTTATTTTAAGTATGTGAACTTTTCATTTTTCATTAAATTTAGTATCACCAGTTATTACAATTATCCTGGAATGGACTGAGGAAGATAATTGCCTTTACTGTATCTGTGAAGAATTTTTTTTGAAGCAAAGTCATCATTAAAAATATATTTCACCCTTAGATGAGTGTAGTCCTCACCTCTCATCCAGGAAACTTCTCTTTGCCAACAGACAGAGAACATTACTGGAAACCAGAACTCATCAAAATGCAGAGTTGTGGAGCCCAGTCCCAACTGATATCTACAATACAAATCCTGCACCTAAGACTTGGGGATCATTGTGGAAGATCACAAAGATTATTCTGGAAAGATTGTGAGATCCAAAGCATCAGGGAGTCTGTTGTGGGATTGTATTTCCTGGAAATATCAGAGAAGCTATCTTGGGGTCTCACCAACCTGGCTCCCTAAACATGTGCTGAATAGGATCATACCAGTAGATATATTAACATGAAAAGGGGGAAGTCCATTAGAACCCAACCCTAGACAAAGAACCACAGGCAACAAAAGAATGCTGGGAACAGGAGAAATAGGCTTCTCTAGAGAAGAGCACACTAACTGGTTATCCAATACCAAATGGTCAGCCCTGAAAATATATCTCTACAAGTAACATCATATGGTATAAGCAGGTTTTATTAATGTATTTAGGAATATATAAGCAGAAGAACAATTAAAGGAAAGAGGCCATTAACTTGAGAGAGAGCAAGGACAGATAGATGGGAGTAGCTAGAGGAAGGAAAAGGAAGAGTGTAAAGGAAGTACTTATAATCTCAAATAATAGAAAAATATAATTATAATTTAAGAAATATATTTCAACAGGAAGCCATTTTTCCTATTTAGGAAATTTAATAAGGTACTTTAAAAAGTACCCTGTCTTAATTTATCCATAGATAATCAATATGATCATTATAAATAACATTTTTATTTAGCTTGCTCTCCTCTCCTCTTCTAGTCCTTGAAGAGTGAAATCTTTACATACTTGAATCATGCAAGCGTGCTTGCCATGGTACCATGCTCTAGCTAGTAACTGTAATATGGCTTTGATTCTCCTGTTCTCATCCACGATATTACAACCTAAAACCACCTTTTTTTCCCAAAGGCTTCCAAGTGTTTAGTTCACATTACTGCTTCCTTCCCTAGAGATTAGATACAATCTAACCATAAAGGGGAGAGAAAAGAAAAAAATCTTAAGGGAGAACAGAATCAAATTCATTTGTCTTAACTGTGGATACTTCCCAGTGGGTAGAGTGCCTGGTAAGCATGTAAGAGATCCTGGGATCAATCCTAAGTACCACAAAGAAAAACGTGATGACAACAACAAGCATCTGCACTAGATCCTGGCTGAGCATTTATAGACAACAATGATTAACATCCACTGAGCACATAAGGAAGGCCTGTGGGTCAGCTCACGTACGATCTGTTGGGAAAGTTTCTATCAATATACTTTGCTTTGAAAGAGATGAAACCAAGGGGTGGTGAGGTTAACTAACTTCTTTAAAATTGTAGGTGAGTCAATGGCAGAGCCAGATCTAGCCCAGAATGTCAACAAACAATGTGGGACTCAGACATCAAGCCTCCTGCAGCCCTTTCCATCAGCAATAGGCTTCCATACAGTTGATAGTTCTTATGCCAGAGAGGTGTTTAATGTGCTGTTCAGGAAGTTTTAGGTTTTAGTGTCTGTGGAAGTGTAGATTGTTGTGAAAGCTCCAGGAGAGCAGAGTAAGTCTGCTCTGACCACATATCCTGTCTGGGCAAGCATTTCTGGAAAAGTGCTAAAAAGAAACCAGAGGAAAGAAGTCTAAACTTAAAAGGCTCTAGGAATTTATTATTTTTCTCTTGTTCTATGGAAATATTCCCTTTCATATCTAATTTTGTATTTGTGGTTTAAGGCTTTCTTCCTTAAGTAAGGCACACAACATTATAAGGTTATTATAAAGTCAACAGCATGGGTAAAACTGGGATATTTCTATAAGCCAGCCTTGAACACATTATACCTTAGGATGACTTTAGACTTCTGATCCTCCTTCCTTTACCTCCATAGTGCAGGGATTGCAGGCATGCACCACCATCACACTCAATTTATAATGCACTGAGAATCAAACCCTGTACCTCTACATGCTAGGCAAATGATCTACCAGCTGAACCACACCTGCATCCCTGTTTTGTTCAAATAAAAAATTCAGCATGCATTTTATAGTTCAAAATGCATTGAGCACTCAGTACCAGTGGCATAACTGTGTTGAATTATCTCTTAATAATCCAGCAGGATGAAAACTTGCCCAGTCAGAAAGAAATATTTTAATTCTTGTTTTAATTCCATATGTAAATAAATCAACTTTCAAATACATTTAATACCACCCAGAGCATTCCATGTCAGCTACTTATCATAATCTATTAAACAGACTTCCCTACATACTAAAAGGTGATACAATTTGCTTTGGAAACACTATCTCAAGAGAAAAGTGGGTATCTTAAATGATTCTTTTCCATAAGCAAAGACTTGGAATGTGTGTGAGAAGGAATGAACTCTAGTCACCACTCTTTGTCCAATCACTTTGTACAACAAGAAACTGGACCATCTGCTTCAAATGAAAACTAAGCCCTGGGCAGTCAGGCGAGATCAGTCATTCAGAGCACCAAAGACATGTCATTGGTTTGTTAGTTCATTTATTAATTGGGAGTAAGCCATTCTGTGGCTTTTACTGCCCATTTTACACAGGTGCCTCACACTGGTTCATCGGCTACATTGTCTAATCATCCACAGGAGGCTAATTTAAATGGCTATGCTATTTGTGATTAAGCCATCAGCTGATGGGACCAGTGGCTGTTAGTTTAAATTTCCCCTCCAAAAGGTTTGTCCTAAGTATTTACATACAGAGAGATGCTCAAGATAATGATGAACACACTTGATACACAAGATAAAGAGTGATATTCTTCAACTGAATACAATTATGGAGACCGATCAGCCTGCATTAGTTAAATTGCACATTTTGTCACAAAGAAATGTAGCGAATTGAATGAATGCTCGGAGTCTGTGAGAACAGACTCGTAGGGCTTTTGCTTACATCTTGTATTTTTGCAAAAATAGAATTAATTCATCAATAACTTCATACATAATCACCTTTAGAGCATGAATCCATGAATCAAAGTTGCCTCATTATTTAAAGTTAATTGCTTTCTAATCAAGGCACCCTAACGTAGACATTAATTAGCAAAACAGAGTTACAGATACGCTTTAGCTTTGAACTTAGTACATTAACTTCTTTTTATCAGTAAAATTGATTGTGGAAATTCATCAAATGTCAGCCACTTGTGGGAATGTGGAAGTCATTAGGATGTTTCAAGCTGATTTGAAGATACATTGAAGTCTGGAGACTCTTCTCTTCCGGACTACTTTCTAATGTATTTATTGCATCTCCTGCAACCATCATAACAATTTCAGACAACCAGCTGATAAGCAGTTATCCCATCTATACTGTGGAAGACCTGATCAATAACTCTGCCAGACATTTTCTCTGCAAATGAAATGTTCTGCCCATTCATCCCTGCGTTACGTAAAATATCCGTGCTCCCTGATCTTGGTGGTGGTCTTAATGAATGTGCGTTCATGAGACTGTGGACACAAAAGGAAAATCATCATGAAATTCCCCTCATGTTATGTGAGCCGTTTTTAATTTTCCCATCATAACACTCACTTGCTGCCTGGCAAGAGCAGATTAATGCCTGAATTGCCTTCTCTGAGCACAGGAATTGTTCATTCAGCTGCATTTAAGGAAGCCTTCTAGAGATGCATCATTCAATGTTAGTCCCATTTGTTCATTCCATATACTCTGAGAAAGGCAGGGTATCATTCTTACAGGAGGGATGGGGGAAAAAAGAGATATTAGCAAGGTAAGAATGGAAATAGATGATATCTATTTGGATTTTATTGGCAGAATCTCAGTTATACCTTGAGGCTTTGATGACGCTATCTCACTATTGACTTCAAACATAAGTGATCTAACATAGTCAAATTCACATCTCCTTTTTCATGTGGAACCAAGGTGTTGTCATCAGAGGGGGAAAATACCCCTTGTCTTGGGAGGTCTAGTGTAACATTACCACCGTCACCTACTTCCTCCAGCCCAGAATTCAGTCAGAAGGGCTTTGCCATATGAAAAGACAGATTGAAATAGCACAGTGTGTATCCATGTGGAAAAGGACACACATTTTAATCAATACAACAGCCTCTGCCACAGAGCATGGCTCCCTGTTCCTGACATTTTAGAGTTGTGTGTCTGAGGTCACAGCTATGGAGTGTACAGACAGTACTTGGCACTGTGGATGCAGACCCTGCCCCTCTCATCATGTGCATCAAGCTTCAGCTCACACTCTGACCTCCTGGGAACCATGCAGGAATGTGTTTGACTCTCATTACAGATGCCACCTCTCTCCTCTAGGAGCAGAAAATGGAGACAAAGCCCCTGGAGCTGGTGCCTGGGGCACACAAAGTCACTCAAGAGCTTATTTTCAAGAATTCTATGCCCTGCCTGCTCTACCTTGTTTCTCCAGCACAAGATTTTCCTAAGTTGAGAGTTTACCAAATATTTGAACTTTCATGTCTGCTTTTCCCTTCTTTCTCTAGAGCAGATGAATACCCAAAGAAAACAACATGCTCAAAGCTAGCTTAAGGCAGTGAATACTAGCTACCCAGTTCATGCAAGGCATAATCTCAGAGCCTAAGACGATCTAGATGATGGATGCAGAAACACATGTACACAAATAAGTTTAGTGTGGACTCTATTTGTACCCTGATAAAAGTGATAGTGGTTTCTTCTTACTAGGGGATTAGCAATGTCACATCAATCGGGAAGCACTTGAAAGATGAAGACTACTTCAGAAGTTAGAGAAAAGCCTTGATGGTAGGGAGGAGAAGCAGAAAAGGAGCATTATAGGAGAAAAGTATTTTATTAGCAAGGGTTTCAATTGTTGTCGTAAGTCACCATGACCAAAAGCAACTTGGGGAAGAAATAGTCTGTTTCATCTGTCACTTCCATCATTTAGGAAATCAGGACAGGAACCTGGAGGCAGGAACTGAAGCAGAAGCCCTGAGAAATGATGCTTACTGGCTTAGCTCCCCATGGCTTGCTCAGCTTGCTTTCTTATACAATGCCCAGGGTTGGCACTACCCACAGTGAGCTGGATCCATCATCAATCAGAAAAATGCACTGCAGGCTTGCTTGCAGGCCAGTCAGGTGGGGGCATTTTCTCAATTGAGGTGCCTTCTTCCAAAATGACTCTAGCTTGGGTCAAGTTGACACACACTTAACAATCATGGCTTGAGTCAGTGGACAAATGGATCGGGGAATTTTTGTGAAGCAACATTGCCAAACAAGGTTAAGCAGTTTTTGTTTCCTTTTTTGTAGGAAACAGAAACACTTTATAAGTTGGGAAATATAGAAGGAAAGCTTTTTTACAAAACATGATAATCACATGTGAGAGATGTTTGAGTGTGTTTTGTAACAGAAAGGGAATCTATACTTTAAAGCGTTCATACAGGTTCCATCGAAATTCCTAGAGCAGCAGCCATTTGCAATTCGGGTGTTACTATTTCAACTCACTACTTAAAATACACTCCAATGTTGTTTGAACTACAGACTCGAATTGTGTAGAAATGCATGAGAGGGTGCTGAAATTCTAGGGAGAATGTTAGCATGAAGGCACATTTTCCTTGACATGCATAAGATGGTAGAATAAGCAATCTCTGGCATGCTGTTTTGAAATCATGACTTTTTAGAATGATTCTAAGCACTCTGATTATGTTCTAAAAACAGTGGACACCAGGTGGAGTGGAGAAATGTTGTTATTTTTCTGAGTTATTGCTGCTACATAAGGTTATGTAGCATAGGATGGTACCCTAAGCTCCACTTCCCTTATTAAAAAAAAACAAAAACAAAGACGAAAAACATTCTAAAGACTAGACATTTCAAAGAGAATAGAACATGAACAGGGAAGGGGTGTGTGTGTGTGTGTGTGTGTGTGTGTGTGTGTGTGTGTGTGTGTATGTAGGAGGGGAATTCATCCACATTGTTTCTATTACTTTTTTGAGAGACAAAACATGTAGGTTCCTTTATCCCAAAATTGACCCAATTACTTCAGTGTTACCTAATATTACTATTCTATGACTGTTCCAAAGTTTTTGTTTTTATACTGCTTTGTACAATATGGAAGTTTGTCCATTTACATTGTCACAGGACATGTTTTCAATCCTTATCTTTTTCATTTGCTTGTGGCTTCATTTACTTGATCCTTTGCTAGTGCTTTAGGTGCCTGAATAATACCAACCAGGGCGATCGTCACCCTTTGTAGGAATGTGAGACGTGTAATTCACCATTACCAAGTTTCTTCTAACCTGTCAACTTGAGGGTTTTACTAGAATTGTGTTCTGAGTACTCACCAACAGGGAGTGCCAGCCTTGGCTATTTTCACTATGGATTGACTCCACGTTTTATTATTCACATTTTCCCAGTCCCTTGCTCTCCTATCACCCTAAAATTAAATGTATCTACTAGACATTTTAAAATAAATACTCTCATGAAAGTGGTCAAGTATGAATGAGGACTTCCAACAAGGGGATGACCTGAGATTGAATCAAAAACTTGGCTATATAGTTGATTTCAAAAAGGAGAATTATATATTAATGGTCTCTGTTTTAGTGATCATGCACTACACCCTCACCCAACCGTCACCAAATCTGCATATTGTAAACAACTATGTGAGCATATAGATTACAAATACGTTGATCCAGATGCTTTGAAGAAATTTACCCAATTCTCCCTTCAGCTCAGCTAAAAGATGACAGTGATTGACAGGAAAGAAAAACATAATGAAAATCCAGATCATTTATTTTTAGGATTATTGTTCGCAATGAACTACGAGAAATTTCTCAGTTCCTTATTCCACATTCAAGAATCTGTGCATGGTAAATGTGGGTTCTCTTATTTGTGAAAAGTCACCTTAATGTAAGAATAAATAAAAATTTCCACCACATTTCATTAATTTGTTTATTTGTACTCATCATTGGATATTCTTCACATAGCAATCTTGTCTCTGTCATCATACTGGGGCCTCTTCAGAGAGGTTTCCTAAGCTACGCATCTACATTAGTGCATGGTACTGAATTAATTGCAGCTTTGTGTTTTCTTTATAGTAGCCACCACTGCCAGATGTTTTCCTAGGTTTCATACAGTCACTTTTTGTCTGTCTCCACTCTAGAATTAAAGCTCCTCGAAGCCACAGGCTGTTCTATGCCTGTGATAGTTTTCCTAGTACCCATCTCTATGTAGAAAGAGATGTAAACTCAGTTATCACCAAGGTACAATTTTCATGAAGTTGGGAGTTTCTGCTCATAGAATTTGAAAAAGACATTTATTCTTAGAACGTGAATTTTAAAGCCTCTAGACCTAAAAATGTTCATGTCAAAACATTAATAACAAGAAAATATTTGTGTGTCTAATTTGTACATGTTTTCTACCTGTCCTTCCATGGACATAATTGTGTCCTTTCTGACCTCCAAATTTATAGGTTAAAATTCAAATTCTCAAAATGAGTATATTTGGAAATAGACCTATTGGAAAGTAATTAAGATCTAACAATGGCATATAAACAAAACCCTAATTCAATAGGAATAGAGTACTTTTTTCATACAAAAAGAAACAACTACACCATGTAACAACACCCCAAGAAGGTGGCTGTCTACAGCTAGAAAGCTCTCACTAGATGCTAAATTTGTCTATAACTTGATTGGAGATGTCTTCATTTCCAGAATCATGAGAAAATTCATTTCTCTTTTATCACCTAGTCAATGGTATTTGTTATGGCAGCCTGAGATTGTATGTATGCAATTTAATTAATACAAAATTAGTAAGTGAAATTTTCTCATTTCCATGTTCTTTATTCAGGGTTCACTATGCTTAAAACATTAATAACAATATCTGGAAGCCTATGGTGGTAAAATTAGTAGATAACTGAGGAAACAGCTCTCTCAGATCAAAGTTAAAATTCCCACAATATGAAGTTTTTCTTGCTACGTATTTATTTATTATGTTCTATATTCTCAAAACAGATGGCATTGACTAAACTAGGAACATGAATTTGGTTATCTTATTATCTCTGTCTCAATTTTAGGTTGATCAGGAGATATTCTGGAAGATTTTATGTCTCTGATTTACATAATATTATGTGAGATCATAAAATGTGGAATGTGTACATTTGAAGCATTCTTTGGACCTTATGAAAACCATGTAAGATCAAAATCATGAGCATTAAACAATATCCACACCATGACATGCTGTTTTGTTCGAGGTGGTTATATTTCTTCTTAACCAAAAGTCTATGAATGTGCTTAATTGATTAACTTAACAATGCTCCAAACATTTGTGGTTTGAGGTTTCTCTTATTTTGTTTTCAGGAGTAAAGGCTACAGGTGTCGATGACAGTGAAGAAACTGTAGCTAAAGGTTCACCCAAATAATGAGTTTTAAAATGATATGGGTCACTTTGACCTGCCTGATGAACTAACGATTTAAATTAATGGATCAAGAAGGTGCATACATTGTTTTAATTACAACAGCTGTGTTATAGCAACATCTATGAATGAGCTTATTAAGGAACCATCTATTAAAACCGTGTTGCCAATGGATTTTATAATCACACTATAAAAAGTTATTAGAGAATACAACTACATCTTTGAATCATTTAATAAATATTAATAAAGCATTTATGATTTGACTATAATTTAAAATGTTATTATCTTTGAAGCAGGTGTCAGGCATCAGGTACCATGAACCACAGTAGCATAGCAGTTAGCAGCTTCCCTTTACTGTGTGTTAAGCATTGTCCCCTTGTATTATTTTGAAAGTAGATATTTTCTAAATCATAGATTTTGAGTCCACTTCTGTGTTATTCAAATCTTAGAGGGAACGGAATATTTTACCTGAATCCTACATCTGAGTTTTAAACTACAGCCATGTGCAATTCATGTATTAGCAAGTGATTGTGGTTCAGATTTTCCAGGTCATAGAGAAGCAAAGTTTGGCCAATTTCCTTTTAATTTTGTTGTTTTATATTAACAAATACATTTATTGAAACAGTACACTTATCTGAAGGTCTGAGAAATCCCAGTATCAATGAATTGTTTCCAAAGCTCATTAGCTTGTAATTTTAGTGTTGCAGGAATGGTCAAACCCAGGGCCATCTCTTTCAATTACTTGCTTTACCAAATTTAAGTTAGCAAAATGACAATAAGGAACTCCTTCCTGAGTTATGTGTGCTGAAGTTATATGTAGAGTGTTTAGAATGACAGACTTTTGGACAATTCTATGGAAAGTCAGGAAAGGCATTCTTATTACAACACAAAAAAAATCTGAAATGCCTTTACAAACTACAGCTGTGAGAGTAAACTGTAAAGACAAACTAAAATTATAGTCATGTCATTCCTTCTAATGTGTTATCAATTAGAAATAATGAGGGACTTTAATTCTTTTGCTTTTCTGAATTGAATCTTAGAATATGATTTCCTTTTCTTCTATTTGAAACACACCCATTTATCACGAGGTTGGTGTTGTTGGACGAAATAAATAAGAACTATTAATACCTCTCTCATTATCCATAAGCAAGTCAGTTAAATCTCTAATGCTCTCAGTTTAGCTAACATATTAGTCACTCTCTTTATTACTATGACAAAATGCCAACACAACCAGCTTAAGACAGGAAGGTTTATTTTGGCTCTTAGTTCCCCCAGGTACAGTCCATCATGGTGGGGAAGGCAAGGCAGCAGGAGCCTAGGGTGGCTAGTCACATTGCATTTGGAGTCAGGAAGCAGAAAGAGAGACAGAGAGATGAAGGCTGGCCCTCTGCTTGCTTCCTCCTTTATATTCAGTCCAGGACCCCGGCCCATGGACAGATGCCACCTATGGACAGGGTCAGGTTTTCCTTTTTCAGTTACTTTGCATACATGCACAGAGGTTTGTCTATTTCTAGAATCTGTCAGGTGGACAGGCAAATATCATAGCCAGATTCATTATTTCTAGCTTAGGCACTTTGGTTTTAAACTAAAACAGAGATTTGTTGGTTGTTCGTTTTATGCTGTGCAATATTCGTACATTTATTTGTCTCATTATAGCCAAAGAAACCCAAAGGTTTGTTTTCTAGCACAGATTCTGTTCTTAAAGCTTCCTAAATCCTCAAAAATCCAGATCTTAGATTTTTTTTAGTGTATAGCTTCTCAGATAATGTTTGAGGTAGAGAAAATGACTTTTAAAAGAGGATGAGGGAGTCAACAAGAACCCAAAACTCAAAACTCTCTAGCAAAAAGATGGCCATGGTTTTATATCTATGAATATATAAGTTACAAGTTGATGTGGCTTCTACATGCCTTTGGTCTCTTGATGTCACTTAGAAGTACTTTAAGACTGATATGTACAATTTTGAGTTCTTCTACTTATGTTGAATATACTTAGACTTCAATGGACAACTTTCAGGGTCTATAATGGAAAAGGTATTCAGGACTGGTAATGGTGTTAAGAGCAATAGCACTATCAGTGTAACAGTCTTTGTTTTTCTAGTTCTATTTCACCCTCGTTGTTCATGTTTCATATTAATTCTAGGAGCAGCCAAGAGTGGTGAGTCTAGAGTCATGACCTCTTCCACAAATTCTGTGCTTTTGGGTTTTTTTTCCTCTTAGATGATTGAGATAAATTTGACAGATAAAGAAAATTGTGTATGATTAGGAGCCGGGGAAATGACTCAGTAAAATGCTTGTCTTGCAAGCATGTGGACCTGATTTTGATTCCCACAATCCAGCAGGGTGTCATTGGAATCCCAGCACTGAGGATGCATAGACAGGTGAATCTCTGAAGCTCAGTGGCTAGACAGTCTCTCCAACATAGAGACCTCCAGGCTGGTGAGAGTGCCTGTCTCAAAAACAGGTGTACAGAACTTCATGAATGACTTCTGAGGCCTTCCTCTGGTCCCCACACATGGGTATACACAAATACAAATGAAAAACTAAAAAATAAATAATGGTCTGGTGATGTGGTTCAGCACATAAAAGCACTTGCTGCACAAGCCTGGAGACCTAGATTCAATTCCCAAGACCTACAAGATCTACAAAATTATTTTCTGACTTCTACATGTGTGCCTTGGCATCTATGTATCCACATTTACAGATACTCCATATAAACACACTATACACATATTAATAAACAATTTAAAATAAATCATATATATGTATAACATACAATGCGATGTTTTTGACTATGCATATATCATGAAGTATTTAACAATGTGTTATAAGAGCCATGTTAGGATCCTGCCCTCACTCCTGCACTTGCGCAGCTCAGGGTCTTGCATCTCATGTCATCAGGGGATGCTGGTGACTACATACACATGGCATGGTCACACAATCTGTGCCTTAAAAGCCCAATGCAGACCCCACCCTCTCTCTGCTCTCTGATCTATGCTCTGCTCCCTCCCCTCCCCCCACCATATTTCTCTCTCTCTCCAGGCCTGGCTCCCCTCTCTCCCCCACCCTTTTCCCTCCTAATAAAGCTCTGAAAACTAACACTGGGTTCTGTCATGACTGTGGCCTTTCCACATGGTAACCAGCGCCGCACGCCGCAACCAGTGCCACCACCAGTGCCGATTATCATCCTTTCATTGGTGCCGTGACTCAGATAGGAAATTCTGCTCACTCAGGGTCTGGGGCTGAGCATATACTGAGACCTGCGACTGCCCACTACACTTTTTCATTTGCTCAGCTGCAGGACCGCTCTGCACACACCACACGTGCTGCCAAGATTGGTGAGTTCCCCACCTTTTCCCGTGACTGCAGCCTGAGCTATATTTCTCATGCCGGACCTCCGAGGGGTCCTCGGGCTGTGTAAGCTCCCAGTGCTTACTCCTCTCTTGACAAAGCGGGAAGTAACCCGTGCTGATTCATAGATCCTTCTCCTACCTCAGGGATGCCTGGGACTGAACTGGTTCGTTTTTTAATTTTTTTTTGTTTTTCTCTTTTGGTGCTGCAGCCATGGGGCATAGGGGCAGACACCAGTAAATTTGGCTGTTTCAACCCCGATATTTCACAGGAATTATCTAACTTTTGCCAGTGAACAGGCAAATGAAAAGAGTTACCTTATCCCCAAGCTTTCTGCCGAAGCTCTGAACCCTTCTCTTTCTCCATTTTTGATTCTTTCTCTGCCATGTGCAACCACTAATGTCTATCTGACTTTTGCTCTCTGCTCTCCAGTATTGGTTGGGTCTCTTCTGCCCAACCCTGTCTCTCACTTTAACTTACCTTAACTCCTCCCACTCATTCTCAAGCTGCCCTGATAATCACAGATGGGTCTGAGAGCAGGCTAGGATCCATGCAAATAAGTTTACAGTAATCAGGATGGCTCTTTAGCCAGAGATCAGTTTATAGTCTGCCTCCTGGCAGGTCTCCCTAAAGCTGTCCCCAAGCCAGCAGACATAAAAAAAAAAATTCAAGACACAGAGTAAAATTCATCTCTTGTCCCCCAGACCTCCCTGACATAGGGCTAAAACTTAAGCATCTGGAGAGCAAGGCTCCCAACCCCACAGGCAGAATTGTCAGTGGTGGCATTTAAGGTATACCAGGGTAGAGATGAAAAAAGCCTGAGAACAGAATTACCAAGTGCTGTACACACTGGCTCCTGAAAGCCATTGGGCCCCTGTTTTAAGTGAAAAAAAAAGGCCATGCAGGCTAGTGCATGCCCTGCCAGGCCATCAATTGAGCCTTGTTCAAAGCACCACCTAGAAAGACAAATGGTCAGATGATTGCACCCAGGCGCCGAGGGTCAGGGAGACAGACAAAGACCTCCAGCAAACCTCTAGGCTTGGCCACAGGCTCGTTGACAGGGAACCCAGAACCCAGCATTGAAGTGATCCATTTCTTTCCTTCTGGACACCAGAGCCACTAACCCAGTCCTGGGAGTTTTAGGGTCTCACCTCTTCTCGTTTCCTTATTGTTGGGGTAGGGAGGACAGCCTTACCCTCCCCTCCTAGATTTAATCATACTTTCAGGGTTACTTAATGGGAAAAGATTTTCCAGCTAAGATAGGAGCTTTCATTCCATTGCTTCCTCCATGTGCCTCACTCCAGACCTGTCAGAAGTGCTTCTCATTCTCATGCACACAGACAGGGCCCTGATCTCTGCCTTGTCCCTAATTCCAAAAGAATGAGTTCTCATCCCACAAGCTTTTCTTTTCCTGGTTCCCTCTTCTAATTAACTGCTCAGCTAATGGTTGCAGGATCACCACAGAACTGAAGTCCAGAGTTCATCAAGCAAGAAACTGTAACAGGTAAAAGGTATTTATACCCCCAGAGCCAAAAGTGTCTGGGCTCTACAAAAACAGACTTTAATATAACCATCTATTACTGTTAAATGTTCTCTACAATTGATCATCTTTGTCTCCTGGATGCTAAACTAGTTAAGGTAACAGGTGCCTTAAAATAATCTGTCTACAAAAATTAAAATCATGTTTCAATCTCTCTGTCTCTCTCATTAACAGAGTGCTCAACAGAGTACTAAACACTACAATGGTCACCAATTTTCTTATGGCTGCTTCTTAACATGTTAAAAAATTTTCCCAAGCCTTAGAAACCAGCTTAAATTCATCTGAACAGGTCGGATCTACTTCAGGCTTTTTCTGTCTCACCAGCATCCTGTCAGACACAAAAGTGGCCAGAGTGCCAAGCCAAGAGGGATGGACGGCTCCAGGGCAGCAGGACAGCCCACCATCCCAGGATGCCTGTCTACCTCATAAGGCCCCCTTCCCTACCGCCCCCCCTAAGAGCCAACTGACATCCACCAAGTCAGCTGGAAGCAGTTTTTCCAGGAGAAATGACACCCCTATTTCTATTCACTTGCTTTTTCATAATAAGCAAAAAGTGTGGAATGTTAGGATCCTGCCCTCACTCCCACACATGCACAGCTCGGGGTATTGTGTCTTACATCATCAGTGGGCATTGGCGACTACGTATGAGTGGTGTGGTCACACAATCTGAACCTTAAAAGCTGGATCAGACCCCACCCTCTCTCTCTGATCTGCTCTCCTCCCACCATCTTTCTCTCTCTCCTGGCTGGCTCCCCTCTCCCTCCTTTCCCTCATAATAAAGCTCTGAAAACTAACACTGGGTTCTGCATGACTATGACCTTTCCACGTAGTAACCATTGCTGCACACCACAACCAGTGCCACCACCAGTGCCGATTATCATCCTTTCAACCCATAACCTCACATAGTTATTTTGTGCTTACAAGGGGAGCAAGTATGTACTGTAGTGTTATTAGCCACAGTCTTTATCATTATGCTGTAGACTGGATCTCAAGAACTTAATGTCCTACAGAACTGACTCTGTACCCTTTGACCAACATACCCCCCTCTGTAAAACTGTGTGTTTTCTCAAAATCTTTGTCTCCTTGTTTATGAAGTGAGTAAAGTATATTTGTCTTCGATTTTAGAGACACATTAAGGAACAAATACTAAACCCACAAGTAACTGCAAATTTGCCTCTCCTTTCTGACATGCCATTTGGAGCTTTTCCTGGGGTTTTCACAATGAAGACACCAGACATTTATGTGTCAAGTTGAATCTAATATGGAAGATTTTGAAAAGTTACACTAATAATCAGTAATACAACTTGATTGTTTTATCTCGGTGTGATTTCAAAGCATTACACACTTAGGTGACATTACTAGTCCAAGAAAGTTCTTTGCGGAAATTACAAATGAATGGAATTATGAAGTGGAAATCTTCTACACTCTAAAATTTGAAGGAAACTGTTCATAAAAGAAGTTACTAGACTGAATTTATCACTTAACTGACATCTGTGCAAATTATGATTCATTTTAGAAAATCTAAGCAAAGGTGAGTTTTCAGAAACTAGAAAATTTTATAACATTGGGTGGTTTTCTTAAAGTAATAATTCCTAAAGGTAAGTATATTTTTAATCCAAAAAAATCATTATATATGATTCTTTTATAATTTTCCAACTTCCTCTTTTTCTTTGGATGGGTAGAAAATATACAACTTCCAAAGTTATAAAGTTCTGAAGATGTACACTCATATGCCTTATCTCATAGGAATTATGAGTGGCATTACTCACCTAAACTGATTTGTTAGGCCAAATATTGTTGTGTTCACTTTAGACCTGTGAATAATTCGACTGGTCCATTAGCCTTACAAGACGGACTTGACACAGCTCTCCCTTTTCCATGCAGAGAAGTAGATACTGACGGTTAAGTGCTAAGATCTCATTGCCGGGAAGTGGAGGAATCAGGATTTGGACCCAAAACAGAGGTAGAGCCAAAGACTGAGAGCTGTGCAAGTGTGCTCTGAACCTTCAGCCTTGAGCAAGCTTAAGCCCATTTGTAGCAATGAATACTGAAGACTCTCACATAGTACAGTCAAAAGGCCGGCTTCACATTTAACCTTCTGAGACCCTCAGATGGGCTCCACAGTTCCCTTATTGCAAACTTTACCCTCTGTTTTCAGAGTGACTTCCTAGCTGCTCCTCTTTCTTTGGCTGTTCAGTGTCAGTTCTCTCCCCTCCCCAAACAGCTCCATTATTGCTCTAAACAAAACAAGACAGCTGGGGTCACGCTTACTCATCTCATCACCAAATTTGCACACATTACAACTCCCTGTTTCCTGATGTGCTTAAGCAAGGGTTTTTCTTCCAGACAAGGTGATATAGGAAGGAGTCATATTCAGCCCTTAGCATCAGCTCTGGCTGGCCCTTCCCAGCTGAACTGACACATCCCCTTCCTCAATGGCTCTCACTTAGTGGCTTCCATTTCTCATCTAACAGCCTCCACAGAAACCACCCACAACCAACTCCAACCCACTCCTGTCCTGCACAGAAAACCGTTCTCCATGCTTTCTCTATTTCATTGTGCTCATCCTTCTATTTTCATAACTCAGTGCGCTTGCTGTCTGTGCACAACACTCAGCAAGAATTGTTTTGAAGCATTGTGAAAATCAACTGGACAGTTTCTTTCTTTAGAGCACTAGTTCTCAACCTTCCCAATGCTGCAACCCTTTAATACAGTTTCTCAAGTTGTGGTGACCCCCACCATAAAATTATTTTTTGTTGCTATTTCACAACTGTAATTTTCCTACTGCGATAAATCATAATGTCAATATTTTGGGAGCTAGAGATTTGCCAAAGGGGTTGTGAACCACAGGTTGAGAACTGCTGTGTTCACGTATCCAACTTGCCAGCTACACTCAGTTTCCCCAGTTACTCATTGAACCCTCATCTCTCCAGGATTCCACAAAGTCAGCTTTGTCTAATTTCTTCCTGCTGCTCGATAGCATCTTTTAAGGTGCTCCTCAGCCCAAGCTGAGAACGCTGGCATGTCCCACAGTGCTGTTCAAAGTCTTCATTCTTCTTTCTTTCTCTTTCCATTAAGACTCCCAATATTTGAAATATTCTTTACCTGCCTGTACCTCACCCAAGGATCCTAGACCTTGTGCATGTTGTCTTATTTGGGGGAAAAAAAAGTTGCTGCAGGTTTAATTTAGTTAAGACTCTTAGTGAGTTATCTAGTTGATCCCAATCAATCATAATGTCACCACATGCACTCTTATAAAAGGACAGCAAGAAAGATTTGGGACATGCCAGAGGGGAAAGGTCCTGTGACCACAGAAGTACAGGTTGGAGTAAAGCAGCCACAAGCCTAGGAATGCTGTGGCCACCAGAAGCTGGAACAGAAAAGCATAAACTGTTCTGCTGAACCTCAATCAAGGCCCAGGGCCCTGCTAAAATCTTGATTCCAGACCAGACATCTGGTCTTGAGAGTGGTGAGGCAATGTCTTTTGTTATTTAAAATTATCTAATGTGTTGCAATTTATTCATAGCAGCCAGAGAAAAATATTATAATGTTTCTGTGCTTGTCAGCTTTTGTTAATTTGAAACTAGAGTCATCTAGGAAGAGGGACTCTCAACTGAGAAACTGCCCCCGTCATACTGGCCACTGGGTGTGTCTGAGGGACATTTCCTTCATTAATGATTGCTGAGGGAGAGTCCAGCCCACTGTGGCCAATGCATTGATGGGCAAATGGACCTGGGTTGTATAAGAAGGAAACCTGAGCAAACCCTCCCTCAGTCTGCCTATGTCAAGAAGTGACATCATTGTCAAATGCTGGGGTTGGAAATCACATGCTTGCCTTGATTTTTGACTCTTTTTATTCTATATGTGGGAAAGAGGGATCCTCACTTCTAAGATATCAATACATGGTATCACTTGTGGGAGGCCTCAAGTACTCAGGATTAGACTAACACTTTCTCTTAATGTGTGTCCCACATGTACTTTATTCAATTTTTGAGTTTATAATCATGTGATAAACATTGGTGAATAATATACAAACTAGGATGCTGCAAGTAAACTACATCCAATCCCTTTCTTCTTCATCCCATTTGCCAGGCAGCCCTACTTCTCCTGAGTTGAGTACTATCGAGGATCATAGATCCATCATTTACATGTTTCCCCTTTTCAAGATATGATTTTGCACCTGCATGCATTCCTAGAAGTATATATCTTTTAGTTTAATTATTTTAATTTCATTTTAAGTGGTTTCATGTTGTTAACGCCTGGACTTACTTTAAATTTATATTTCTAAGTCTTAAGCATATTCATGTTGCTATGGGTGATGTGTTTTGGCTGCTGTATAATTTTCTAGTATATAAGTGACTTGCTACAGTAACTCATCTGCATCTGTGTTGTTTCTATATTTTTCTTTTGTGACTAATACTGCTATAATCACTTTTGGGCATAGCTACTGTTACGCGTTCATGAGTTTGAGGAAGTATGTACTTCGTGCCAAAATTGCTGAATCATTTTCTAGTCATTTCTGTTTCGTAAATGGACATCTTCTCTCCATGTGCACCTCTATCACAGTCATCTAAGACAGCAGCCTTGGCTCCTAAATCCCCATATCACATGTTTATGATTTTCTTTCCCTTGGAGTTTAGACACTGCACTGTAGTCAATGTCATATTCTTTCTAATGCATACATGACTGTTTTCCCTCTTGATTTCAAACATGTCACAAGCTTGTCATTTACAACAAGATCTGGACTTCTAGTGCAGGCCTACGAAGTGAGGCAGAGCTCAGCCGACTCCTGCTTGCAGTCCAACCTCCTGACATCCCTCTCTTCCCTCACCCACTCTACTCCAGCCACACTGACATCCTTCCTGTGGACGGAAGTTCTGTGCTCTGCCCTACTTCAGCTGGACCATCCTTCCTGTTTCTCCAGTGTTCAACATTTATTTCATTCCAGTCTTATCATAAAACTTATTTTTCTTTCAAATTAAATGTGTTTGACCACACTTTGCATTGTTGAATCCCCATTTATTCTCTCTTGCAAAATTCTTCCACTACTTTGTAATAGGTTTCACATGTTATATTATTTATTTCATTTTCCTTTTATTCTAGACAATAAAGACCCAAAGTTCAAGGACTGGTTTTCTCTTGATATAATGGTCTGGCAAACTGCCTGCTGTGCACAGACCAAACCACAATAAGCTGCCAGGAAACATTATTATTTTTACTTTATCATGAAAAAGCTTTATTATAGGACAATTTATTTCAAACCAAAAATATGTGTCATTCAATGAAGACATCTTAACTTTCCGCCTAAATGAATGAACAGATGGATATATGTGTTATAGAGAAAGGTCTTTGCTACACTGTTCTATAACAACCCCAGAAGAAATTGTCTCATACATTCAAAATGCTATTACACCTCCTCTCAACACTCCACACAAGAATAATCAAGTTGAAGACAACTTGGTAAAGCATCAGCTTTCCCTCTTATTACCTGCTCTGACACCCTAGCTCCTGTGGACACTTATCCCAATTAACAACTCCAGCCAATCTCCCTGACACAATGGAATCCAACTCTGTAATTCCCCCATCTCATCCATTATAACTTCATTCCCTACTTTGTTGCCTGCATTAATTATAACTACATTCTTGGGCCTTTGTCTACCTCAAGCAGGTTTGCAAGGCCACAGAGTTCCTTAAGCATAGTCTGTTATACTCCTGCTCACCCTCAGTCTTCCCCTGCACTGTTACCAACTCCAACGTTTGCCTTAGGGCATGTGCCATCCTTATAACCTGGTTTTATTATGATTTGATTTGAGCAATTCTTTCTTTATAAGAGCACCCTGATAGCCAAACGAATGGAAACACATGAACTATGAACCAATAGCTGAGGAGCCCCCAACTGGATCAGGCCCTCAGGATAAGTGAGACAGTTGATTAGCTTGATCTGTTTGGGAGAATTCCAGGCAGTGGGACTGGGACCTCTCCTCAGTGCATATGCTGGCTGTTTGGAACCTGGGGCTTATACAGGGACACTTGGCTCAGCCTGAGAGGAGGAGACTGGACCTGCCTGGACTGAGTCTACCAGGTTGAACTCAACCCTCAGTGGAGTCTTTGCCCTGGAAGAGATGGGAATGGGGGGTGGGCTGGGGGAAAGGTGGGGGGGGGGCAAGGGAATCCGTGGCTGATATGTAGAATTAAATTAAATTATAAAATAAATAAATAAATAAATAAAGAGCACCCTGCTCGGAGGTAAAGTCTAACTTCACAGTACTTATTCAGTGTTGTCTACCATGCTGTTAATCCAATGGCATTCACTTTTACACCTGAGTTCCAGCAGACGGATCTTAAAAACACCATTTCTGACCTTGTTGGACTAAAAATTAGCACTTGGGTGACAATTATCCCTCTTCCCAGGATGTATCCCCTTGCTTGTGGCACAGGATAAACATTTCTGATTCTCACCCCCTTTTAAAATCAAATTTTACTGCAGGACACAGGGTAATACAATTTCCATACAGAATACAGTCTACAGGATATTTTTTTCCCATAAAATATGCGTTCAGAAGAGCAACCTATCATTGCAACTGGCCCATTTTAAAGCTTGTCCAAAATATGTAAGTAGCACAATCACAGAATTATGTGTTGTTTATGAATCACAAGCCATCCAGACTTATATTAACCTTTTAAAATCACTAAAATAGTGTCTAGAACTTGAAAACTAAACCTGAAACTGAACTTCAGTATTACTAAAATGCAAAAAAAACCCCAAAGGCTTGCATTTTCATATCTCCTTAAGGGATCTTTTTACCAGTCTCCTTATACTTGAGTATGAAGAGTTTACATATCTTGAAAAAAATCTATGAAGAACCCCAAGACTAGTTCACTGGGTCCTATGCTTGTACCCACCTCCATCACCCATCATTTTCTCATGGCCAGGTTCCTCTTGAGCTTAAAACTAATTCCATTCATGCTCTGTGCCAAGATCTAATTTGCATAATATATTTTGCCTTGACTGAATGCCAAGAGTAGATTAATAATTTGATGTGAGGAATAGTGCCCAATTCTTTGGGAAAGTTTCAACTGTTACTGCTTTCGGGAGCTTGGATTGCAGATTTAATAACAACTAGCATGTTGATCCAAACGTGTTTGGACCACAGGAATAAATACCATAGAAACATCAATTTTTAGTATTTAAAATATATCAATAGTGTCCAACATTTATTGCATCTTGACAGGTGGTTCAGGGGATCTACAGATTTATTCATGATCACACAAAAACTCTTAACTGCTGTTGTTACCACCAACCCCATAGTGCCATAGGAGAGCTTCTGGAAATGTGTTTGAGTTTTTTTCTGAATGGAACACTTACTCGGGGGTGCAGAGTGTAATTCCAACTGGGCTGGAATTATTTTTGGCTCTCTGTCTATTATCCTCATATCTCACTATCCATCAGTTCACAAAGCACATTCTCATAAAGTACATAATTATTCAGTTCAGGTAAGTTTTATCTGAATGCTGCTTCTGTGGTATCAAAATGAGAGTTAGAATGTCAATTACTTCTCTGTTCTGAGAAGCTATACCCATCCCAACAGCATCCATCACTAATATTAAGCAAGGTTTTCACTCATAAGCTGTCTTTTGGCAAGGGCCAGAAGACCACAACAAAGTGACTGGAAATCCCTTAGGAAGAAAATGTTTGCGTATAGAGGGTTGATAAAAAATGACACTTTGTTGCAGTTTTTCCAAGCAAATTTAACTGCCTGTCATGCAGACAAGGGTTGCCATGGTAAGCAGTTTTTTTGAATAGGTAAACCAAATACGAGTGAGATACAGCATGTGTGGAGCTCCTGGGAAAGGGAAGTTCAGGTTGCCTGGAGCAAGAATAACTTCAGTATTTAAAATCAGGAAGAGCGCAACACCTTCCTCCCCAAATGATGCTGGCAAATGTCTATTTCTCTCTGTCAGGCAGTTTCCTTCCAAAATGATTAGCATAGGAATCACTAAGGTTTAGTTGAAGAAAAGATTGAATCAGAGTATCATTGGTAGTCCTCAGTTAGGATGCTGTTTTGTGTCTGGGGTGGGGTATGAATGCACATGTGCATGTTTCTGTGCAGGTGCAGCCATATGTGCATGTGTAGAGACTAGTGGTGGACATCTGTTACCTTCTATCACTAGCCACTTTATTTTTTGAGACACAATCTTTCTTAACCTGGAGATTGCAAATTTAGCTACACTTACTGACCAAAGAGCCTTCCAGGGCTACATTTACAGACGTGTACTACCTTGGACAAATTTTATGTGCATCTGGAGGATCTGTACTCTGGTTGTTATGTTTATGCTGAAAAAACTTAACCCATTGAACTATCTCACCAGTCCCCAAGTTGTTGTTTTCTAAATAATAATAATAATAAATAATAATGCTAGTAGTAGTAATAAATATTAACAATAAAATTCTTTTCAACATGCATTATTTTAATGCAGGGTTAGAACACAATTTCAAGTCTATGGAATAAGTAACCCTCAAACGTACCCCAAAGATAACACATATAAGCCCCATAATTCTCACAATGCTAATGTAATTACTTAGTCTCTCCCAAAATTATCTCTAACTCAAAAGCCTTTGGTGTATGTTACCATTCTACTTGATGTCATTTAACTAAGTGGAGATGTTAGGCAACATGCACCAATATATATAACCTTATTGAACACATCTAGACAAGCTTGTCTTTTTCTAGATGCATTATCTCACTGTGTTTCATCTATCCCCAACAGCTTTTTATATCTCCTACATACTGCTGACTTCCACTTCTAATGATGAAAAATTCCATCTCTGAACCTTCTACTTCCATTCCCTGCCTTTGGGCAAATATGTACCTACTAATATTTCCCATTGCATGTCTGAAGCCCTCCCACTCAATATTGTGAGCTCAGCATGAGCTAAATTGGCCCTTTGTATGTAACATCTTTTAAATGACAGATATTGACAGGAAACAAATGAATTCATGTTCAGAAATTAAAACTAAGAAAAGAGAATACACAAAAAGAAAACTCTTCAAGATCCCCAGGGACACCAAGCAGATAAGTTTGGGATTCTTAAATGCTAGAAGCACAAGGTGGTAGTTTAGAGGAAATAATAAGAAGATGGATTAGGCTATCAGAGCCAGCACATTCAAGTGAATCAACAATTGTAACTGGGACCAAGAGGCAGAGAGGGAGATTTCTGTCTCCTCTGACTTCTCCTTACAAGTAGAAACAGGAGTGCACGTACCTGGATCAGACAGCCGTGGTCATATTTCTATAGATGGCCAACGTCAACACCCAGAAGACTTATTATCCAGGTTCAACACCAGAAGCTGTGCCATTTTCACACAGCTGGCTGAGAATGCATCAGAACATCTTCTCAGCAGGCTCTACAATCCTCTCCTTTCAGACCTGGGCTTCCTAAAGATACTACTTGAGAGGAAATCTTAATTTCAAAGATGGACACACAATTCTCCATATAGGCAGCTTATTTTCTCATCTTTACACTTTTTGCCCAAATGCTACATTATCCACCTTTGTCTGGCATAATGATCTGATTATTTGCTGCATATGGCCTATCATATCTACAATTTATTTTTATTTTTACTACTTTGTTGGTTATCTTTTCCAGTAGGTTGTAAACTGAGGACAATGATCTAATTGCCTTGTGTATTATGTTTCCTTCACCTTAAATGGGTCACTCTGATCTTGCTGGGTAAAATGCTTCTTAGTATAAACCATTTGGAAAATAGCTACACGCCCAGAGTGAAAGGACCTTATGAGTTAAAACCAGAAAGGCCTTGAACAATGCTATGAACTAATGCAATTCCTCTGTAGACATTTATACATCATCATTTGTTAGATAGAGCAGAGGTAAGAGGGGCACCGTTGAAAATGCTGAACAAGATCACAGGCAGGGATTGCAGGTCCCAGAAATGAATGCTCCAGGGAACAGACGTCTGTAAGGCCTTCGGGATGAGCCTGAGGAATGAGGCTATATACATATATGTGTATGTGTGTGTGTGTGTGTGTGTGTGTGTGTGTGTGTGTGTGTGTGTATGTATGTATACACACACACACACACACACACACACACATATATATATATATATATATATATATATATATATATATATATATATATATCATTGGTAAGAAAATATATGTCATACCCAAACCGTTTTTCTCTATGGTTCTGGAAGAGCCACAATAATGAGAAAGACTTCCTTTACAAGCCAGAGAGGAAGTGGTGAGTAGCAGAGACTAAAAGACGTTGGGCAATGAGGTCCAGTGTGGTTTGCTGAAGGAGTCATCCACAAAAAACAGCAGCCTAAGGGCAGCACCACCACTGAGGACATGTAGAGTGTCATGGGCTATGCGAAGTGGCACTAAATTATAGCTGAAATACTTGTTTCCTCTCTGTACAACCCACAAAAATACTCCATACAGAAGTCTCTAAGGAATAGTGACATTTCTTTTTTCTTTTTTTTTTTTTTTTTTGGTTTTTCGAGACAGGGTTTCTCTGTGTAGTTTTGCACCTTTCCTGGAACTCACTTGGTAGTCCAGGCTGGCCTCGAACTCACAGAGACCCACCTGGCTCTGCCTCCCGAGTGCTGGGATTAAAGGCCTGCGCCACCACCGCCCGGCAATAGTGACATTTCTTTTTTCTTTTTTCTTTTTCGGTTTTTTGAGACAGGGTTTCTCTGTGTAGTTTTGCGCCTTTCCTGGAACTCACTTGGTAGTCTAGGCTGGCCTCTAACTCACAGAGATCTGCCTGGCTCTGCCTCCCGAGTGCTGGGATTAAAGGTGTGCGCCACCACCGCCCGGCCTAATAGTGACATTTCTTAAAGCTACAAGTCCACTATGCTATTGTTTGGATTCTCAAATGACTGAGGGAGGTGCAGACAACCTCAGGAACAGACATCAAGATGCCATCTAGGCTATGAGTTCTCAGAGTGTGTAGATGTGAAAATGCCCAAAATTGAGTCTTGATTAAGTGATGCAGAGATATAGACATTCCTGTTTATTGGGACCTGAGTAAATTAGAATAAAATGGTAGCAAGGAGAAGAAGAATTTATTATTTCTGCTGTCAGACTACATACTCAACATTCTACACATTTGATCCACTCAAGCCCTTCACCATCATTTGAGATGAGCAAAATCATTACCAGTTTTCAGGTGCGAGTAAATGAATCTTGTAATGATAATAGAACATATCTAAATTCATAAAGTGCAAGCAGTTGAATCTGGCTGGTCCAGAGGTCACCTGTTAAAAAAACACAATGCTCTCTGACTTCCTAATAGTTTTTGTGAGGAGCAAGTTTATTCAACATGACAGTCACTAGGCAGCCAAAAGTATCCTTGAGCCATGATTGAAACAAATCTGTAGCTTCCTGTTACATTCCTGGGGTCATACCATGACTGAAGCACATGAAGAACCCTGAGAAGCAGAAGAGGAAGCAGCCCTCACAGGGCCGCAGGTGGACTGAGGAAGGAGAAGGAGGAAGGTCAACAGGAGCTGTATTTATCCAAGAGACTCCAGAGAAGAATCTATCTTCTATAGGCCAAGAACATTTGAATAGACTTTGCACTATGAATGTAACCTAAGCAAACTACTGTCACATGACTTCAGTGAAGCACCAGAACTCTAGAACATGGGAAAATAGATCCAGTCCCATGTTCAGCAAAGTAGGACCCTAAACTAGAAAACTGACCATGTTAGGATAGATAATGGCTGAATAAAGTTTTGTTGTCAAGTTGACACAAGCTTGAATTATATGGGAAGACAGAACCTCAGTTGAGGAATGGTCCCATAGGTTTGCCAACACACAATCTGATAGATGATTGATGTGGGAGAAGGGGGCCCTGCCCACTGTAGGTAGCACCAACCCTTGAGCAAACAATCCTGGGAGGTTTGAAAAATGTAGGTGAGCAAACCAGGGGAAGCAAGCTAGTAAGTCTCTGCCTCATGGTCTCTGCTTCAGTTCCTGCCTTGAATTCCCTTCATGATGGACTGTGATCAGTGTATCTAAGCCAAATAAACCTTTTCCTCCCCCAATTAGTTGTGATATATGATCACAATAGAAAGCTCACTGGGACAGTGATACATGGCAGGATTTAGTTAGATGAGATGGTTGTAAAAGGAAAAAATGCAAAGGAAAAATGACAGAAGATCAGAGCGGCGTAAACTAGTAAACTGGCTTGAAGCTATTTTCTTGAAACATGACCTGAGCTTTATGTCTTCTAAAACCATAATTGATGGCAACAAAGGAAAGCAGAGTCATCCTCAAGTCTCCACTAGGAGAATTCCCACCCAGGAGGAAGAGGGTATGAAGCCACTCTCATTATTCTGTAATTTGATGTCTTTAGGTCTCACTTAAAATTTGTCTCTCTCGGGTTCCAGACACAATTACACCCTCACTTCTTTTGGTAGGTTTTAAATTAGGCACCATGGTTGTGGCATTCTGAAGCAATAGATACCTCTTCCCTACATCTGTAAGTTGGAGGGAATATTTAGCTTGCTTGGGGTTGGATAGTCCCCTCCAACTGGGCATTTTTGTCAATGAGCCATTAAAAATTCTGGGATGTCAGTTTTACCATCAATAAAATGAGGGTAATAGTACTTTATTGGGAAAAACATATCTCAAAATACTTATTTGTTTCTTGGTATATTTGTTTTGAATTCATTTTGCTTTACAAATACAGTTTTAAATATATTTGAATTTTGAAATTAGTAGTATCATCACTCCCATCATTTAAAGATCATGTCCTTTAAAGTAAGGCCAATTTCCTGTTTATTCCCCAGTGTATTTCAAAATAGTCTGAACTCAGGACATTATAGACTCTTGACTAATAATTGTTGATGATCAGCATGAATTAGTGACTCAGAAGATATGGCTTCCTCTTTCTGGTATTATATTTAAATTCAGTAATATTTTCCTAACAAGAATATTCTTGAGAAAATTAACCCATTTACCTAATAAAATTTGTAAGATAACAAATGTATAGGACTCAACATTTCATATGGAAGTATTTGTTTTTGACAAACTGAAGGTGAACGAAATGCTAAGACATGAACTGTATGTGTATCCAATTGACTTATCACTTAAAATATTGTAATATGAAGGCCATGTATCTACCTCCAAAATCTGGTTATGGCCACACCTACAGTTTTTCTTTTAATATCTATTTTAGAAATTGGTTTTTACCTGCTTTTAATTTGGTAATACACTTCCTAATTCATGACATTTTTTAATTCAAGAAATGATTAAGAGTTGGGGAAATATTCTGTAATGGGGCATGTTGCCCAAAGCTGGTCTTGAATTGCAAAGTCCACTAAATGTGTAAACATGGTTAACTTCAGAGTGTATTGTCCTGCTGGGCCATCTGTGTTGTGTCTCCAGGTGACAGCTTCTCTTTCAGGTCTGCCCTCTTAAGAGAACCCTGTTTCTTCCATCTGCTAGAAAAATGGGGCCTTCTTCTCAGGGAAGTGCACCTTGTTGTTGGTGTCACTGAAACCCATGTAGTAATGCACAGAAAGGAAGGAGGGAAATTCACAGGCGAGGGCTATAGTTGTGCTTTCTTTGTAAACTGACTGCCAACGTGTGAACTAAAATGGCAGAGTCTGTCTGTCTTTCTATTGGATGTGTTAATGTGCCCAAAGGCTAGTAAGCATCGAGTGCATTTAATATGCAAGAGAAATAAAAGCATGAAGCCATCTATCTGGGGTTTCTTAAAAGACATTTTTTTTCTAAATATGAAACCTTGGTGAATCAAAAATAAAGAAGTATATTCTGAGCCTAAAATGCTTTGAATGACAGAACAATCCAAACCATATAAAGACAAGCATGCAAGCTGTCCACTGGCAGTTGTTAACCGTGCCCTCCCTACATGCTGCAGGTCCTCTTGTTACTACAACCCAGAGGAAATAAACAAGGTTTCTGAGTGCCAAGAGCAGTTCAAAGCCCCTGTAGTTACTAAGCCTGAAAGCCACATGTAAATCAAATAAGAAGTAATGATGCCATTTGAATTACTGAATGCTGTGACCGTCTCAAAACTGTTTTCTTTCCAACATTTATTTTCATGTGTAGAGTGAAACTGAGTCAGAAATTGACTTAGAAATCCCCAGGTTCACATGGCCCATCCATCCTCTCATTCCATCTCAACCTCAAAGCCCTGTACCTCATCACTCTAAAGAGGAGGGACATTTTTTACATTCTTACTCTATCTTCATCATTTAGCGTGTCCAAGTGTGACTTTAAATTTTCAGTATATTTTGTTAATATTTTTGGCATTGCTTAGGTTCTCAGTCATATTTATGAGTTCAAGGCTACTGTTGCACGATATTATATCTCACAAATGCAAAAGAAGGCATAAGTGAAGGGCAGCTAAAGACAGGGCTACAGAAACCACAGGCGAGCAAGAATTCTACCAAGAAGCCCAGTGTCTTCCTTTTGGAATTAAAGGGTGCACTTCCTTACTACATTGATAATTCCGCTCTGGGAGATGGTCTTACCTTTGGGATAGACTTACAGTGCTGATGAAGCTAAAATTGTGATTAATTTTTGCAATGACAACTCTTTTTGGCACAGAGGAAAATTACGAGCTTGGCCAGCAGAGCTCCCTGGGTAGCTCCAGTCTACTGTAAAGGAGATTTGGTAGAAACTGTTGGGTAAAGTCTTCACTCATCAGTGCGATGTGGAAAAACAAATCCATGTATGTGGTACCTGAGTGTCCACGGTACATTAGAACAGATGGCAACTACTTACTCATTTCAGTAGCTTGCTCTTTCACTCACTAAGTCTCAACCCAACATCCACAGAGTACAGAATATATTGGCACTTTGGTGAACCAAGAAAAAGCCATTCTTGTTGGATTAATAAGTGTGTTAAGACCTTGGGTTTGTGTCCTTACCTAGGTTGTTTACAACAATATTTAAGAAGTGGTACCTATGTTTATTCTTTTAAAGTTATGCTAGGAATAGAATCACGGGGAAAATCAGTTAGCTATGATGTCAAACACAGCAACTTTCACTTTTGCAAAATCCTTGCTCGTTGCTACAGTCCTTCTCTCTTTATCATCTTCATGAAATTCAGTGTGATCTTAAGAAGCCCAAATCTTTCTACAAATTCCATCATCAGTTATTGCTTTAGCTCTTGAAACCCCTATTCCTTCAGCATTAATGAGGCCCTCTGAAACTACACTGACTTGTGTATTTTGTGGAAGGACTTCTGACAGATAATTGAGAAAATGCCTACTTGGAAGCTCTTGCTTTCATATGGTATGTACTCAGGGCAAACATCTGAGTTTATCCAAGTTGATATGGCAGGGCAACTTTCATGAACTAGTAGTAAGATGTTTATGTAATAGTGCATAATACTGTCTACGCATGATACAGAACAAAGGAGAAGATTCCTTACAGTGCACAGATTCCAACATCAGTGCCTCATGATCAAAATTCACCTTCTTCCATAGCAGACTGCTCTTTCTCCTTCCTGTATAATACTCCATTTTTCCAGGCTTTCCTAAAAGTCCAGGTTTCATCATAGGGCTGACATTAAGCTTAGCTTTGTATCTATGAGAAGCAGAGGTACAGCTGGGAAAGCCAACTACAAAAGTCCTGGTGACTTAAAAAATGATGGCTACCCATTCTTGTGACGACTAAATGTTTGTAGTGGATGCAAAATGATGGAGCTACAAAATGGTTACATATATAAGTTCTTATAAGTGTCACTGCAGAGGTGGGGGCTTCCTCAAATTCCTTGTAAGTTTCTAATTCACTGAGGGCAAAAATCCCAGCATTCAGTCACAAACACGTTTGGTAGCATTGTTATGATGTTTATGCTTCATTTCCATAGGTAACTTTTTGACTAAACCTTCAGATTTTATTGTCCCTTATAACCTGTATGTGTCTGATGACAAGATTCTTCTTGTCATCTTCCAGAGAATGATGTGTGCTAGGGGATAGTGCCATGCTTAAGGATCCCTTAAATGTTTTTTGTTTTTGTTTTCGTTTTGTTTTATTGTTGCTGTTGTTGTTGCTGCTGCTGCTGCTGCTAGTGGTGGTGGTGTGTGTGTATGTGTATGTATGTACTGGAGTCCTATTAATGAAAACAGGAAAATGGTCAGGGCCTCCAGCTAGATCCTAGGACATAATCAGAAAGGCCTGGTTCATCCCAATTACACAATTTGGAGTTCTCAATCACCTTCTAAAGGGCACTAACAGATTCTTACAAATTACTGAGTTCTCCAATTAATGTGCGCAACATGACAATGTGACTGCTTTCAGCTTGGCTAAGCAGGCTAGTCAAGCAGGAGTGTGACTAGGGACTTAGAGAGCTCACCGGATCCCTCCTTTCTCTTCCCCACCCCCTTCTCAGGCCCTGGTAACAGCTTAGATCTAATTAGTTCAGCCTAGTGAATAGAATTCCTAACAGAATCCTCCCCTTACTTGTAATAATCAAAAATTCTCAGATAGCCCGAAGGTAACTGCCACCTAGAATAGTGACCATACATGTTTGTAAATCAACAACAGCACTTTCTGATATAAACATGGTTGTGAACTACACAACTCTGTGTGTGTGTGTGTGTGTGTGTGTGTGTGTGTGCGCTAGAAGCCAGAGCTTCAAAATGTGAAAACATGAAATCAATGTAAAATCACTTATAATGGCATATGTATTCAAACTATTCCTGTTTTATTCTGTATTCGGTGCAAGGTATTGCTCGTGTAATATTTTAGCATTTTCCATGTGTCTTCAAAGTTGGCATCTATTTTATATCTATAGCAATTGCAATAGGTAAGTTTCCCAGGCTTAGCTGGCTACCAAACACCAAGGTTTTTGTTTTTTTGTTTTTTGTTTGTTTGTTTGTTTGTTTTTTTCCCTGATAAGCCCATTTCATGGCATCTACTGATAGGTTCAGGGTTCCTTCTTTTATTTTTATTTTGAAATCATGCACATTTTTGACATGCATTTAATTTTATAAAATGGACTATAAATGGTATTGATGAGAAATGTCAACTTTTATTATATGGAAATGTTCATAAATAGAAAGGGCTTTGTGGTTTCTATAAGAAAAATAATAATTCCTGCACAGAAATGTGGGTCCCAGGTTTTCCAAAGAAAGATGGAAGAGTAGGTAAAAGAAGAATTACGAATGTGTTTCATGGCTTTTCCAGGTTTACATAGAAAATGGGGATTTTTTTTTTTAACTATAAGAAAGGTTCTCATAGAATTAAACAATCCTTAGCTGTATTGTTGTCTAAAAGATAACTATTAAGTGCTTGCCTTCAGGCAGTCAGGACTGAACAATTTATTAGCCTGGCTAAGTGTAAAGGAGCAATAAGAATGGAAACAACAGAGATGTTGGGGGGATCTAAAATACTTTCCTTCTAACCTTGAAGTCTCCTTCTATGGTCCAGCTTTCATGTTAGCAGAAAGTACTATGCAAACTTCAGGGAGGGATGCTATCTATCGTCTTATCCAGCTGTGATGCCAATGACCTATTACAATGGCAAGATTCCCTGAAGATGCAATAGTGGCACTCGTATTAGCAGACACCAACAGACGTCTAATTGGACTTAAGGCCACTCAACAGGAAGAAAATCATGCCTGTTGCTGGAAACCTAGCAAACTATCCAGGACTAGTGAGGTCGTGGATCTTAGAAGAGAACGTCACCATTTTACTAGACCAGCATAATTCTTGACTGTATTCTAAATACTTAATCTTCTACCCACAGATAAGTATTGCTCTCACCCCTCATCAAAGATGCTTCTCTTGGCAGCAAAGACTATTACAGAAAGCCAAAACTGGTAATAATGCAGAGACAAACAGGTCATGTGGAGCCCAGGTCTGCTGTGGGATGATCTGTATGTCAAGTGTGTTGCTGATTGGTCAATAAATAAATCACTGATTGGCCAGTGGCCAGGCAGGAAGTATAGGTGGGACAAGGAGGAGAATAAAGCTGGGAAGTGGAAGGCTGAGTCAGAGACACTGCCAGCCGCCACACGATGACAAACAGCATGTGAAGATGCCGGTAAGCCACGAGCCCACATGGCAAGGTATAGATTAATAGAAATGGATTAATTTAAGCTATAAGAATAGTTAGCAAGAAGCCTGCCACAGCCATACAGTTTGTAAGCAATATAAGTATCTGTGTTTACTTGGTTGGGTCTGACAGTTGTGGGACTGGCAGGTGAAAGAGATTTGCCCTGACCATGGGCCAGGCAGAAAAACTCTAGCTACACAGGTCCAGTGGATTTATCTACAGCACAGCTCCTGCACATAAGGCTCAGGAAATATCTCAGAACAGGAGCAGAAAGATGGTGGGAGCCAGAGGACCAGGAAGTCTGCTGTGAGATTTTGACTCCTGCAAATGACAGGGAAGCCACATCCATGATATCCCAACAATATGGTTGCCCGGGAAAGATGACCAATTATAATATCAGTAGACACACTGACTAGTAAGGGGAAAAATCTCACAGGGGTCCCCAAACCAAAAGCTACAGGTAGAGGGAGCATTAGCTCTCACAGAGATGACTCCCCTAGTTGGTTATTCAATATCAAGGGGTCAGCCCTGAAATAATATACCCACAAGCAACACTAACTAAAGGACTCAGCAAGTTGTATTTATGTATTTTTGTGTTTATATACATGAAACAATAACAAACAAAAAAGTGGCTATCAATTTTAGAGGGAGTGAGGGGATGTGAAAGGATAGAAGGAGAGGACATGGGATAAGATAGAGGGAAGGGGGAAGTGGCAAAATTACATTTTGATTTTAAAAGATTTTGATAAAAACAATAATCTTCTAAAAATACAAAATAAAATACCTTCCTCTCCTAAGATCTTCATAAGTTTTTTTTCCCTGTTTTGTGTTGTATTGTCTTTCCTTTTGCTTCTCTTCACTCAACTTGACACAATCTTGAAGTGATAGAAAAATGAGAAGAGAGGCCAGATGCCCAGAAATATTCCTAGCCACTTAAGTAAAATGTGTCTTTAATATTTCTTTAGACTTCTATTGTGCACACATCCAACACCATATAGCTCCAGTGAGTATGGCACATGGTCACAAATGCAAAGATATTTTGGTGTAAGACAGTGCCCTTGGCACTGGTAATAAGCCTGGGGCCACACCAAAACCAGGGGCCAGGAATTCTTTGGCTTGTGTCGCGCACACATGAGGCTGTGTCTGCCTAGGCAATGGAATGCTTTATACTTCTTGTATTTTAAAGACTCAAACACTTAAAGACTATAATTAGATAGTTATCTGTAGCAATATGGTTAGCACAATTACCAAAAACACACCTTATCCATATAATTTACCAGTAGCCAAAGTAAACAGAACACATAAATACACATTTAAAACCCGCATGTAAATTCTTATTACAGCTTCATTCATGATTGTCAAAACTTGGAGGTAGCCAAGATAGTAAGTATGTAGATAAACTGGTATGTCTACATAACAGAATATTATTCAGCACTATAGAAAAAGAGTTATCAAACTTTGAGAAGATGCAGAAAGATCTTATATAAACCTGAAGGGTCTGTTCATTATGTTTCTAAGTGGAGGTCAGTCTGGAAAAGGCAAAAGTGTGGAGACAGTTATATAGGTACATGTTTGCCAGGAGCCAAAGAGCAGAGAAGAATGAAGAGAACACAAGATTTGGAGGGCAATGAATATACTGGACTCATCAAATACACCCAACCTGTCAGTGCCCTGGCTAGTGCCTGTGCCTATGCAGGGGTACCAGTGGGCAGTCTCTGTACTTGCTTCATTTTTCTATGCACATTGTCATTGATCTAAAAACTGCTCCTAAATAACCACTGTCTTTTTTATAAAGTGAGGATAGATTAAAATAATTCACCCTCACTTGAAAATGATGGCTCACTTACTCATTAGAAACTGTATCCAAGAGTTGATCTACTGCCGTTGGCTGAATTTCCTATGTAAAGGTGTGATGCAAGATGCAAAATGGGGGGCTGTGTATAAAGCTCCACTCTCAAAGGCTCTGATTCAGAGGATGTGAAGTGAAAGCCAGACATCTGAAATGTTCAAGCCTTCATGGGTGAACCTGAGGACCATGGGTAAAGGGATATAACTTCCTCTGGACTGACGTCCATCAGAGTCCTGCACACAGAGATGATTGGACAGTTTGCTGCCTTTGCAGGTGGATTAATTATTGCCAGCAATGCAGATGAGCCTAAGGTCATATTGGTTAATGAGCATTAGTTCCTTGTGTGGGTAGGTTTTGATTAAACGGTGCTTTTAATATTTTAACATATTGCACTGCCTAACCAGGCATTCAACACCTTAAGAATCAGGGAATAATTTGCCTTTTAGAAAGAGCAATGAAAATGTTTAATATAAGAAAGTCATGGTCATTTGTCCTTAAAAATGATAACTATGAAAAGTGAAAATAAATACAGATAACTTTCATCAATCTGCTAGCCCCATTCACGAGGCCTAATTTATGTAGGCTAAAATATTCCCTGATTTGTGTTACTAAGGAAACATTCCTATTGCTTGAAAGGAAAACTGTCCATTTAAAAATAGCAACGTCCTTTTTCCTCAGGACTATTATGTATATCCACACAGTAGGTTGATCAGCTCAGCTCCATTAACATGGAGTTTTAAGCATGCACTCCACGGGAGAATTGACAGCAGACTCTGACAATTTGCCTTTATTCTAAGGAGTAGAAAGACCATGTCAAAATCAGAAAGTTGCAGACTATGTCAGAACCTCAAGGCCAACACTGGCTGCTCCTTCTGTTGTTTCGAAATTCAACTCGTCAGGGTACTAAGAAACAAGTATCATATGTTCATAATGAAAGCAAGCACAGTGACAGGATATTGACACTTAGATCAGAAATCCTCCCATGTTGTATATTGGAAATTATAATCCTATTGTTCTAATAAAAAGGAGTGAAAAGTAAAACAGATTCATGTTTCAGTTATAATTTATGAAAACTCAGAACCATCAACCAGAAAAATGCAATACTTATTTTAATGTGAGTAGGTGATAATGTTTATGTAAATACTATCAAAAGATGACAATAGAGAAATCTCCCATTTCTTAAAGAATTTAGAGTAAACATCCATTTCTGTAGTGTTTGAACTTATCTCTAAGAATAGACCATAAGCTCCACCATAGCTTTGTCCTACAATTACCATCAACTATACACATAAGCTTATAGTTCCCCATGAATCCAAGGTTACTGAGAAAACAGGAATTACAAACAACTTTAAGATGCCACAGTGACCAGAAGTTGAAGATCTAGGGAAACATGGTGAAAGGATTACAAATTCATTTCCTAAATAACAAGTTGAGTTATATTTCTGTTTACAAAAATTTACATGCAGTTACTTTAACTAGGAAAACCAAAGGAAGAGAAAGAAAGCAGAGCCTGTCTTGTCCAATGAAGAAATAACTTCTACTAACACATTTCACTTTTCTTTTTTTAAGTTCTTTGCATGATTCAGATGTAGATTTTACACACTACTTTAGCAAACCCCAACTCAAATCACATTTTATGTCATTCATTTGATGCACTTTTTTCTTCTTTTTGGTGTTATGCAATTTGCTAGAGAAATACTGTTGTTTATCTGAAGATTTCTCTAATTTGAGCACCTAGGCTTCTAAATTTCACTGTTGAAAATAATGCTACTATAAATACCTTCATATGTGAATTATTATCTGCATTCCTATACGCAAACCTTGCATGCTAAACCTATCATTTCTAAGATACTGCATGTATTGTCACAGATGTATTTTTATATAGTAAATTGCATTCCCATGCAATACACAGTCTCCATGGCTCTATACAATGGATGTGCCAATTTACACTTCCGTGCCACTTTTAAAGATCTGTCCTCCTCATGCCTCACGAGAATGGTTGAATTTCAATGCCTTTTCATGAGAGTACTCTATACCAGTGGGTTTTAAAAGCAGCAATTAAATGAGGTCAGAAGAAGAGCCTGACTTAATCTGTGAAAAATATGACTTTACTGTTAATTAACTGACCCTAAAGCTTAGTGGTATTTTTCCTGATTAGCTCTTAGAGCCTAAACCTTTCCTAGTGCTTATTCAAGTCGGTCTAATAAGGGACATGTGCAGCAATCATTAATTGCATCGGAGATTCCACATCAGACACAGAGTCATTGACCGCGTCCCTTCTGTGGAGTTTAAAATTTGCAGTTTCCTGGGGACTTACTCTTTGCCCCTGTCATATTTCACAGGAGACATTTACCCAAGATAATCTGGGTCAAAGAGCGTCTTTCTTTGGAGGGCCAAGGTTTAGCCAATGGTTCATAACAAATAACTCTTAACTAATTGTTGATAATATTGTGTTGGTGACAGCATGCTGTGTATTTATTGAAAACCCAGTGTGGACTTCTTAACAGCCCTTTCTCAAGCTGGTGTTTTTCTTAGAGTATAAAGCCAGGTGAAGAAGCTATTAGAAGATGTTAACTGAGTGTGACCCCACCCTAGGAGTCCAAAGTGCAGAACTAAAGGTTCTGAGTAACCCAGATTAGCTATGCTTTGCACACTCCAGGAAGTACTAATGTCCCTCAAGCAGTGGTCGTGCCTCCACAGATTTGTGGGTGTTTACAGTGTTATTTGTTTTGACATCCCCCTAGGATTTTGTCCATTGTGTACAGGGGACTTATTGAGCAGATTTTAAGTGAAGTTGAGAGAGTAGCATTGGTAGACTTGTCATGTTTCTGAAGGTTCTTAGCAGTCATCATGAGAGGTACAACACTCCAGGCTTATATATCCAGCCATCCATGTGACAGACACATGCCCAACCTTCTAATCTCAGGCAATGTGCCATCTAATCTTCTTTTCTTGCTCCTTATCCCCAGAAACCTTGGCAACTGCATCCTCCCAAATTTTAGTTTAGCATTCTCAGGCATCTTTTACTTCCTTTACTAACACCCTGCACTGAATAGTTTTCTGTCAACATGACACTAGCTAGAGTCATCTGAAAAGATGCACATCAGTTGAGGAAATGCCTCCACAAGATTCAGCTATAAAGCATTTTCTTAATTGGTGACCAACAGGGGAGTGCCCAGCCCATGGTGGGTGGTTCTATCTCTGGGCTGGTGGTCTGGGTCCTATAAGAAAGTAGTATGAGCAAACCATGTGAAGCAAGCCAATAAGCAGCACTCTTCCATGGCCTCTGCATCAGCTCCTGCCTCCAGGTTGTCACTGTTTGAGTTTCTGCCATCACTGCTTTTGATGATAAACTGTTACATGGAAGTGTAAGTAAAATAAACTCTTTCTTCCCCAAGTTGCTTTTGGTCATGGTGTTTCATCACAACAACAACAACCCTAACCAAGACTCACACAATTCTTACTGCAAAAGAACCTTGCCAGTCCCACCTTGAACCCATGGAAAGAACTAAGCAGGGCTCACGTGGGCTCACAGAGACTGAAGTGGCAAGCACAGGCCCTGCCTGGGTCAGCACCAGGTCTTCTGATAATTAGATGTTATGGCTGTTTGCTCGGTGTTTTTGTGGGACTCCGAACAATGAGTGGGTGTGTCTCTGACTCCTTTGCCTGCTCTTTAAAGTCTTTCCTTCTGTTGGGTTTCCTTGTCCAGCCTTGATAGGAGGGCTTTTGCCTTGTCTGATTGCATCTTGATTTGTCCTGTTTGGCTGTCCTCTCTTGGAGGCCAGGTCTTTTCTGAAAAGGAAATGGAGGAGGAATGGGTCTGGGGAGGAAGGGAGGTGAAGGGAGCTAGGAGATGTGGAGGGAGGGGAAACTGTGGTTGGGATGTATTGTATGAGAGAAGCGTCTATTTTAAATGAAAAAGAAAATGAAGAAAACCTCTGAACAATGCCGTCATTTCTCACAGCCTCCCACTCCTCCCTGGACCCTCAATGCACCATCATCTTGGTCGTATTTTCTAGGTCCCAATCTCAGAACCTTTACTCTTTCTCCGTTTGTTTTTAAATAAATCGCTGCCACCTTCTAATCTGCTCTGTGAAGTGCCTGTATTACATTTCCTTTGTTTAGTGCTCACAGGGCTGTTGGCTTACTTTACCTTCCTACGGGAATTCTAGGACAGGACACCAGGGGAGAATGAAGTCTTACAATGCTTGTTAGCTCTCTGATATATGAGAATGAAGCTACATAAAGGTACTTTTGTCCGTGCTTTGTTCCTCTTGTCTTATAACCTTTACTGCTGTTAACTCCTTGCATTTTCACTGCGCCTCTCTGAACATGCTCTATAAAGTCATGCGATGTCCCTCTGGAAAATCTTCCTTCCTGTCCAGTGTTGAACATAGTCTGCTAGCTTCCCACTCTTAAAATACTCATCTACAGATTCTGTCTTGTGATTCTCTTATACTTCCTTCCCATTGTAAGCCTCTTGCAATGAGTCTGTCTCCTCTCCTTGACTTGTAATAATCGGGAAGCCCCGTGCCTCTGTGCTGAGCAACCTTTGCTTCATTTATTCACCCTCTCTACTCTTGCAATTCAGACCACGCAGTTGTCGATAGTGTTTTCAGTCTTGGCATAAGAGCTGCACTTACATGCATACATGCATGCATACATGCATGAGGTAGCTTTAAGTGCACAACTTTAAAACTGGACCACCTACACTCTTCCCTGTTCCCCCTTTCAAAGTCTACCTTCTCATCTGAATAAATGTCTCCACTACCCAGGTGCTCAAGGAAATATCCTGGATGTTATCTTGATTCTGCTCTATCTTGCTTAAACATCAGGCTTATGGACCTGAAAGTTCCATTGCAAGCATATCCATAATCCCAGCCACTGGGCCCACTGCACTCTGCCCATGCTGCTGGGTTTCAAGGCTTCCCCAGATCTGCTTATTTGCTGTCCTTGCTGCTATTCCATTTTATGCAGCAAGCAACAAATAAGACCCTGACTCCCAGGAGCTCCAGAGATGGCTAAAAGCACTGGCTGGTCTTGCAGAAGACTTGGGTTTGTCTCCCAGCATCCACATCACCACTAATGACTATCTGTAACTCCAGTTCCAGGGGCTTCAACATAGTCTCCTGGCATCTGATAACACTGAACCCATGTGCTGTGTGTACATAAATGTAGTCAAAGTGCTCACACACATAAAATAAAATTTTTAAAAAAACTATATAAATCTTTTAGAAGATTATGACACCCAGGTCTACTTTCCAAAAGTATCCTGTAATATATAGGATGATTATAAAGTCTTAGTTAAGTGAAGAAGTATAGTGAGGATGGGGATAAAAAATGTGTACCGATGGAAGGAGGGAAGAGGGGGATCTGTGATTTGTTTGTAAAATGAACAAAAAATTTCTTAATTAAAAAAAGTGAGTAGCAAGGGGTGACCATAAGAACACACTGTATACATGATGTGACTTACATAGCAACAGTGCTGTATCTAATTTCTGCTACTTAGATGATATTTATGAATAAATAAGCATACAAAAGAATAACTGAATAGATTGGGCAAAGTGGAAGACTTTTTTATTGTATTTCTGTGGCTCAAATTTACCAAACAAGGCAGTTTCATAGGCATGCCCTTCTTGTGCACATACCTGAGACCTTGGCCAAATTATATGTTTCTATGGGAACCGGATATGATGGAATTTGCTTTCCTTTCCACAGATGGAGAAACTGAGATACAGAGTGATTGCCCCATGCTTTTAGCAATCTCCAGCCTGAACCATTACTTCTCTAATTGGAATTGCTGATTAAATGTCTGGCCCACCTCCAAACCCTGGGCCACATTTTCTCAACATGATTTGCTGCTAAAGAGAACAAAGCCAGGACCTCGGGACTCCATTTCTTTTCCAGGTTTCTTTGGTCTTCAATGTACCTGGCCTTTTGTTAACTTACTACAAGAGAACTTTCTTGCTAGCGTTCATTGGATATTTTAGGGAACGCCAGTATGAAAATTTTAAGAGAAAATGAAGAAGCAGGTTTTCATTTGGGTGGAACTTTACTATTCTGTTTTTGAACAGGGACCTGGACAGACTGTTGCCACTCACCATAATAAAACACTTCCCCTCCCACAGAGCATTAAGCCCAATCATACCACTAGTGTTTATATAAAACATTTTTTTCTAATGAGACCCTTGCAAGGCTGTATTTACTCTATCGGTTAGGATTCTTCCCTAGTAGAGGGAACCCCATAAGAGGTATGACAGTATCTTAACCTGGACTCTTCTTAACTATCTGTAAATGGGAAGAACAATTAAAATCATCAAGGACAAACTTGCCAAAACCCCTCAAAGGTGATCAGAGAGCCTGTCTATCTCAGATGAAAGAATGTGGCTACCCAGACATTACTGTTACCAGGAGCTGAGATGAAAGGAAACATGAGTGAGACAGAAAACTTGCCACCTAAATGACTGAACAGAAACATGAAAGAAAAGACACCGAGCATCTGAGTCTAGACCTAATTGCAAAGAGGAACCTTTCCATGAAATGCAATTAGGCTTCTAGAGAGATCAAAGCATTTTTCTATCAGGGAGGTGTGAGGGCAGAGACATTTTCTCCCTGAAAGTAATAAACATTACCAAGATTTAAGGGAATATCCAGAATCTCTTCTAGGACTTGGGGGTGGCGGTGGTGGTGGTGAAATGTATGTGATAGGCTGTTAGTTATGGATGGCACACACACAAAACATAAATAAATGCAATTAGCCCAAGATACTCTAGCTAGTAAAATAAATTATCCTGTGCTGTAATTAAATGTCATTGGAAAGCATCTTTATAATAATAGTTACTTCATTATATAATATTTTTGAAAATTAAATTTACAATATCCTGTAGAAATGATTCATAATTCTTTGCTTTGCCAAAACACAGATACCATGCTCCCAGAAGTCTGTGCATGTGTAATACTGTTTGTTCCTTAGAATTTCTAGAAGCACTTAAAAAACGATGTATTATATTTCCCCATGTCAAGCAAGGTAAATGGAGGATTATGTGAATATATACATATATGTATTGAAGAGATTTCCTCTCCCCAATCCTAGTTTAGCTGGAGTTTTTGTTTCTAGCTTTTTTTTTCTAGTAGGAAAGAAAATAGATAATACCTGAAATGCAATTTTTATTATTGTTGAAAGGTGGCTGCTAAATTGTGTCAGGTTGCTAAAATAAGAGTTCCTGAAAGTCTCTAGCAGTATGGAATTTGGGCTGACCTGTTAGGCAGGCCCTTGAGCCAGGACATAGTAGATTTTGTCATCAAATCAGGAAAACATGGGAGGCTTCATGGATGCAGATTCTGTTATATTTCTAGCAAGACTTGAACAAGGATGACACCAATAGACATCCTAACATGGAAGAGGAAAGATCATGAGTCCCCATCTCTAGAGAGAACTTCAGACAGCTAAAGAATGCTGAGAGCATGAGAAATAGTCTTCCCCAGAGGAGAAACCACCCCCCAATTGTTTATCCAGTACTAAGTGGTTGGCCCTGAACTCATTTACATACAGGCAATATTTTACAGACTAAATAAGTTGTATTTATATATGTAGGAATATGTGTGTGTGCATATGTGTGCGTGCATGTGTGTGTGTGTGTGTGTGTGTGTGTGTGTGTATGCTATAATAATGAAAGAAAAATGATTTTGAGATTGAACAAGGGCAGCAGGGCATGTACATAGGAGGGGTTGGAGGTAAGAAAGGGAAGAGGAATGATGTAATTATAATTGCAAAAAAATATTACAAGCAAGGGGCATTGGAAATCAAATAAAACAAACCTCTATGTATGTTTTCTTTTCTATAAGACATTGTCAGGTATTTTGTTTATATCAAAAGAAAAGCGATTTTGCAGTATTTACAGAAAGCCCTGAGAGTCTAAGTGAAAACCAACAGTAGAGTGGCTGCTAGAACCAAGTCAAGTCAGACACAAACACTAGGTTTGTGTTCTTGCTAGGCTATTATTTTGAAAGGAAACAGGCTACCAAAAGTAGAGTTTGAATTACAGACTTTATCCCTGACAGCAGGACAGAGGGGTTGGATGGAGATTTCTTGAGTCTTTTCCTACTCTAACAACACCAATGTCAACTTGGAGGTTCCAGATATTTCTCCAAACTTTGTTACATTGGATTGAGTCATCTGGAAGTTTTTCATGATGGTGACTCATGCTAACACGTTTTGGAAGGCCCACAGTGAGTAACTGCAGAGCATGGGATAGCATTACATAGTGCCTGAGGCGGCCCAGGAGTGCATAGAAGTAGACATTTTCCTCAGTGCACAGTCCAAGCAGAAAATGGCACTTTCCTCTCTAAGATTTAGTATTAAATGTGAAAAGGCAAGGTGAGGAGCTTTTGGTATCTTTTCTATTGAAGGGCATGGATTAAGAATGTGTTGCTATTACTTTTTATATGCATAAAGTCTAGAAATATTCTACAATGAATAGCACAAAGCCACCAGAAGAACGTGGACAGAGAACTCTGGCTCTGAGGAGCCTTTTTGAAATCCTCAGTCCAGTGTCTCAACACAGTGGTAGAATGCAGGCTGGTGCAGTAGGCAGAGGAGACTCAACAGCTCTGGAAAGATGCTTGAAACCAAGTAACACTTAGAGAAGAGGAACTCAACCGTGTGTGGAGCTACTGAATGCAAGTATGCTTGACTCTGTGCATAAAGAAGAAAACAGGCATGGTTCTCCACAGCAGACCTTTACTTTTAGGTTACCAACCAGCTCCCAAATCATGACACAGAGACTTGTTATTAGTTATGAAGGCTCGTCTTATCTTATGCTCATTTCTTGCTAACTCTTATAACTTAACCTGTTTGTCTTTGTCTGTGTTTTGCCTTGGGGCTTTTTACCTTTTCCTTCTGTATGTCCTACTCTGTGTCTGCTGGCTAGTGGCAGCCTGGCTGGCCCCTGTGTCTCCCTTTCTTTCTCCCTCATTCTCTCCTCTCCTCTTCTCTCATTCTCTCCTCTCTTCTTCTTTTCTTCTTGTTCTTTTCTTTGCCTAGATTTCTCCTCTTGTTTATTCTCTCTGACTGCCAGCCCCTCCTATCCCTCTCTCTGCCTAGCTATTAGCCATTCAGCTTTTTATTAGACCAATCAGGTACCTTAGGCAGGCAAGGTGAAACAACAACACACCTTTTCATAATTAAACACACACCCTTACACTGTTGAGCAAATGCAGCATAAACAAATGTAATACACCTTTACACAGTTAAAGTAATATTCCACAGCCTAATTAAATGTAACCCACCTTTACAGAGTTAGTAATTTCCACAAGAGTTCTCTGTTCAGTCTTGAGGTGGATTGCTTTTAAAATAATAATACCCCTGAGTTGTTTAAAATAATGTAATTAGCTATGTAAGGTAGCAGGGAAGAAATTGTCCTAGAAAACTGAAAGAAATAATTGACAACCATAGCTTCCTACTCCCATGAGGGGATGGGAAAGAAAGTGGTGAGAAAGCTTTTAATAAAGGTTGTCTCTCTTCCAAAGATGCCAGCAGGTGAAGCCAGATAAACTAGAGGAACTTTAAGCTTTCGTGACGGAAACTTCCTGCTGATTCAGGGAGAGAGCCAAATGTTCCCAAGAGGTTAATGGTGATTCACTCATGCCCTAATACAAGGTAAGACTGTTTCAAAAAGTACTTTCTAATGTTTGAGAGATAACTTAATAGTTCAGTATTGAAAAAGGATCATCAACAATGGGATCCTTTTGGAAAGGAAGAAAAGACCCAAGATACAGACTGATTTCCTGAGATAAGGGATAACAATTGTCACCAGCATTCAGATTGGAAGGCTCAAAGAAGGGAATGTCCACAGACTGGAGATCAGAAGGGGGTTGAGCAAGGTCAGCAGGGAAAGCACCCTTGTATCTGCTTTGTGAGGGAATATTTCTGGGGTGCTGCCGCTGTCTCCAAGAGAGTTGGATCCAGTTCTTAGTTCTCTTAACGTCTGGGAAGAGGGAAGAATCACATAAGCTCCTGGGCATTCTCCTTGAATGAAAGATGCATGCTACTTCAGCTTTTACGTGAGTGCTAGGACCCCCAGCTCTGGTATGGCAAACATTTTACTGGCTGAGTTATTTCCCCAGTCTCCACTTCCAAGATATTTTTGGAAGGCCAGGGTGTGCTGTACTGAGAATCCTGGGCGAGGGGGGGGGGGTAAGGGGAGTCCTCAGAGCTGAGATACTTGTCCAGTTTCTTCCTGTTACTCTCCACTACTCACTGTTAGAACCACTCCTTCTCTCCTGCTATGTAGTGCAGGAGGCATCTCACTACAGAGAAAAACAGGACTCGAGTGCTAGGGTATGGTTGAGAAAATGGAGGAGAGGCTTGCTACTGGAAACCCCTCATCCATGGAAAGTCCCAGCTCATGAGAGCACTTGGCTAGGAAAGATAGTAGCAGCATCAGTTTTCAAATCTGTGGACTTGCAATTTCTTTAAGATTGGGAAGTTTTCATCCATCTTTTCAACTGCTCTTTGCATTTCCCCTTTGAGCCGAAGTTACACGTATATGAAGGAGTTTTAAGTTGCGTTGTAGCCTGATGATGCTATCTTTACTTTACAAATGTTTCCTTTCCATTTTGACTTATTGTAATCAATGCCTACTGCTATGTTCCCAACTTTACCAGCTTTGTTTATCTGTGAGATCTAATCTATCCAAATTAAGTCCAGCATATTCTGATCATTTTTGTATCTTTCATGCATCTTTGTTTAACATAAAAAGCTTTATAGAAGTATAGTTGGCAAAATATACAATTCTATTTGTACAAGACCTTCAGTAGGTCTTTGTGCAGTTATGTTTTCATTGGTTCACCTAGCAATGGGCTTGCTTAGTTGTATATCTGTGTTAACATTTTTTAAATGTTATATTATTTTTCGAAGTGGCTGTACATTCTGCGTTTCAAGAAACAATGCTTGAGTCTTTCATTTGGTCTATGGACTTACAAACATCTGAGATTGGCTACCTTTTCCATTACAGCTATTCCTGTGGATGTGAGGTCATAGCTTATGGTTTTAATTTACCTTTCTTGAAAGACTTAAAACAATATTCATATGTTTGTTGGCCTTTTCTTAATGTTCTTTGCTTAAATATCCATTGTTATCATCTGTACATTTTAAATTGGGTAAAATCTTATTTTTTTTCCTTTGTAAGAGCTATTTATGCATTCTGTATATAAGTTTCGTATTCACGGTATGAACTGAAATATTTTTCTTGAGTATTTTGCTCATCTTTTCATTTTTATCTGGTTTAGGAAATGTCAAGGTTTCAAATTTTAATGAAGTCTAAGTTGTCACTTGTTTTCATTATTGTTTTTGTTTTCAGTGTATTGCATTAAATTTATTGCCTGTTGATGCCCGTGAAGACTCCTTGTCTCCTAATTGTTCCAGGGTCTACACTTCTACATCTATAGTTATGCCCATTTTGAATATTTTTTTCTGCTTAGTTTTTGGAATACCAGACTACCGTTGGAACTGTTTAAGTATCTTTATTTGAAATATATACTTTTTTTTTACAATCTTCAGTTAGCTGGCTTTCCTCCTTATGAGTTATATTCTCTTACCTTTTGGCATGTGTGCCAGGCTCTGATTGGGTGCTGGGCCTGGGGAATTTTCCGAGGCTGCATGGTAGATATTTGCATTCTATTCATATTTATGATCTTTGTTCTAATACATAGTTAAATTACTTGGAAACAGCCTGATCCTTTTAAGCCTTGCTTTTAAGATTTGTTAGGTAGTCCCCGAATAACATTTAGTCCAAGGCTAATTATCCCCCATACTGAGTCAAGACTTTCCTGTGTGTTCTATCTAATGCTGTGTGAATTATGAGGTTTTTCCACCTGGCTGGGAACAACAGGCACTATTTCTGGCCAGTACAAGTGCCAGCAACTGTTCACTCCTGTTCAGTTTGAATGTGAAATGTCCCCCACAGGCTCCTGTATTTGGACATTTGATTCCCAGCTGACGGTACTATTCTGGAAGGTTGGAGAACCTTTGGAGTATAGGTCATAGGTGGCAGAAGGGTATCCCAAGGGGGAAGGATACAGATCTTTGAGGATTATAGCTTAGCCCTGTTCTTGCCCTAGTGAGCCCTGCTGCTGCCACCAAGACTTCTTCCAGACCTTCCACCATGATGGATTCTGATGCCCAGGAGTCACTCTGTGGTTGTTACCATCAGACGCTTGTCCTCATGGTGGGGCAAGTTCAGGATACAGTGCTGAGTGTGTTGGTGGCTCCTGTTCTGGCCTGTCCAGTTTCTTCACACGCATGTGATGTCGTTGGACACTGGAGAGGGGCCCTCCTCAAGTCACCAGATCTCTCTCTTGGGCAGATGTGTCCCCTCAGGGTCTCAGCACTGAGAATTCCAGCTGATGGGTCTCCCAGAACTCTTAGAACTCCATTTCCACTCACAGATCCTGTTGGTCTTTGCCTGGTTACCTTTTTTTCCCCCTGAAGCTTCCTTCTAGCACTTCACAGGACACTTCCGGCGTGTCTCTCCTCGGTGTTTTAATATTGGTCCCAGTTAGTCCATATTAGGTCAAGTGGGAAGTCTATAAGATGACATTTTTAAAGAGCTGAAAGCAAATCAGCTCCCATCTAGAACTTCACCTTAGAAAAAAAAGCCCAAACAGTGAATGCAGAATAAAAGCCTTCTCAGATAAACAACACTGGAAGAATTTGTCAAAAACAGTTATACGTTAAAGGAAAGAGAAAATAAAATTCTACAGGCAGGTGGGAAATGATTCTGGAAGGTATCACATTTCAGGGAAACATGAACAACTGAAGGCTTTATCAGTAGGAAAACACAAATTAGAATTTGTACAAATGCTGTATACAAAATGCACATCTGAATACAAAGTTTACTAAGCACACAGCACAGTATAATGGAGGAATAAAAATTAAAGTTTTCAAAGATCTTAGCCTCCTGCCTGACTTGGTGCTTTTTCCCTAAATCTAATAAGTCAAAGGGCCAAGGAGACAGCTCAGGCACTAAGGTACTTGCCAGGCAAGCATAAGGACCTAAGTTTATATTCCCAGCACCTACTGAAAAGGCAGGCTGCTGCCTGTACCTGTGCTCCTAATACTGGGGGAGGGTGCAGAGGCAGGAAGGTACATAGGGCTCTTTGCCCAGCCAGTCCAGCTGAATTGGTAAGGACCAGGTTCAATGAGAGAATGGGTCTCAAAATATGTGGAGAAGTGGTTGAGGAAGACATCCAGTGTCACCCTCTGGCCTCCACAGATACACCCCCCCACACACACACACACACACGAACAAACACGTGCACACATCACAAAAAACGTCAAAAAATAATACACAATTCAAAGCTTCACTAGTGAAAGGATTTAAAAATGTGTTGGAAGGTAGCAGAGGGTTGGAAAGTCAGATTATTTTCTTGTTTTTTAATCAATATGAAATATATGTTTAAGTCTTTATATCACTAGCTTCTTAACACAAAGAATTGATAGGGGCAAGTTTAAAGAAAATAATTTTGAAATCTATTGTCTCCTGATAGAAAAAAAGCAAAGACCAAAATAATACACAGGCCCTCTCTCCCTGGTTCAAACCCTCATAAATCCTTATATTGTAATTTCTCTGAAGTTGGGAAATGTATAGTAATCAATAAGTTATCATAGCTTTGGTGATAGCATTTTTGGTCTCTCTCTGAATGGTGCATAGATGTGTCTGTAAATGGTATAACTTAAAATTGGCTGAATGTAGCTATAATGACTTACTATGGACACCTGCTTTACATATTAATAGACAATCCTTATTTATTTATTCTTTGACAGTTTCATATGTGTATATAATGAATTTAGTAGTCTCACCCTCCCTTCCCACTCATTCCTCTCCCTCTTCTACTGACATCGAATTCCCCTCCTACTTTGAAGCCTCTTGCATGCCCCACTGAGTTTAATGGGAGTTGCTTGCATGAGCATGGGTTGGAGGTTATTTACTGGAGTATGGGGCTACACTATTGGGAAAATGGTAACCCTCTCCCAGCAAACATTAACTACTCATGTTTCCCAGAGCATGGAGCTTCATGAGACCATTCCTAGTCAAAGATGAAACATAGATGTATGGTAGGCAGGAAAACTCTAGCTACATAGATGGGTCCAGTCTTGTGCAGGTGACCACACCTGCAGTCAGGTCATGAGTGAAAAAGACTAAGTCATGTCCAAAAGACTCTTTTTTTTTTTCTTTCTTTTTTCTTTTGTAGCACACCTCCCTATCCTTTGGCTCTGACATTCTTCCATGAAGTTCTCTGAGCCATTGAAGGGGTGAAATAGATGTGTTTTATATACCTAAAAATGAGCCCTCGGCAGTTTCTGAAAAGCAAGACATGGGAATTGAGAAGTCAAAAAGGTCTTTCAGGACGTCTATTTCTCTTATGACACAAGATGTGGGAGTGGCCACAGATGTTAGTCTTGCTTTGTCAGGAACCCTTCTATTCAATGCCAAATTGTTACTCAAACACAAAATCATCAAGTCTGATGAAAGTCTCATCAAAACACGGAAGTTTTTGGTATAAAAAGGAAGTTATCTTTGACATGTAGATGGACACGAAATGGAAGAAACAGAATGAACACATGGGAATACAAAGGTCCAGAATTCAGCAGGGCATGTAACCTGAAATGGTCATGGCAGCTTGGATTCTAGATCATTTCTGAAATCTAGGAAAGAATCATTAGTTATACTTAACCAATTTCGTTTCAACTTCAAAGAACAGACTGGCATTACCAGATACCTAGTTAGAACACTTTTATAATTTACCTTTTGCACTCACGTTGCTATGAAAGCTATTTTAGAACATGGAGAATAAAAAGCAATTGACATGGAACAGTATCCTACGTAAATCTATTTGTGTCTGAATATACATTGTCTGTAGACACCAATAGTTATGTTAAAAAAGGAGTGTGTGGAGAGTTATCACAGAAACACCATAGGATACAGTGTAAAGCCAGAGGTCATGGTGCATGCCTGCAGTCCTGAGCTTAGGGGGAACTGTCAACTTAAGAACAGAGTGGGCTACATAGGCCCTGGCTCAATCAGTCAATCAATTAATCAATCAACCAATCAACTCATCACAAAAAAAAACTACGTATGTTTTATAAATTTAAATTTTTGAATGCAAACTAGTATGAATAAGAAGACTCAAAAGTGAAAATGATAATATAGAAGCATTCTAGTTATCAGTGTTATGCACATTGAGACAATATAATAACATTTTTATCTCAGTTTACCAACTAAATAGGATAAGACTATGAAACAGCAGTATTCTCATAGAAAACTAGAGGGATTTTATACTAATTTTTAAATATTTAATCTTTATTTTTTATTTTGATTTTTTAAATTTTCTGAAATCTGTTTTATTTTTATTAAGAATTTTTTTATTCATGTTATATATCAACTGCAGATCCCCCTGTCTTCCCTCCTCCCACCACCCCAGCTGTCTTTCCCCCAACCCACCCCCCATTTCTTCCTCCGACAATTTAAGGCCTCCCATGGGGAGTCAGCAGAGCCTGGTACATTCAGTTGAGGCAGGTCCAAGCCCCTCCGCCTGCATCAAGGCTGTGCAAGGTGTCCCACCATAGGCAGTGGGCTCAAAAAAGACAGCTCATGCACCAGGGATGGATCCTGATCCTACTGCCAGGGGGCTCCTTAAGAAGGTCAAATTCATACATGAGTACACTTTATATAAGTCACATTCATCCCTGTTTCTCCTCCTCTGACTCCTCTCATACGCTATCACCTCTTCTTGGACTAATATCTTCTACTTCTATAATTATTATTGTTATACATATATTCATACACACATATACATATATATGACTTACCTGGGGTTTTTGCTAGGTAGTCTGTGGTTCCTGGTGAGAGCATTTTCCCCCTATAAGGAGTAAGTCCATAAGCTATATGTAAAAATATATATATATATATATATATATATATATATATATAATATGTATTTTAAGTAAGCTTATAAAAACAGTAAGATTGTCTATGGCTTTTCCCAACAGCATTATAGTATTTATCCTGCCTCTCTCCCTCTCCTGTATTGCCTTGTCAACCCTATTGTTAAGATGTCTCGTTCCTTTCCCCCTTCATCGTATCTGTGTCCTACGATCACTACTCTATAGCTTCTCCTCTGCCTCTTCCTTGGAATGGACCCTTCTACTTTTCCAGTTTCTAATTTTCCGCTGGAAATACTCAAACCTAAAGATTCAAGCTAGGATCCAAAAATAAGAGAGTACATGCGATACAGTGTTTGCCTTTCTGGGTCTGGGCTAAATAACTTAGTATAATATTTCCCAGTTCCAACCATTTACCTACTCATCAATTGGTAGGCATTTAGGCTCCTTCCATTTCTTGTCTATATGAACAGAATAGCAATGAATGTGGCTAAGTAAGTATCTGGGGGAGTCAGCTGTCGAGTCCTTCGGGTATATTTATGCTGATTTTTGAGGAAGAGTAGGTATGTCTGTTTTTTAATTGATTTTTAAAGTTAACATACAAAGCAAAGGATTTCATTGTGGCATTTTCACACATCATTTGTTCTTTCTTGCACCTCTCTATTACTAATCTCATCCATCTCCCATTTCCCTCTTTCTCATCCACTTCCTCTTCTCATGTACTTCACTATCCTCTTTTTTTCTCCTCTCCTAGTATGGTCTTTTCTTCCCTTCCAATGATGCTTTCTTGTTGATGCCAAATTTTAACACATTGTTCCCAACCCTTATGAAACACTATGTAGAGGGTGCTAATATCTGATTTTACAATCAGAAAGCAATGTTGCATGTTGCGCTTTAGAGAGTATAAATGAGTAAGTTAAAAATCTATGTTCAAATGCATGGTTATGAAGTTAAAATTGAATTCCTTCAATTATGCTACTATGGTTCACTTTTTGAGCCAGTAATTTTCCTCCTGAGAATTGGCTTTAAAATAATGTAAATTTTTCAAAAGCTATAATCATATAAACATAGCAACAGGATTTAGTAATAATGTTCTAAATAACTTACTGTGGTTTGGGTCGTGTTGTTATTTAGTAAGTCTTGATCTGTGCCCTGAGTGGAGGAGGAGCCAGCTGTCTGTACCTAACAGTGTGATGTGTAGGTCTTAGGGATCAGTATACAGAACCACAGGGAAGGGGCTTTTAAAACTATGGTGTAGGCTTATAAAAGTTAGCAAGAGAGTATTTATAATTATCATAGTTTTCACTTTAGACACTGGAACATTGAAATACAGTTGTTATTTTCCTCTATGGTCCACACTGATGTTATTTTATTACTTTTATGATTAAAAAAATAATGTCTGTGTGCAGCAGTTGACAAAAGGTCCCAAGGAGGACCATAAACAAGAGTCAGAAGCTTCAAGGTGCATCTATGAATGATTACTGAGGTCTGAGTCACTAAGACAGAGTCACAGGTTGACTTCAATGTGGCTTTGGAAGGTGGATGCAATTTAGGTAGACAGAATGTCATTTCTTCCAAATTCAGTCTGTGAGGGGTTCTAACATCATGCATCATTGAAAAAAAAAAAAAAAAGACAAGAAAGGAATGAGCAGGTGTTTAAGAACCAAATGATCCACACCGGCCCTTTGCTCTATTGATGTTGTGGAAACAGAGCTGGCCTGAGAGCTTCAGGTAAGACAGTGGAGAAGGGAGGGTGTCTCAAGTTTTAGTTCCAAAAGATCTGAATTTTGCAACACATCTCCTCTGAACTCCCCTTTTCATTTCCTTCTTTTCTTTTTTCCTTATGGATGGGATGGCAAATGGTCACAATGTAGTAAATGGTCACAAGAGGCTGAGAGAGAAAAGACTAGTAATACATGCACAGTTTCAAGCAATTCTTGGTCCCGTTAATCTATCAGTCTCTGAAGCAGGTAGATGTTCAAAGTCTGCTTAATGGCTCTAGGCTCAGCACAATAGGAAAGTGAATTTATTGGGGTGCTGCACCTCTAAATATTGTTTTGCTTCCAGGGTGACTTTGCCTGTCAGCATTACATCCTTAGGTCAATTCCAGGAACATGAATAAGCACACAGAATTGTTCCTTTCTGAGTCTATCTATTTGACAACAATAAACAATTTACTTTCATGAGACTCCCAAGGCAGTAAAACATTTCAGGTCTTATACTTAAAAATAGAATAAAAAAATCTATTAAACATTTGAGATCAGAGAAGAGAGTGGGATTTCCACGAGTGTCTCCATTCCCATAATGACGACACCTGGAAGTCGTGTCCTAATGACTTCTCCAAAAACCCTGACATTCACTGAACAGTGATACAATAACAAAGCAGGAAGCGTTCATTGCGGAATGACCTGAAATCCTCTGCTCATCGCTGAGGTAAGAAGTGTAAACACATTAAGGGCATTCCAACCATAAGCAGTACTTTCTCTTTCCATCCAACCTCCCTACTCACTGAATAAAATAGCCATCCCATAATGGCACTTCTCTCTTGCTTAAATTTGGTCTTAAAGCGAAGCATAACTTTCTGAATAATTATGTGCAGCTTGTAAATGGTGTCTCTCTAGCCAACCAAGCATATAACAAGAAGATGGAGACGAGACTCACTTTCACTTCATTTCACTTCTTTGTAATTGACAAGCTCTCGCTGGGTGTCAACTTTAAAAGATGACAAATCCTAAATCTTAGAGGACCCAATTCAATAGTTCAGCGTTCTAAATTGTTTGCAAATTAATCTGCATTTTCAAATGAGTCAGGCATGAAATATAAGATGACATCTATATTACAAAAATATTAATTTCCTTGTCTTTCTTTTTTTATGCCAAAGACAAAAGATACATTTAAAATATCCATTCTGTTAAGATTTTACAAATGAACATACACTGTACATTTTAGTGACTTGAAATTTTCCAATTTATTTTACACTAATTCGTTTCCATCTACTTAATGCAGGTTATTGAGTTTGTAAATGTTCTGTGCATTGATGAGGGAAAATTAAATTCATGAAGTATTTTCACTACATCACATTTTTAATGAAGGCTTATTTGCGTTCGATAAATGAAATAACTTGAGCCCCACTGGTTTATGGCCTAGTGTGAGCTCTCTCTTCGAGTAGACATGGCCTCAGTTTACCCACGTTTAAGTAAATACTGCCGTGCTGTTTTCATGCAAACTAATTGGTGGTTGGTGAGAATTCTGTGCATTTTTAATTTCTAACTGAACTTGCCATCATACTGATACTGATGATTTACTGAGGATATGGTGTATAAAACAGATGTTGTATGCTTTTCCATTCCTCTAACATGAAACTTCAGATCATTTTAAACTCTATTGATTCATTATATATTCTGTGCCTGACAGCTAACTCCAATATCAATATCAAAAGAAATTGATCTAAATTAATTAATGATCATTAGAGGACAGTCAAGAATAATTCCTTAAAGGTTTCACATTGCAGATTAGGCTATTTCCTGTCTCCTTTAGTACATTCTAGTAAAAAGGCAGGAAAATATCTCCATTTCAGGAAATTCAAGTGAAAGAATTTCCAAGTTATAATAGACACTAGATTGTTGTTAACCCAACGTCAGAGCTATCATCATCAAATACTACTCTACATACAATTCCAATATAGTAAAATCATCTCTAAAAGCAAAGTAGTCATTTATATGGACTGGATCCCAGAGATAAAAAACAATGACCAGTAAAGCAGTCAGGTAGAGCACAGGTAAAGTCAACATAGATGTGATTGAGTAATGTATATAAATTGTCTGTTTGAAAAGCCAAGGAAGACCTTTTAGGCCACCTAATTCAGTTATTTTACAGATAAACAGAGTCTGAAAAATGATACAAATCTAGAAGAACAGGATATAAAAAAAAATAGGTACATTGGGAGCAGAACTTCTAGATTGTTTTGTGCGTTGCACTCTGTATGAGTGAAATAGAAAAACGACCTTTTATTTGTGAGCAGATTCCTGAGTTACTAAATATTGCCCTTATAACTGTGGCCCCATGGTAAGCCTGACAGAGAGGTGGTACAGAGGCTCAGCTCCATGACATGCTGATTCAGCTACTGCCATCAAGAAGGGGACAGAATTTTTATCTGATGTAGGTCACTGAAGGGAATATAATTTAATGCAAAACTCTGAGATTGAAGAACAGAGGAAGAAACCAGAGAGTCTAAAATGGGGTTCTGAAACAATTATGCACGAGCCCTTCTTTGATTTCGATGGTTCTAATATTACCGTTTCAGTAATTAAAATTGAATCTCTTGACTGAAGGTTCTTCATTGAACTATGCTGAATGTATTTCTAAAATGCTCTATCCCACACTGGCTACACTGTACTAAGAATTCCTACATCCTGCCCTTTGGACATGGTGTCTTGTATCCAGACAGTGTTAGTTACACATGTGGGTGATGATGATTTGTTTTCTCTGCCTTCAGAAATTCCAGTGTGAGACAGGATTTTTTTTTTATTCTTAAGTAGTTATGTGTGTAGATGTCTGTCTTCCTTCTTAGACTGTAAATTCCAGGGAGTCTGAATGTCTATTTCCTCTATAATGCAAACTAAATGTCATGATCCAAGTTGTAAAAAAAGAAAAAGTCTTGTTAAAGTATGAGTTCGTGTGAATGCATTTTGGCAACTGTTGATTATTGTTCCATTGACTCGCTCTTTATCTTCTCTCAGTTTGGTCTTAAAGTTTTTGATTTTGTAATCACAGAAAAACTATGTGATTCCTGTGTGTGCAAATATGTGTGTCTCTGCATCTCTATGTGTTCCTCCTGCTTTTCCTTTGGCTCTTTTTCTTCTATTTGTTTCTTTTTGTTTTTTCCCTATTCTGTTTTTTATTTTTGTTTTATTTTATTTTATTATTAATCTGTAAATGTTTATTTTCTAAGGAGAAACAAAAACAGTGTGGATTCTAACAAAAGAAGAGGTGTGGGGAATCTCAGAGGAGATGAGGGAGAAGAACCATAATCAGAATATGTTGTATGGAAAAACATCTATTTTCAATAAAAGAAAAATAGGAAAAAAGAAATATCAAAAAAGAAAAAATGCAGAAATATGTTTTTATAAATTTATCCACTTTTTCTTTCATACCCTGAGACTCCCAAGTAGTGGGACCTAGCCCCACCTCTGAAATGTTAGTGTATAGTGAATACAGCAGCCACTTCACATTGGCTTTATCTGATCCTTCCCTTTCCCAGAAGGAATTTCTATTCTGATAAGGATGGGCAGTGGGATGACATAGGAACTAAAGGCAAAGCCACTAAGGTCAGCTAATTACAGATTCTATGAGTCTATACTGCAGGTTTCTGCCATTGTTCTGATAAGCACTTGGTTGCTTATGTTGTAATCACCTTCATACTTGGTCTTTGAAGATCGTTAAAATGCCTATGCAGAGGCCATTTGTAGATTAATGTCTCGTGGAATGCAGTACATTTATTTAAAAAAATTAATAGTTTAACATCTAAGAGAGATAATTCAATTACACATGTGTTTGTTGTTTCCTTTCCGGGCTCTTTAATTTTAAATTGTTCATTTACCCGAAGAAATGATTTCTTAGCCCACATACTCATGAATCATTTGGAGCATGGGTTGCTGACAAACTTCTAGCAGCTCAATCAAAAAAAATATTTTCTTTAAGATTTATTTTCGATTATTTTCAATCATGTGTTTGGGGAGCGGAAGGGATATACATGTGATCACAGGTGCTATGAGGAGTCAGGGGCGTTGAACTCCCAACCCAGGAGGTGAAGTTACAGGCAGTTGTCAGCCACCCCATATGGGTGTTTGGATTTTAACTCAAATCCTCTCTAAGGGCAGTTTGGGCTCTTGACCACTGATCCATCTCTCAAGTCCACAGGGAAATCCTTCACATTCCCAAACCACTTTGCATTCTGAAAGATATTAGCCTTCTTCATCCTTCAAATCTTCCATGGAAATATCATTTCCATAGAAATTCATACAGGCATTGCTTCTTGGCTCAGCCACATCACACTTACAGAAAACTGCCACCTTTGGAAAGATAATGAATGTTCCAACAGTATGAATCCATAGACACACATGTGAGGGTTGTCAAAGCAACCAAAGCTATAATAGTAATAGTCTTCAATACCAACATCCTTTTATCTGATGAACAAATAAAGACAATTTTTTAAAAGGATAGATAAGTAGATGGATAGATAGATAGATTGATGATGGATGGATGGATGGATGGATGGATGGGTGGATGGGTGGATGGGTGGATGGGTGGATGGATGGATAGACAGACAGACAGATAGGTAGATAGGTAGGTAGGCAGGCAGGCAGACATACAGACAGACAGACAGACAGACAGGGTCTTGCTATGTAGCCTTGAGCTAACCAGGTAGCTCGGGCTAGCCTTGATTTCCCATGCCTCTTGCCTCAACCTGCTGAGTGCAGGCATGAGCCACCACACCAGGCCTATATTCTTGTTTTAGCTGTGACCTTGGCGCTATGAAATTACTGTTTAGTGAAAGATGCAATCACAGGACCACTTCATTGTGAGCTTATTTTACTTTCAGAGCTTCTTCAAGGATTTGAGATCCTCCCAGGATGATTAACCTCTTTGTTTTATCAATTGTTGTGTGGGTCTTCCTTCAGAGGGACAGATGTCAGCATGTTCAGGGTTATTGAAGGCCATGTGATGTCCTTCGCAGGCACTCCAGTTCTGCCACTGTAGTGAGAAGGCAACAGCGGCGAGGTCATCAAGAAGGGGCCGCAGCTTCATTCTGATGAAACTTTATTTACATAATAGGTAGGAGACTGAGTCTTGGGTCATAGGTTCCCAACCCCTGGGGCTTCTTTTCCTATTTTGCTTCCAATTATATTGTACTCATTTTTCAGATCTGGAACAAATATCCAGCTTTGATGCTAATTTGAAGCACTTAAAGTAGCTTAATCTTTTTAGTCACATGAATGCACATGTATTAATTTTCTTATGAAGTAACATGAATGTACCTTTCTACTTCTTTTGTGATGGTGAAATTACTGTTCGTGAAAATTTTCTTTAAGCTATTGTGTGTAAAGCCAGTGTGGAACTGTTTTGATGACTGCTGAATCTGTGAAATTATTCAGATCAAAAGTTCTTACACTCATAGTCTTGGGAATGAACAGTTTAAATAAAAGAAATATTACGATACTTCTCAAAAGAATCGTTTTCAGACCATCTCCAGGTAGGCATAGTACATGGTTAATTTACATTAAATGGCATCTCTAACTTCTTGGTATCAGCATTTCTTCTATCTATCCAAAGTAACCACACAAATCTTTACAGTGAGTCCAATAGAAAACAATGGGTTCTATTCTGCATGTGATTTCTAATTGAGAGATAATTCAATCATTCAACAATGTCAAAGATTTTGACCAAATGACTATTAGCATCAATAGTTATAGAATTCTAATTGTGTATTTCTCATCTGCTCTGAAATGTGTAAAGCAGATTTTGCCAGTTTCTTGATGGTTTAGTTTTAATATACAGAAATGTGCTCTTTAAAAAAAATGCAGCAGCAGAGCCAGAAAGAAAATGGAGTACACAATCACCGAGCTGTGAAATTCAAAGATCTATTCGAGTCCATTAGCTACAAAACATACATCATCCACTAACACACTGGACAGTGAACAGAGGCCTCTGTGGAGCACAGCATATCCAGTTAAGGGAGAGATAAGCAAAGGTTAGATGCTGCAGATACCAATTTAGAGATTTCCCAGGAAGGTAGGCAGTGGTGGTGGCCCAGCCGCCCTTTCCAAAGCCATCTTTTTTCCATCTCCAGTGACCACTGTAGGGATTTTATGAGATTCCCTGAGAGATTTCTCTTTGGCCCTTTTTTTCTTTTTTCTTTTTTCTTTTTTTTTGTATATTATTTTATTTTATAATTAATTTAATTTTACATATCAGCCACAGATTCCCCTGTCCTGCCTCCTTCCACCCCCAGCCTTCCCTCCCAATCCACCCCCCATTCTTGCCTCCTCCAAGGCAAGGTCTCCCCTGCGGATTCAGCTCAGCCTGATAGATTCAGTTGAGGCATGTCCAGTCCCCTCCTCCCTACACCAAGGCTGAGCAAAATGTCTCAGCATAAGACCTAGGTTCCAAAAAGCCAGCTCATGCACCAAGGACAGGTCTCGGTCCCACTGCCTGGGGGCCTCCTAAATAGTTCAAGCTAATCAACTGTCTCACTTATCCAGAGGGCCTGATCCAGTTCCATGGGGGCTCCTCAGCTATTGGTTCATAATTCACGTGTTTCCACTAGTTTGGCTATTTGTCCCTGTGCTTTTTCCTTACCATAGAGAAAGAGTAAATATTTGACACACTTTTCATTTTAGGGGATTTAACCATGTGACTTTTAAATACTTGGTATGTATTAAGCATCTTATAAATTTTACCTGAATAATAAGGGTAAATAGGAAAGGAAATAAGTAAGCTTCCATGTTTGGAAACTTAAAGTGGTATTTATGCAGCACAGATTTCAGTACTTTTCAAGGTAAGTGATTCATACTTGTCTTCAATTTTAAAGCTCCTCCCCAATTAATGCCACGAGATAGAAATGTTTGAGAGATGCTTGCAAAAAATAAAAATAACTCATTTGAAAATTTTGTTCAAAGTCCTACTCATCTGATTTTTCTCCTGTGCTCTGTGTAGATGTTAAGCTTTCACAGGAGAAAGTGCTAAGCTACAATCTCAATAAAGAGCAGTAAAAGTCTCATATGCATAATAAAGGACAGTCAAGGCGTGAGATGGGTAGGTGCCATAATTCCACACAAGATTTCCTCCATGTGCTCACACCATCGAACCCCTCAGGAAGTGTGTGTGTATGAAGTGAGGCATTCATAGGCAGAACAATAAACAATTCAAACAATCCTGACATGACATGAAATAGCTAAAATAAGTCAGAAATTCAGAAGGACCATCCAGATGTCTTCATCCCGTATCACAGTGGTGGTTATAGCTATGAGGATCCCGCACATCTTGGGTGCTTGCTCCATGAACCGTCTGTGTAATGGTTCATCTACATGTTCAAAGTCAATTCAAAATACTTGGCTCCAGCTTTTAGATCTGTACATCATCTAGGCATGGGAGAACTTTCTCTAATGTGATGTGCGGCCATCCAGCCAATGGCACTTTATTTGTAAAGTTATTAGCAGCTTTAAGTTTGTGGAGAAATGAAGACTAATCAAAAATATACACAATATATGCATCATTTATTTTAAAGAAAATTTCTCATTATGCAATTATGATCTAACCTGTAAATACTAGAAATCTGTAGTGTTTATATGAGAAAGATCAATTCACGTTAAATGTTTTAAGTAAAACCTAATCATGAAAGTATATTTCAAGAACTGGAGATGGCTGAGTTGATAAAATGCTTACGGTGCAAACACGAGGGCCCAAGTCTGGATCCTTGGCACCCAGCTGCACAGCTGGGTCCCTGGCACAGCTGGATCCCTGGCACCCACCTGCACAGCTGGCTGTGGTATCACGCGGCTCTAATCCTAGTGCAGGGGAAGTAGAGACAGGCGGCTCCTGAAGCTTGCTGGCTAACCAGTGAGTGCCAGGTTCAGTGAGGTACCCCATCTCTGGAAACAGAGTGGAAAATGGCAGACAAGGAAACCAGAGGGCTATCTGTGACCTCCCCATGCTTATGTACACATGCATAACCGCAAGAACATAGGCTCATGTATAACCAGAGACAGAAAGACACACACACAAAAAAAAAACCCCCCACACGCACTATTTTTCAGATACCAGCAAAATAAGCATCACTACATATAAAATTATAAGAAAAAAACTGAAAATGTAAACAGTAGATATTACTTGTGGAATTTTTCTTCTTCATCATTTTTCCCTATTTAAAATTTTTCACTACAATAACTTGAGAACAATTATAACTCCAATTTGAATCTGAGTATTTTGAGGGAATAATTGAGACCCATCCCTTCATGCATGGCCCATAAATACATCATCATCTTAGGAATCTGTTCTGAATTTGAAATTACTTACTGAATGTAATTTATTTCAAGTGGATGTAGCTAAGTGGACATGAAAAGCATAGAGTTACTCCATACCCATTTGACCAACACTTCCTGTGGTGCAGTGCAGCTTTGAGACAAGTGTGGATGGGATCTTCTCTCAGCATCTGAGTAGAAAGTCATACCATTTGAATTCGATGGCTTTCTCCTTACCAATTCTTTGAATTATGAGTCCTATGCATTTCAATCAATCTTCTTAATGGCAACAATCATTTGTGTGGGGTCAGGTTTTGCCATAACATAGATCAGCATGGTGTAATAATGTTTCTTAGTTAGTACAGCATAACTAATCAACTACTTCCTTTTAATGTGTAACTGGATTTAGTAAAACCATAGTTCAAACAAATGAAGGCTATTGCTGACCTCAAAATGGGACCTAGATCTAAGGAAACCCTTTAACAGAGCAACTGAATGAATTCTTTTCTTCATTCTGCTTTTATCAAGAAATAAGATCTCTCATGCAGCAAGGCTCGGAGTAAAATTGTGAATGTGTTTGTGGGATGATGGCTGACTGGGATGCTGACTGACGACTGCGATGATGGCCGACTGGTGTGCTCCCCAGCTCTGATCTCATTTTTAAAGGAAAACCACAATGTTCTTTGTGCCTGCTTTATATACATGTATGATTTATACAGAAATGCTCACTTTTTCTTTTAGAATGTTATTAAATCACGACAACTGCTTGCTACAGTCCCATTTATAATAGTGTCACATTATTTCCATGTTGTCATGTGAATAATAGGCAATCAAGAGTGAAAATTTTTCAAAATTGTAGTTCTCTAGATGTTACAATTAAATTAATTACAAATCCCAAATAAACAATTCTTAATTACACAAAACATTTCTGCCACATTATACACACTTTTGTTATGATGTAAATTGAAAGCCAATGGAATATGATTTAAAATAAATGCAGCTATATGCTTCCAAAACTCTTTCTTACCCTTAATTAACAAACAGATGCATGGAAAGACGTGCTCCTTATATCTGCTCTTGCTGAAAGTGGTATCTTAGTTTTCAGTTTTAATAGTAACAGTTTGATAACCTAAATAATACGTACTTCCAATTCTTATATGAACAGTCTACAGCTAAACAATTCTTAAGTACTTCATTAATGAGTGAGCCAGCTTGACAAAATGACCTGCTTCATCCAAGAGTCAAGTGGTCAAGAGGCAGATAATGTTACTAACTAACCAAGGAGAATTATCTAAAGACCTAGGTCTTAAAGCACTAAATCTGTGTATAGAGTTATACAGGGCTGATCTCAGGAACTGTAAAGGTAGATAGGGGGAGGTCAGTGGCCACGATAAGATAAAGAAAGTGATTCTAGCAGTGGCTTCTAGAAAAAAATGAAAGGGGAAGGGGCAAACTGATAAATGGCCTCACTATTGTCAGGCAAAAGAAATGGGGTTGTCCTTTAATATGCCCATGGCATAAAAAGAAGTCAATCTTGAACTGGAGTCTAGATTTCCTAAAGCTAGGACGTGGAATGGAATGGTGCTCATCATAACTATCTCCTGGTGAAGAGCTGAGAATGTATGTCCCTTTGGCACCACGAGATAGTCTTTAGTCACAGAACTGTTGCTGCTAATCAAGGTTGGCTTTGCTGCTGTTTCATGAGACAATGAGCACTATCCCATTTCACCCCCCAGTTAAGTGACCCCAGTATGAGAGGCCAAGGAAGCCATTCCCATAAGAACTGTAGTAAAAAGGCAAGTGATGCTGCCTCACAGAGTCTGAATTCTGTGCCTCAGCTGGGACCGTTAGATGCCAGGGATTGTGACAGGGCTGGCTGTGCCAAGGCCATATGATCTTTCTAGAAAAGTACCTGGGAGGTGTTTCTAAACATCACAAGTTTTTTGGGGGGAGGTATGAATGAAATAATAATTGAAAGTAATAAAAATCATATTCTGGGATGCAAGTTGGTCCCATATAAAATATTGTCTTCAATAGTTACACATATCTCAAGCTACAAATAGTGAAAAATCCTGAATATATACTTTAAATGCCCCTCACTACTGGAATGAAATGAGTGATCATCTTTGTAATGACTTGGTCTAAATCTTCTTTTTGGCCAGGTCTACTCATTTAAGCATATTCAACACACATGCAGACACTGCCCTAGGCTCCGAGGTTGTGGGACCCCATCTCTGCTGCTTCGCATCCTGTTCCTAAGTACTTCCAATTCCTTGGATGTGTGCTGCGCTCGGGCAAGTCTAGGGTTATTACAGAAACTAGCATGAGCTTAAGTGATCTGAAGCCAACACACACCTAGGCTTCTGCTGGAAGTTTTGGTAGAAAATCAGCACGGAAGTTAGATGGGGCAAGAGGTGGTGTAGAATTGTTCAAGGGAGAGGAAGTAGGTCTTACATCCTTTTCTTTTTTTTTTTTTTTTTTTTTTTTTTTGGTTTTTCGAGACAGGGTTTCTCTGTATAGCTTTGCGCCTTTCCTGGAACTCACTTGGTAGTCCAGGCTGTCCTCGAACTCACAGAGATCCACCTGGCTCTGCCTCCCGAGTGCTGGGATTAAAGGTGTGCGCCACCACCACCCGGCTTTACATCCTTTTCTTAAGGATGGAATAGATATCAAATGCAAAATTGAGATTTTTATCTTTTGAATTATTCACTGCCGTGTACAAGGAAGGTTTTGTTCTTCCCGGGAAGCTGTGCTGTGTAATTCTATCCCTTTTACCATTCCCCAGGAATGACAAACACTAGAGCCCCCATCTTTTGGGGTTTGAGCTGTATGTCTGCCTGAGCGCTTGGTGTCCTCAGCTCTGCTTTTTATGACTGCACAAACACCGAGCAAAGACAACAGCCAGATCTTTTCCTGAGCCTGAAGACAGGCACTGGTTTGGATAAAGATGTATTTTGATGCCTGTTTGTCTGCCTCAATGATAGTATGTTTGGTCTGGGTAGATATAGGATACAACTGTAATCCCAGCTCCAGGCAAGCAAGGGCAGGGGGATGACTCAAGGTTAGCCTGGGCTACATAGTGAGCAGGATACCAGTCTTTGCTACATAGAGACATGCTGTATTAAAACAAAGCAAAATAAACATATATAAATAAAAAAAAACAAGTAATTTAAGAGTAGAAAAGGTATGGCACTGATGTGAGCAAATTAATTGTTTTTGGCTAAAGAATCTTTGAAGCATTCCATATTTTTCACAGTAACTGTTCAATAATGCAATAAACTTCCAAACAAACTTTTGTTACTTGTAAGAAATACAAACTTTTTAGGAAAGTTAGAGCTAACACATATTCAGAAGCCACCTCCCTCACCTTTAATCGTAGGATCTCAAAATTGTTATAGAGCATTAGAAAGAGGGCCAGCAAACTGTGAAAATCTCAAAAACTCTATCTACACTGTGTCAAACAATAGTCACTCTGCATTTCTTTCCCCAAACTGATTTTACATTAAAAGCTAATTAGATTTACAATATTTCTTTGTTCACAAACATTTTAAATCCACTTATCTATGTGCTGGGATAGTTAGTGACTTTTCCCCGAATCTTGTGTTTTGAAATGATTATTCTACTTTGATTTTTGTAAAATGTAGTTTTTGTTTATTAAATGGTATACATTAAAATAACCTACAGTTCTAGATGACAGTCCATCACAAGGAAGTCAAGGTGGAAAGAACTGGAAGCAGCTGGTCACATTGCACCCACAGTCCAAGAGCAAGCAATCCTGAGAAGAATCAGAAGTACACCTAGGAAGCTAATTCTTCATGGAAGAGAGCCCTGCCCGAGAGGGGAATGGCAGAGCTGTGTAGCCCTGACTCTAAGGCTGTCTCAAATAGCCCAAGCTCACTTGAAATCAAATTCAATTACCCAATACCAGAAAGAAATAATCAAAAGTAGAAATCATAATCTGTCAGGAAAAATTGTGAAATCTAGTAAGGAATTACTCCATAACAAAATAGAGAACACATGGGTGTTTCCAAGAGAATATTTCCACCTAACATTATGGACAGTATCCGTTTCCCCTTGAAGGTTTGTTCATAATGCTTGTGCCCAGAGCCACTGCTACATATCTCCCTGCATTGCCTTCCCAGTGATCTCTGACAAATAATAGGGAGTTTGACATGAAAATGTGTCATTGTCTTCTGATGCTGGAGACCTCAGTCATCTTTTCAAAGGAATTGTGATGAAGAGGAGAATAGCTAAGACAGACTAAGAAAAAGTAAATGAAGTCTCTAAGTGATCAGATAGGCTTTCCTCTAGTGACATCACTGTGGACCAGTTGAGAGCTTAGATCGTTTGTGAGTTTGTTGTTGTTGTTGTTTTAATTAAAGATCACTCTGTGATCTTCTAACACAATCTTTGAAGTTTGGCTATATAGAACTAGGAAACTATATATTGACAAGGAAAACAGTAACCTTCAAGAGAAAAAATAACTCCATTTGTGAAGCTTTTGAAAAAAATAAGTGGTAAATGACAGGTTATTTTGGCCAGAACATCTGTGTGATGGATGTGTTTCAACAGTTAGATTAACAGAAATAATGTAAACTTATCTTTATTTAAAATATAAAGACCCTTTTATTTTTCTGGAGTCAAAAGTTTAAAGTAAACTTCTCAAAGTTAATATTTATTTGTCTAGTTCATGGAGAGTGGGAAAAGAAAAACTATCAGCTAAAAAATTCTCTCTCTAAAGTAAGAGTAAGGAAGAGGTGCTATCTGAAGCAAAAGTCCCATTCAGATGCAAGCAGACATTGAAATGGTGGTAAGGCCACTGACCAAATGTTTGTGAGAGTCTGCCTGGGGTGAAACACTCTGCAGTACTTCACAAGAACAGGTCGACTATGCTAGAGTTTAAAAATAGCTCTCACACTGAAGTTCCATCACGTGACAACCATTCCTCCCTAAGACATTCCAAATCTAAAAGTCCTAAGTTTAAAGAAACTCAGTGAAAGGGAGTTCACCCCAAAGGACTTAAGTTTATAGATTTTCTTTTCTTTTTCCTGATAAGTGGTTTCTCAATAAAAATCTCCAGTCTGAAATGCTAATGAGAGGATGTGAATTTAACTATCAAATCCATTGATGGAAACTGCAACTTGTAGTAGCTCCAGTAAATTCTACCTTCTGGCTCCCAATGGTTTCTGAATGTGACAACTGACTTTCCCGAAACTGTCATTGGTAAGAAGGACCCAGAAACTCAGTGAGCTTGAAACTGAAATGTCAGTGTCATGCAGTTGAGGGACCGCCTCTGAAAGTACTGATTCTGGTTCCTGTGACATGTCAGATGCAGTCAAGAGGATCCATGCAGACACAGGAAAACCTTCACAAAGGAAACATGCCAACGATTACTTGATTTTCCCCAAATCAGGAATTACTCCCTACCAGTTGAACCTCTGTTGGTCTGTTCCCCTCAGAATATCTTTATGGGGACTCCTTGAACTTTGGTGACTGCAGACTCAAACATACTGACAAGATTATTCTGGTGTTAGAAGCCTCTCTGTGTGTCTGAGATTCTATCTGAAAGACATTATTTTCTGATTCTTATGCTCTTTCTCATCTAGGACCTAAACACTTTCCAAATTCCAGGACTTGAAATATTTCTACCACTGTACTTTCTAGAGTAATAATTTTTTAAAGGGAAATAAATATATTCCACAAAATATAAATGCTAAATATTTTTATTTTTAAGAATAAAAAACTGAACATACTAATAGCTATAAAGAATTTTAAAATAATACTATTTAAGAAGGCAAATGAGCACACGCAGTTCTGAGATATAATGCACAGAGGTTCACTATTCTCTTCAGTTTTTATATCCAAAACCAAAAGGGTAATAGACACACACACACACACACACACACACACACACACACACACACTTGCACGTTCATGCACACACACATATGTGTACACAAAACATTTGTTAGTAAACCTGAACTCATAAGCTTTGTGCTATTATCCACTGTGGATATTCACATGTTTTTCAGCTGCAATATTAATGTAATTGCAGAGTGCTCTGTCAGATACAGCATCTAAAAGCAAAATGTTTAAATTAAGAACTCACAACCCAAATCCAGGAATATGATTTAAGTAATCATTTCTACTAATTAGACTTAGTCTAGGAATGTAAGAATGGTTTAATAATAGAACATCAATAAACATAAGTCATGTGAAAAGAAAAAAGTATTTGAATAGATGCTGTCAAGATGTTTGATACAATTCCGTTTTCTGCAAATGACTTAAAGCACTGCAGTTAAACAAGAATTTACCAAAACATTGTAAGTTCGAAAGTATTTACCGAAACCGAAGATAAAGCATTGTCAAATGAAGAAAAGTTGAAAGCTTTTTAGTAACGGAATATCTAACAAGTGATATTTGATCTGCTGGCATTGCTTTTTTAGTTCTATCAATACAGCATGTGACGCATAACAACCAAACACCACAAGAGCAAAGATATAACACCACCCCATAATCCCATTTCAGGAAATCTTGGACATCAACTAAAATGGTTTCAAATAATAAAATCTAATCAAGTACACATAATTTAGTAGCATTTTGATTAACTTCGTCACTTGTTTTCTTTGCCTCAGTTCTTTCATCCAAAAAATAAAAAAATAAAAAATGGAGAAATGTTAAGTGTCTACCCCATTGTCTTACTATGGGAATGAAATGATCCAACACATATACAGTGTCCATAATGCCAAACAAAATATTATCTCTTGTTGTTTCTTATAATAATTACCATGGTTTAACATACTACCTATACACATGTATGCACAAGTATCTGTGATTCAGGTTAGAATTCTCTTTCCTGTAGGCTCCTGAAACCGTTTCTATCAACACATCAGCAATCTTCTCTCCATATTCAACATGAAATTTTATGTTCTCATCTGCTTTGACTTCTCGATTGTGTAAAACAAAGGCAGAGCAACCTTTGTCTGTAAAACAGTGTCTTAACTTGGCCGGCCGTAATGACATTAGACATGAAAACTTTCCTCTTGCATCATTGAACACTATGTTTAACCACTCAAAAAAAAAAACTGTCTCCCAATGCTGAAATGTTCAAGACTCATAAATTAATTTCATTTGCATAGTTATTTATCCTTCTCTAGGTGATCTTATAAAATAAATCAGATTAAATTACCACTGCTGCACTGGTGACTATCTGGTATCAACCAACGTATTTATTTTCATTTACTATTTGAAAATGACTTATGTACGTGAAAGGAACCTCTCTTATTCACTGTTTGCCACAAATTGTAATTGAGGAAAACATTAAAAGGTGGAAAAAACTCCCATGTTCATGGATTGGTAGAACTAATGTTATGAAAATAACTATATTACCAAAAGTGAGTTACAGTTTCAACACAGTCCTTATCAAAATCCCAATGACAATTTTAACAGAAATAGGAAAAAAATCTCAAATTTCACATGAAAATCCAAAAGACACCAAATAGTCAAAATAATCATAAGCAGAACAGTGCTAGAGATACCATAATATCCAATTTCAAATAATATTACAGGGCCAGAAAAAGAAAATAGCATGATACTTGAACAAAAGCAGACATGTAGAACAATAGCTTTAGAACAGAAGCCCCAAGGATAAACTCACACACTGAAGCCACATAATTTATATAAAGGTTCAAAAATGTTCACTGCAGGAAAGGCAGCCTCTCTAACAAGTGGTGCTGAGAAAACTTGTCCTCATGTAAGACAATGAAAATAAACCCAAATTCCTCACTCTGTACAGGAATACTTTCAAAATATGTCAAATACCTTAATGTAAAACTTGCAACTTTGAAAATTCTAGAGAAAAGCAAAGGTAAAACCCTTGAAGATATAAGCACTGATAAGGGTAATCTTTCCCACAGGACTCAAGCAGCAGAGGAACAATCCAAAATGTTGACAAAAGGGATTACATGAAATTGTAAAGCTTTAGCCTGAAAAAGGAAACCAGCATCAGAGTGGAGAAGCAACTTACAGCATGGAAAAATATCTCTGCCAGCTAATTATCAGACAGAACATTAATGTGTGCAATATATAAAGAACTGTAGAACTTAAACATTCAAAGAATCATCCATTCAATAAAGGAACTAATAAACTGAATAAAAAATTCTCATGAAAAGAAATACAAATGTCCAATAAATATTTGAAAAAGTTTTCAACACCCTTAGCCATAAAAGAAATAAAAATTAAAATTACTTTGAGATTCATGGTATCCCAGTCAGAAAAAAAAAATTACAACACACACCAGTAAGGATGTGGAGAAAAAGAAACCCATAAATTGTTGGTGAGAGTGTACTTGTTCAGTCACAGTGGAAATCAGTAAGAAGTTAAAAAAATAATACCATATGACCCACCCATCCACTTATACCAAAGGACTTGAAGTCTTCCCTTAGAAATATTCTTGTACATTCATTTTTATTACAGCTCTGTTCACAATAACTAAGAAAGGGAACCTGCCTGAATGTCTACCAATAGATGAAAGATAAAGAAGGTATGGTACATATACACAACAGAATTGCATTTAACAATTAAAAATGAAATTGCAGCATTTGCAAGAAAATGAATGGAAAGGAAAAACATTCTGTCAAAAGAAGTAAGTCAGGTTTGGAAAGAATGACTATTTTCATTTGTGTGGAACCTAGATTTAAAATTATATGTGTGTGTGTGTGTGTGTGTGTCTGTGTGTAGTATGTATGTATGTATGTTTGTATTTGTGTGTCTTATGTACAGATCATAACACTAAAAAGGAGATTGTGAGAGAAAATAGATTTTGGGGGGGGGAAGAGGATAGTACTGTAAAGTACAAGGTGTTCAGAGCAGAAAGGAGAAGTATTTAGTGGTGGGAAGGGACCAGCGAGAGTGAGGGAGCTGGGGAAGAGATGTATCTGTTAGGACAAAGTAGAATGACACAGAAGTGTGAGGATGCCGTAACGAAATCCATTGCTTTGACTATAATTAAGAAATTAATTTAAAAGTGTTTAAAACTTCAAAAATATCAATAAACAACTATTTAAACATTTAGAATTTTACCTAAATCACTATTATTTTAATTAACATATATAGGACAAAATAAATCATTTTACATGAATTCAGTGATATTACCTTTTGTCTCCTAACTTAAGCCAAAATGAAGTTTTAAATAAAAAAAACAAGTTCTCAAAAATACTTAAATATTTTTGCATCAACAAAACACAGGAAGCAAAACAATAAAAATAGACACAAACCAATGACATAATCTTGAGTTATTCGCCAAGGCAGAATGAACGAGGTAGGTGTATGCATCCTCTCTTCGAATGCTAGTGGTCATTTATGTTCCACTTTTCAATTCTCTAGAGAATCAGTGTGATGCCCCAGCTAACAAGGAGAGCATGTTGAGAATATCTACATCCCAGCAAGAAAGGTATTCTAGAGACAAAGTTTGTCCATGTACCCTAGAGATGGAAAACTGTACTTTAAATACAAGTGCATGCATGATCTTGTGTACATGTGATTTTATTTTTCACCAAATCACTAGGAATCTCAATTTTCTAAGGGGACATAATTATTAGATATTATGGAGTCCTACACTCAGATTCCCTCTTCAAGGCAACTGCCCAATTCCAAGAATTTTCGACTATTTCACCAAGGGCTGGCCAATGATTGGCTGACATGAGTATATAAAGTTAATCTGTGGAAACTCTTAGAACTCTTTAGATCTCTGGTCTCAACTACAACATGTCCTCTGTATAATTTGCTTTCTTCACATCCTTAAGATGTATGCACGTTAATGTCTATATGTTACAGGGGCAGCCCCCAAGAGCTCACCACACTGAGCCTTCTGCATGCGACAGCAGGTCTCTGGTCAGTCTCTAGTGAATTAAATCTTAAACGATGTGAGTGTTTTCATAAATAAATACAGAGAATAAAATGCCCAAAAAAAGGATACAAAGTAAAGTTTTTATACTAGATAACTAAGGGGATGAAGAACAAACTAAAGAAGAGGACCATATTTTATTCACTCCCTTATTGTCCAAATGAAAAATTACAAAGAAATGTTATCTCTTTTGTAATTAAAATCACCAAGAAAATATTTTGTTGCTGGTAGAAATGTAACATTCCTTCCTACTTTTCTGACACTTTCACCTTTACAGAAGAATCTGGTTTAAAGTTGCTTTTAAATTCCTCAAAAAAATAAGGCACTGGGCCCTTCAAAATGGGCATATGCCACACTTCTAATTTTTTTAACTGACAAAGAATATGATTGATGAATTATTGTTGCTTGTTCTTTCTAATGTATTTTGACTCCTGAGATTACCAGAATCCCCCCCCCCCACATTACTTGACAGCTGAAATTGCACAAATCCTATTCCTCTGGAGAGCTAATAGCTTTACCTTGGGTGTCGTTAGCACCATCCATATAAGGAGATAGAAAATAGGAGGTGTGGATTTTCAAAATATGATAAACCAAGAATACTGTTAGATATACCACAAGGTGTGACTTCAGGGCACACATATTCTTATTAGAATAAACCTGCCTCTATTTTGTTTTACTAAAATAATCAGAATTCTGTGCTTTGAGTTGACATCTTTCAAATTATTTTATCAAGTTAGAAAATATAAACCTTAGTTGAAATATGTTTTAACTATTATGTTATTCCAGTGAAATACATGGCACAAAAGACCACAATAGGCAGCTAAACATATTTATGTTCAAGAATATTGTAGTTGGGGTGGAGAAGCTATTTGTTTATATGTTTTGGGCCTTAATATTTTTACAACATGATTTTTGATGCTTACATAGATAGATGCATCTCAAGGAAGTACAAATGCACATAAAATTCCCCCCGAATATTTAAAGTTAACACATTAGTGTATTCAATTAAATATAAATTTTAATAAGCTCATGTTGTTTATAATTACAATACTTAGATTACAGTGGAGAGCTTTGATCTCAGTAATGTTGAAAGTGTCTTTTTCATACTTTGCATATAGACAACTACTTTCATTTCAATATATTTTAAAAGTACCATTCTTTCTCTCTCTCTCTCTTTCTTTCTCTCTCTCTCTCTCTCTCTCTCTCTCTCTGTGTGTGTGTGTGTGTGTGTGTGTGTGTGTGTGTGTGTGTGTGTTTCTTTTCTTTTAAAAAGGCCACAGAAAAATATTTTGTGTTTATTTAAAAATATATACAGATGATACCTGGGCCTCTTAAATATTTATTTATTTACTTACTTTGTTTTTAACCTACAGGTTTTGCTTATATATTACGGCTTCCAGCTTTGTATTTTTTTACTTTTTTACTTTTTTACTTTTTATTGAAAATAGATTCTTGATTTGACATGCACAGATACAACCCCAAGAAAGGCAGGGTCCTGCCTAACACTGGCGGGCAGAACCCGCGGCTGAGGATTGGCGCGCACTAGGCCACGCACGCCCTGAGTCCGCAGCGCAGCACCAGTATTGTGTAATGTAGCATGAATCTTAAAGACTCTTATTAATAAATTCAAACCTGAGGCCAATTATTGGGGTGAATGCTGGAAGATCAGAGAAGCAGAGTAGGCTACAACCACCTCACCTTGCCAATTCCTCAGCTGATCCTGTTTCCTCAGACTGGAAGCCTCTGAGTTCTCATCCAGAATGAATCTCAGCTGAACTGCTGCTCAAAAGCCTAAAAGCTTAACCAGCCAAATGCTGCTAGTTTCTGGTCCTCACGCCTTATATACCTTTCTGCTTTCTACTACCACTCCCTGGGATTAAAGGCTCACTTTCTGGGATTAAAGGCATGAGTCACCATGCTTGGCTGTATCCTTGAACACATGGATTTCTGCCTCTGGAATGCTAGGGTTAAAGGCGTGTGCTACCACTGCCTATCCTCTATGTTTAATATTGTGGCTGTTCTGTCTGTGACCCCAGATAAGTTTATTAGTGTGAACAATATTTTGGGGAACACAATACTACCACAATGTAAGTGCCAGGAAGCCACTGTGTCAGCAAGCTGAGAGAGAAACTGAGGCAAGATGGAACGGGAAGAAGAAAATGTCCAAGCTGTCCTGGTCAGCTAGGGCCGGTGTCATCTTTCCAGTAAGTCAGTTGATGCGTTACCTCAGAAAAAGAACATTCAAGTACTGATCAGTGTTGGCGCACTGTCTACATTGCCGCCGTCATTGAATACCTTGCAGTGGAAATCCTAGACTTGGCTGGGAATGCTTTGAGGGACACCAAGAAATCCTGGATAGCCCCCGACACATCCTACTGGCCGTTGCCAACGATGAAGAGCTCAATCAGTTGCTGAAAGGAGTGACCATTGCCAGTGGGGGTGTCCTGCCGAGAATTCACCCTGAACTGCTGGCCAAAAAGCGAGGGACCAAAGGAAAGTCAGAAACGACCCTCTTCCCCACCCCCAGAGAAAAGAGGAAGGAAGGCCACATCGGGCAAGAAGTGAGGTGAGAAATCCAAGGCCACCAAGCCACGGACGTTCAAAAAGTCCAAACCAAAGGACAGCGATAAAGAAAGAACATCAAATTCCACCTTGGAAGATGGGCCAGTGGACGGTTTCACCATCCTGTCTTCCAAGAGCCTCGTTCTGGGGCAGAAGCTACCCCTGACCCAAAATGACATCAGCCATATTGGCTCCATGAGGTTGGAGAGCATCGTCCACCCAACCACAGCTGAAATCGACCTCAAGGAAGAGATAGGAAAAGCCTTGGAAAAGGCTAGAGGTAAAGAGTTCTTGGAAACAGTAAAGGAGCTTCTCAAATCCCAAGGCCCTTTGGAAGTTGCTGAAACTGCCGTCAGCCAATCCAGTGGACTCACAGCCGAATTTGTCATCCACTGTCACATCCCCCAGTGGGGCTCCGACAAATGTGAAGAACAGCTGGAAGAGACCATCAAAAACTGCCTGTCTGCAGCTGAGGACAAGAAGCGGAAGTCCATCGCCTTCCTGCCTTCCCCCAGTGGCAGAAACTGCTTTCCCAAACAGGCAGCCTCCCAGGTGACCCTCAAGGCCATCTCCAATGATTCCAACTGAAGAACGTGTAATTCCTGCTCTTCGACAGAGAGAGCATCAGCATCTATGCACAGGAGATGGCCAAGCTGGACACCAAGTAGCTCTCCAGAGGGGACAGAGGAGGACCAGTGTCGTGTCACAAGAGCAGGTTTTTATTTTTTAAAAGGATTGAGGAAGGGTGACATGGTGGAGGAGCAGAGGGTGGCTGAAAAGGTAGCAAAGGCCATGGGAACAGGTCCTCCCAGCCTGGGGAAGGGGGCCACTGCATTTTATATTCTCTTTACAAAGGGCCTCTCCTGAAATTTATCAGGTCCCTACATTTCTTTCCATGTGTTTTCTTTCTGTTGTTTTAGAACTTAACAAACAAACAAACAAACAAAAACCATAAAAATTGACCTTGTTTTGATTTATAGCACTGACTTTTACTCTCTCTCTGTCTCTCTCTCTCTGTCTCTCTCTGTCTCTCTGTGTCTCTCTGTCTCTGTCTCTGTCTCTCTGTCACACACACACACACACACACACACACACACACACACACACACAAAAGCCTTTTCAAAGGTCTTAAGACTTTGGTTCCTCCTTTTTGCAAGTGAAGAGCATATAATGGCCACTTGGGTGTATTGGTCATCTCCCTCAGTGAAGAGAAGGTGGAAAAGACATCCTAAGGTGCTTTTCTGTTATAGAGTCCCCTCCCTGACCTCTAAAATATGTGTAAGTACACCTAAAAGGTTTTTTGCCTCAGGATCTTTCCCCAGGTCTTCCCCACCTCTGTTTCCAACTGGATCCATTCCCTTTCTATTTCTCATTGGAAAAGATGGTTTTTGTTTTATCTTACTATATTTTATTTTATTATGTTTTGTTATTATCTCCTAAAAGTACTTTCCTAAATACTAGGAAGGTCGCATTGCCTACCTACTGCCAGAGAAAGATCAGCAAGTTCCTATTCCTTCTTTAAAACATAGGGAACAGGTCCCTAGCATATGTTGAGTGCCAATAGGGGCATAGATTATCTATGACAGTAGTAGTCATTGAAATTCCCTAAATTAATTAAATGAATGAAATAATGAAGTATAAGAATTATTCAAAAATCTTAAAATGATGACTATGTGACCAAACATTGTAGCTGGAGTTATCTCCAGTCCTGCCTGGGCCTGCAGCCTCTCAGACCCAAATAAACACACAGATGCTCCTGTATAATAGCAGAGGATTTCAAATTGAAGCACACCCTAGGAAAGGCAGATAACTGTTCTACAAGAGGCTACCTGGAGCAGTCTGGTGTGCAGAAGCAGCTGAGTGACCTCTGTCTGTACAGAATGTTGATCATAATTTGCTGAGTCAGAGTAACGGAGGAATCTGCCCTGACTGTCACAGGATTTTACCTGGTGGTCAAAGCATGAGCAGTGAGTGGTCTTCTCATTTAATGTAGTATGGCTCTTTTCATAGATTTCAATCAGCTGCTGTGACAAAATCTGGGGAAAAGATGAAAATCAAAGGGTGTCCATGTTGAATCATAGCAGTGAAGCCAGAGCTGAGGAACCATGAGCATCTTGTGATCCTGGTCTGAAAATGGGTGTTACAGTGTTTTATGCAATATGCAAGCATATTTTATAAGAATGATATAAGAATTTCATATATAATTATAAAATGCTTATGAAAATACCAAGTCATAAAAATATATCAAATTATATTTAGCGTTTGAAAGGTAAATGTTGGACTTTCTGGTCCTCTGGTTCTTATAACCTTTCTGACCCCTCCTATTTGAGATGGTCCCTGAGCATTAGGTGTGGAAGTTGTATTATAGATGCATTTATTGGGGCTAGGTTACCCATAATCATTTGACCTCTGCATTTGTGGTTTTTCTACAGTGATCTCCATTTGCTGCAAAGAGAAGCTTCTTTGATACAGGCTTTTCTAGAAAGGACAGGGAAACTACACCCATGATACAGCAACAATATGGCTGTCTAAACAAGACTTGAACAATGACAATACCAGTAGATGTGCTAATGTGGAAGGGAGAAATCTCACAAGGTCCTACATCTAGACTAAGGGCAACAGGCAACTAAAGACTGCAGAGAGAGGGAGATTTACTCTCTCAGGGATGAGTCTCCTAGTGGGTTATCCAATATAACGTGGTCAGTCTTGAAGTTATCTATACACAAACAACACTAAACAGACTCAGCAGATTTTATTTATATAGTGATATTTTTATATATACATATATATACGTGTGTGTGTGTGTGTGTGTGTGTGTGTGTGTGTGTGTGTGTGTGTGTAGCTGAAGTTTTCCTGTGTCTACCTGGCTCCAACAGCCACTCAGACTGAAGTAAACACACAGAGATTTATATTACTTATAAACTGTATGGTCGTGGCAGGCTTCTTGCTATCTAGTTCTTATATCTTAATTTAACCCATTTCTATTAATCTATAAGTTGCCACATGGTTCGTGACTTACTGGTACTTTTACATCTCACTTCCTCTGTATCTGGCTGGCAACTCCTGACTCAGCCTTCCTGTTCCCAGAATTCTCCTCTCTGCTTATCCTGCCTATACTATACTTCCTGCCTGGCTACTGGCCAATCAGCATTTTATTTATCAATCAATCAGAGCAATATATTCACAACATACAGAAATACATCCCCAGCAAAACATGACTTCATGTCAATAAAAAACCAATTTGCTTCTCCCTTCCAACTCACTGTTATTTAGAAATAAATTAATGAATAACAGATAGATAGATAGATAGATAGATAGATAGATAGATAGATAGATAGATACAGACAGATAAGAGTGTATGTAAGAAGCAATTAAATTTAACTGTATTGGTACTACTATTGAGACCATGCAGTACTGACCCTTCATGCTTTCTAAACTAAGGCCAGAAATTGGCTGTGTTGGCAGGCACCTATAATGCCAGCACTCTGGAAGGAGAGCTGGAGGAAGAGGAATTAAAGGCCATCTGGGGAACCATGGACTGACTCAAAAGATTCAAACCAAACAAAATAGATTAAGAACACAAAATAAAATATTGCAGATAAAATTTTTTAAGTATGTATTATGTGTCAAAATTTCTAACATGCTTAAAATTTCTAAGATCAACACAATGATTTTTGTACATCAACTTATGCATATCTGAATAAATATAAATGTCTGGAAAAACACCATTTTGTTACAACAATTTTTTGTTTAAATAAAAATGTTAAGGTTATCTAAGTGTCAAAAGTATATCGTAAATCAGCTTTTCGGCTTAAAACAAACTTTGTATGTGATTTATTTCTTTTGTAAGTAATACAAGATGGTAGGCTCTAATGTAACCTATTAATGAATGACTTGTCTTAGAAAGCAAGCATCAGGAAGAGAAAGCCACAGTGTAGACCCCCAGTGCTAATTACAGAACATACCCAATTATAAAATGTATGGTGCATTCTAACCATGCTTTCTTACAGCCAGTGAGACTCCAACCCAGCTTCAAAGACAAGGGAAGTGCTACCTCTCTCAAAATTGGTCAAGGGAAAACTCTAAGTACTTCTAGCCTTATATCTGACTGAGGAAGGGTTTTTATAAAGATATGCCACAAGAAAAAAGAGAGTCCAGAATTCATTTCTTGGATTTTAAACTTACCACTTTTATCATAAATTAATGTAAGTGAATTAAGACTCTTGTAGTTCCAAAACTGTTATTAAATCTGTGCAGTTTGGCACTAAGAAAATGAATGTCATCTCTCTTGTGTTTGGTAATGTAATTTCTTCTTAATAGTCTTTACTCAGAATATGTCAAGGCAATTATTCTTGTTGACACCACCCAGCTGCAAATGACAGGAAAGTGGTAGATCCTTATGTAGAATCAGATAATCCTAAATTTAGGATGCCTAAGAGTCTTAGAAATAGAGGGCCTATGGCCAGCCAGCCAATGATTATACATTTTCTTGATATCATTAATTTTAACAACTAGTTTATTGCTAAATTATCACAAAAGGTTGTATTTATATATTTGTGCATATATATGCACTTGTCAGTAAATGTGTGTGCAACAATAATAATTAAATAAAAGAAGCTATTAATCTGAGGAGGGGAAACATGAAAGGAGCTGAAGGGAAGAGGGAAATTGTAATTGAATTTTAATTAAAAATGTATTTAAAGTGGAAAAACTTAAAAATAAGGAGCCAGGATTAAAAGTAAAAATCAGGACTTCAGGTTTGGGGCATGAGACCACAAATATCTATATTAAGTTAACAATAAGAAAATTTAATATTGTCATCACAAAATAGAAATAAGAATTACACCCATCTTTTATAAAACTATAAGTCAGTCACATAAAATATTTAAGTCTATGAAAATACAAAAGCAATAACAAAACCAACTATATAATAGTGTGGCTTTTGATTTCCTAGACTATGTACACAGGCACTAGGGGGTACACTTTAAGGCTGGGAATAGGTACATTTTAACTATTTAAAGTGACATTTGATAACAATTTTGGGCTGGAAATTCACTAGGAGTTATTAAAATGCATTTGTGGACTAAAAATAATTTTTTCACAATGATTTTATTTGAGGAAAAATAACAAATTTTGTCATAACTGGTCTGAATTTTTTAGAATGCACAGTGTCAATTAGAGAATAGAAATATCAGCAGAGAATGCCCCTTTTCTCTGGTATTGCACCAAACATTTCAAACATATCATTTTTATCATTCTTATTGTCTCCTCTTCAGGCAAGATAAGGGGACTGGACATAGGTGGTAATGGAAAATAACTTGTTCTAAGTAAATATCAAGAATATTCAACTCAATAGATGGATTTTCCTGTCCAAAATTAATAATGATAACTTGAAATGATAATCTTGAAAAGTAGGCTACAACCTTTCTTCTCTATGAGTTCCATTAAACTAGAAAAATAGAAACACATCCTAATCCATTATTTCTGATTACCTTATTTGAAAGTCTATTTTAAAGAAAGAAAAATATGTAGAAAAGAATTCCTCATTATCACATTAGAAACTCTACAGATGAATGTGAAAAGCTATGATATAAAGCTTTGAAACAAAATATTTCGTAATTTACAATATTATTATAATTTAAAAATCCCTTTCTCTTGTGGTGGTTTAAATGAGAATGGCCCAAATAGGTTCATATATTTAAATGCTTATTCTGCAGTTGGTGGAACTGTTTCGGAAGAATAAGAAAATGTGGCATTGTTGGAGGAGATATGTCACTAGGAGTGGGCTTTGAGGTTTTGAAAGCCCACACTGCTCCCAGTATCTGTCTGTTTATCTATCATTCATCTATCTATCTATCTATCTATCTATCTATCTACCTACCTATCTATCATCAATCAATCATCTGTCAATCATCTCTCTATCACCTATCTATCATCTATCTATCTATCTATCTATCTATCTATCTATCTATCTATCTATCTATCTGCCTGTCTGTCTATCTATCTCTCACTCTCTGCCTCCCGCTTGTGGATCAGGAATAAGCTCTTAGCTACTGACCCAGCATTATACCTGCCTGTCTGTCTACTGCCACACTCCTTTCCATAATGATCATGGACTAACCCTTTGAAACTGCAAGCAAGCCCCTATAAACCCTTTCAATTAGTTGCCTTGGTCATGGTGTCTCTTCACAGCAACAAAAAAGTAACCAAGATATCCATAAATACACATTTTATCTTAATATTGCTCCCTACTGTAAACTATACTTTGCAATATTGTATGTGAGCCATTACATAAATTCATAATGCTAAAAGGAGGTGTGTCATTTTACCTTTTTCAACTGACCGTCTAGGGAACTGTGAACTTTTCTTGCAGATATCTCCTTTCTGAAGTAAAATTATTGACATCTAAAAGAGCATTGTTATGAAGTAAGGAGGAGAGCCCAGTACAGAAAGATTAATAAAAATATCTCAGTAGGGTCATATCCACAATGTGATGATGTAACCATGCATATTTCATCCATAGTCAATTGCAGGGAGAAATCACATAACATTGTACTTCCTTATAATATTGTATTACCATCACCTTGAGTACTGACAGCTTACCAGGTTGTTCTGGCTGCAACCCCACCACATACATGCCTGTCACAGGTTTGGAAGTCAGATCATGTCTGTTCACCTCAGTCACATCTTACAGTCCAACAGTGCTAGCTAGTTCTGAGTGTTATATATAGAGCAATTCTATGTCCCCGCTTGCCCAGAGTAGTCCTAGTTTGTGGCACTGTGCCAATATGATTAACAATTTCCCTTGGTGTAGATGATAAAATGATATTGTCACTCTACTTGGAACACACCTTTACTCATATGGCCAATCTATAAGCTCCAAGAATCAGAAAAAAATGATCCTGCAATTTATTTAATAGATGAAAGAACCAACTCCTGATGTCTCCAGTTCCAAGTGAGTATGGAATCTGAACTCGAGCCACTGACTCCCTTTTATTTTTTCCTTTTATTGAAAATAGATTTCTCTATCTATCACATAATATATCCTGATTTTGATTTCCCCTCTCTCTAGTCCTCCCAGGTCCCCTACCCATCTCCATCCTCATCCAGATCCACTCCTTTCTGTCTCTCATTAGAAAACAAACAGGTTTCTTTTTTCCTTTTTTTCTTTTTTGGTTTTTTGAGACAGGGTTTCTCTATGTAGCTTTGCGCCTTTCCTGGAACTCACTTGGTAGTCCAGGCTGGCCTCGAACTCACAGAGATCCGCCTGGCTCTGCCTCCCGAGTGCTGGGATTAAAGGCGTGCGCCACCAACGCCTGGCCACAAACAGGTTTCTAAGGGACAATAATAAAATAAAACAAAAACTAACACATTGGAATAGGACAAAATAAACAGAAGGAAAAGAGCCTAAGAGAAGGCACAAGAAACAGAAACCCACATACTTGCAAGCTTAAGAATTCCATCAAAACACTAAACTAAAAGCCACAATACATACACAAAGGAACTGTAGGGTAAAAAGAGACAAAAAAATATATAAACGAAATAAAATAAAACTAAAACTAAGCTAATTTTTAAGGGAAAAGTCCTGCCATGACATTATGAGACAAGGAACCTCCAAAGATGCCATTGAGTTCATTTTCTGTTGGCCATACACTGCTGGGCATACCTGCTACCCTTAAGAGTAGTTAGTTTCTCCAGTGAGATTTCCTTAGAGGAAACTAAATTTTCATTTGCGATTCGAGATAATGTCTATTAGGGATAGACGCATGTATCCACTTCTTTCAGTTCTAGAACCCCATCTGGTGCAGAGCCCTGCAGGCCCTGTGCATGCTGCCTCAGTCTCTATGAGTTGATATGTGCATCAATCTTGTTGATATAAAGGGCCTTGTTTTCTTGGTGTCTTCCATCTCCTCTGATTCTTGCATTCTTTCTGCCTTCCTCTTCTGTGGGATTCCCTGAGCCCCAAGGGGAGAAATTTGATGGAGATATCCCATGGAGGGCTGAGTATTCCAAGGTCTCTCATTCCATGTATAATGTATGGATGTGAGTCTCTGCATTTGTTCCCATCTGCTGCAGGAGAAGGCTTCACTGATCATGGTTGAACAAAGAACTGATCTATGAATACAGCAGAATGTCATTAGGAGTTATTTTATTGCTACTTTTTTTTTGAACAGTAATATTTGGTTTTGCTCTAGGTCCCTGGGCTATTTAATCTCAGGTTCTTGGTCACCCTAGCAATGTCAGGTGTGGGTTCCAATTCCTGAAGTGGGCCTTAAGTCAAATCGGATATTGGCTGGTTTCTCCCACAAGCTTTATACCACAATTCACTAGCATATTTTGTAGACAGGACATTACTGTATATTAAAGGTTTTGTGTCTGGGTTGGCATTTGTGTTTCATCTGTGATAGCACAAAGAGTATCTTCCTATACCAAAGATGCTAGAACATAGGAATGAAGGCTCTCTGTAGGCACCACCTAGATGTCTCTATGTTCAATGACTTATGTAAGCATTGTCTTCAGCAACTGGGGCTTTACCATCAGTTTGTGGAGAGCAACCTATAGTCTTGGCAACAGACTGGGTTGTTTAGAGGTTCCTACTGGACTCCTTTGGCCAACAATTCAATTAGATGTAACCCAGTACCAATACTGGAAGCTTCATTTGGTGACAAGAGATGGCCAGTTGGGGCTCTCTCCCCCATTATTTGGTGATTTCATTTTTATCAGGTTCGTATTTATATATATTTTAGGAAGCTTCTTTTGTATTAGGTTTCCATACTACCCTTCAAATGGCCTGTAATTTTAGCTCTCTGTCCCCATATTCCCTCCCTCATCCCCCTCTCCCCTCCTCATGTTCATTTGATCCTCCCATACCAGCCCCCCATCTATCTATAACTGTCTATTACATTTCCCTTTCCTTGGGAGATCTGTCTACTCCTCAACCCCTGCCACTTAATCTATACCTAATCTCTGTGATTCTACAGATTGTAGCTTAGTTATCATTTATTTAATAGTTAATATTCATCTATAAGTAAATACATACCATATTTGTCTTTCTGGGTCCAGATACTTCATTCAGGATGAGTTTTTAGTTCCATCCACTTACCTGTAAATTTCTTGGTGTCTTGTTTTAATGGCTAAGAAAATACTCCATTATGTAAATGTACCACATTTTCTTTATCCATTTTTTTTCTGTTGAGGGACATCTAGGTTGTTTAATTGCTGACTATTATGAATACAGCAGCCATGAATATGGTTGAACAAGTGTCCCTGTGGTAGAGTGAAGCATCCTTTGGGTAAATGCCCAAGTGTGGTACAGCAGGATCGTGAAGTAGGTCAATTCCCATCTTCCTGAGGAACTGTACTACTGGCTTTTTAAAAAAGACTTTCGCCAGGCAGTGGTGGCGCACGCCTTTAATCCCAGCACTCGGGAGGCAGAGCCAGGCGGATCTCTGTGAGTTCGAGGCCAGCCTGGTCTCCAAAGCGAGTTCCAGGAAAGGCGCAAAGCTACACAGAGAAACCCTGTCTCGGAAAAAAAAAAAAAAAAAAAAAGACTTTCCTTACATGATACTAACTTGACAGAATAGAGCGCAGCATGTGTCAAGAACTACCTGTCTCTGATTAGAAGCCCTGCTTTTCTGTTATCCTGTAGTATATTCACTGTGGATTATGTTACTGCCAGTAGATTAGATTGTCCAGGGTTCTTACTGGCCAGTTGCAAGGGGTAAGAGGATGGGTGGTTGTCTTTGGTGTGTCATGTTTATTATTGAACATAACTTAAGGGCCAGCAAATTTATAAAACGGTCTACGACTTTGCTCAGTCTTGGTTGGGATCACCCTTTGAGAGACTGCACCTGACTTCAGAATTTCACTGTGCTGTACAGGAGAACCAAAACCTCACAGTTCTCCTGGCAGCTACTCAGGTTCTTGAGCCCCAGGATACAGCCAGTAGGTGATGTACTAATCCTGCCATCCATGCTTCATCCCACTTATGAACACTGAACAAGTTCAAGTGCCGAATTAGCTCCCAAGGAGTTTCTCCATGGTCACACTCTTACAAGGAATGAGAATTGATCTTGTCCCTTTGGTTAGATCTTGGGAGGATTAGAAAGTCAGTGAAGTTCACCCCTGGGTGTCTGTGAGAAGTTTCCAGAAACAATTCAGTCATCAGACTCTGACCTAATGAAGGTTTGAATGTTCTAAAAACTTGAAATAGCAATAGTACTGGGAGGTAATGGGACTTTCTTGAAGCTTGGAGGAAGTACGTCACTGGGGCATTGTTTTTGTGGGTTTTAACGTGCCCTAGCTTCTTCCTGTTACTTCTCCAGTCTCCACTCCATGTGCCTTGGCTGAAGAAGCTCCACTGTCACACACACCACCACCACCACCACCACCCTCATGATTTCTGACCAAGAACCTGAGGTCAAACAGCGAAGAACTGATCTCACTGTAACCATGACCCAACTTAAATCACGCCTCTCATCACTTGCTTTTGTGCGTGTGTTCATTTGATGATCATGGAGACAATAAAGCTAACATGTGTGGGAAGAATTGTCATAGGGTCCTTATTTTTGTTTGGAGACAGGGTCTCACTATATATCCTTGGCTAGCCTGGAACTAAATACATAGACAACGCTAGACAAACCTACAGCTATCAGCCAGTCTCTGCCTCCCAAGTGCTGCGTTTTAAGGTGTGCCACCATGCTCAGCTTGATCATAGGATCTTGCCTCTTTCCTACATTTTGCCTTTTCTCTTTCACTGTTAAACTTCAGAGTTCTTATTATTATGGTTTAAAACAATTTTCAACAGAAAAGCAAATGTTAAACAATAATCCAATTACTGTGAATTTGCCTAGGAGGAAATATTTTTTTTAATTTACTAATATTTTACATTTGATATTATTTCACGATTTACAATAATTTCTAAAATAATAGCATAGCAAAAGAAGAAAGAGTACAAAAATAATTTATTATGAAACAAGTAGATGCATTTGAAAAGGAAAAAGCATTTAATTACATCTTAGTATATTTGCCGTGATTCATGATGGCTATTTACACCAAATGATTTTTAAATATTAAATATTAAATCCATTTAAATGCAATAAGTTGTGTGGAGAATTTTCATCTTTATTTCAGAGTCATGATACTTTAAAATTCATCATTAGAGCTAATAAGAAATTATATTGAAACCACTCTGTATATTTAAATGAAGCATAAATCAATTATTGAAGCAAGGAATTTTTTCATCATTATAATGATTATCAGAATAAATTTAGTTCTTCAATGCTGCCTAATGATGTCTTCAATAACAAATAATTTGCATAAACTTAATTTTTACTAGGAACTATTTAAATGTGCTTATAATGTCTTTTTTTTTCCAACTATACCCTCTTAAAGAATTCTCCTGCAGCATCAGGATGCTCTAAATGCCAGATCCCATTACCCTCCACACCCTGGAAATGAAAATTAGATTCAGAATCAATATACTGTACTATCCATTTACCATCTAGTACAGCAAACACTAACAACGTTTATGAAAGAGTAACAGACTCAAAAAGGTCACACTGGTAAAAAGCAGTTAATGCAGCAAAGCTTTGTCACAGGAAAGCAGTGTCACAGGACATGGGACTGTGAGTGTTGCTCACTTACTCTGTGTGATTCACAAGAGCCGATCTACTTCTTGAAGAATATCCTTTGGGTTTCTTTTGGAATTTACATGAAAACTCCCTCAGTCAGACATGTAGCAGAGACTGCCTACCAGTAACACACACTCTGAGCTCCTTGGCTTCTATGGAGAATGAACAGGAGCAATAGAGAAAATATAAGACTCACTCAGCATTTAGCTGCTTGCTTCCTCCTGCAGGTTAGTAGAACTATGTAATCAGCACCATTTTATTATCAGCATGGTTACATACATATCGGGCACCAAAACTTTGTGAAGAACTTTTAATAAGCGTCATTTCACTCCATCTTCTCCAGAATCTTCCTCATTTTTCTTCCAACACTACACAAGCATGTCATAGTGTCAGCTAGATGCCTCTGGTGCCATGAATCAACAAAAATATAAGATGAAATGATGCTGGATTGTCATACCCATCCCCACATAGGTTACTTAATCAATAGAGATGCAGCCCTAAAATGTTCTGAATTTTGTTGCACATGTAACAATTTTGAAAGCACCATAGTGATAATTTAAGTGTAGGTATCCAGGACTTCGTAGTTCAGGCTTTGTAAGACAACACAAGGGTTTCTTATAGAGCTGACTGTGAGAAGTGGATGGAGCCAATTTAGGGACTCAATCACTGCTGCCTACATAAGTCTTCAGTGACTTCATAATTTTTCTTGTTTTATTTGTATTTTTTATTCATCTATTTATTTTACATCCCGGTCACAGCCTTCCCCATTCTCCCCTCCCAGTCCCTGTCCCCCATCCCACTCTCCACTCCTCACTCCCGCTCCCACCCCCCAACCCCTCCTCTACCATCTCCATCCTGAAAAGGGTAGGTCTTCCATGAGTATCAATAAAACACAACATGCCAAGTTGCAGTAAGACTAAGTACCTCCTCCTGTATTAAGGCTGGGCAAGGCCACTCAGTATGAGGAGTTGGGTCCCAAAAGCCAGTAAAAGAGTCAGAGACAGCCCTTGTTTCCGCTGTCAGGAGTCTCACAAGAGGACCAAGCTACACAACTGTAACATATATGCAGAGTGCCTAGGGCAGTCCCATGCAGACTCCCTGGTTGTCAGTTCAGTCTCTGTGAATTCCTATGAGCCCAGATAAGCTGGTTCCTGTGGTGTCCTTGACCCCTCTGGCCTCTACACTCCTTTCTCTTCTTCTTCCTCCTCCTCCTCCTCCTCCTCCTCCTCCTCCTCCTCCTCCTCCTCCTCTTCCTCCTTTTGGAACTCTGCCTAATGTTTGACTGTGGATCTCTGCATCTGCATCCATCAGTTGCTGGATGGCACCTCTCTGATCGTAATTGGGCCAGGCACCAATCTGGTCACAGGGACAGCCAGTTCAGGCTACTTAGAATTTTGATGCTTAGAAAAAGCTGACCAATGAGGCAATGAACTAGTGATATTAGCTAAAATACGAATGCCCAAGGATGGGTGGACAGATAGATAGGTAGATGGGTCGACTTTAATTTATATTTACTACTTTCATGTAGATAAGTTTCCCTGAATGTAAGAAAGGACAGGGGAAAATTAGCTAAGCCTTGGTGAGTTTTCTCACTCAGAGCCTATCAATGGCATCAATGTCACATTATCTGTGTTTTCTGCATCCAGTAAAATGTATATTGCACTTTCTTGGGGAAGATGAAACCTGAATTTTTTTCTCTTGGACTTTGAAAACCATACAACTCACTCAAGAGTCAAACTCAAGAACAAGCCAATTAAGTTGAAGGATAAATGTGGGACATATGTGCATTCTTGTACTATATTTCTTAGAGACATCATGGTTTGGAATTGTTGCTTTTATTGACTTTCTTCTGTAAAGACAAAAGACTCTTTTTTGACATATAAAGAAGATTACACAAATTCATATGATCCCCCAAAATTCAGTCTATTAATAAACAGTAGGGAATAGAGATATATTTATATTGTTTAGAGGTAAACTCAATTATTATCAAAGAGAATAGTGCATATAAAACAGAACTCTATTAATCTCTGGGGGTTTTTTCCTACTTTCACTAACTACCACTTCACTAATTGTAACATGAATTGCTAACTAGTCTTATTAATAAAAAAACAAATCCAAAGCCAGATATTGGGGCGAATTCTGAAAGATCAGAGAAGCAAAATAAGCCACAGCCAATCTCATCTCAACAATTCCTCATCTGATCCTGTTTCCACAAATCCTCAGACTGAAAGCTTCTGAGTCCTCACCAGAATGGATCTCAGCTGAACTGCTGCTAAAAGCCTAAAAGCTTAAAAGCCTCTAGTTCCTGGTTCTCACGCCTTATACCCTTTTCTCCTTCCTGCCAACACTTCCTGGGATTAAAGGTGTGTGCCACCATGCCTGGTTTTGTTTCCAGTGTGGCCTTGATCTCTGCCTCCAGAATGCTAGGATTAAGGGTGTATGCCACCACTATGTCGAATCTAGTGCCTGTTCTGTTCTCTGACCCCAGGTAAGTTTTATTAGAGTACACAATATATTGGGGGACACAATGTATCACCACAGTGCATGGTTATACTTTCTCAAAATTTTAGCGATTTATTTAAATGCATTTAATTATATTTTAGATGCATTATACTTCACTCAGCTGACAACATGTTATAAGGGTAAAAGGTAAATTTCACAATAAAGCTAAGTATACAGAAAGACTCCTATCAGTTAATATTTATTGCTATGTTCTTCCTTCTCTGATATAGAGCTGACAGAGTTTAACCCAGTCCCAAAATTTGAGATAGAAAGTCAGCCATGGGAGCAACCAACAAGGTATCAGGCAAGTAGGAAGCCAAGGGTTCTTCATCACAGGGCTATTGGCGATCTTTTTGCTTTCTGTGTTGTTTTGTATTGTTTTTATTCCTCAATTATCACCACCAGAGCAAGGGTGAGTATTAATCTATACACTTATAGTGAATACAATTATTCACAAGGACTTTAAATTTTAAATTTAAGAATGAAAAACTGTTCTGAGAGCATTTGAATGATTAGTTATAAGACCATGTCCGAATTTTTTCCCCTCCTCTATTTTCATTAAGAGCAAACTATTTCCTTCTGATAGATACAACAAATCATTGTGTTGAATTGGGTACACTTACAGATTTTGTTTGAAATTTTATTTTACTTCAAAACATCTATGGAGGTGACAGGACAACTTTTGGAAACAGATTTTCTCCTTGCACCACCCAAGTCTTCCGGCTAACTCAGCAAGTGCTTTTACTCCCTGAGCCATCTCCTTGGTCCTGGAATCGGATTTATTCACAGGACGGGTAATTTATGCAATGGAAGCCATCTTCACCATGTTCTTCATGAGGAGAAAAATCCTGAAGCCTAACTCCGCTAGCATTCTCCGAGTTTAGTGGTTTTACAGAAGCCATTTGGGAATTTGTATTTCCCTGCTTACTGATTTTAAGCTTTTTAGAAGCTTACAGCTTTTCTCTTGGTTATCCATGTTGGCCTCCCTTTCAAGTGATCAACACTAGAGGCCTATCTTTTTATCTTTTTTTTTTTTTTTTTTGCTTTTTCAAGACAGGGTTTCTCTGTGTAGCTTTGCACCTTTTCCTGGAACTCACTTGGTAGCCCAGGCTGGCCTCGAACTCACAGAGATCCGCCTAGCTCTGCCTCCCGAGTGCTGGGATTAAAGGCGTGTGCCACCACCTCCTGGCACCTATCTTTTTATCTTAACCAACATTTTTCTAAGTTCCTGGGTCATCACCCTCACTATGATGAACATTTGTTGACCTCATGGAATATTATAATACCAATGTAGAAATATATTCTATTGTTTTCCTGGAGGGTGTATCCATGGTTTCTTTTTCTATGTGTCCAGGGTGTTATATTCCTCAAAGAGTCTTGTTGTTTTTAAAATGCCCTCCTTGGGACTGGACCTGCCTGGACTGAGTCTACCAGGTTGATCTCAGTCCTCAGGGGAGGCTTTGCCCTGGAGGAGGTGGGAATGGGGGGTGGGCTGGGGGGAAGGGGAGGGGGGCGGGAGGGGGTGAGAACAAGGGAATCCGTGGCTGATACGAAGAACTGAATTATATTGTAAAATAAAATAAAATAAAATGCCCTCCTTAAAGTAAGCACAATGTCTCACACCTAGCCAAGAAACTATTTGTCAGGGATAGCTGCCTGGAGAAGGAAAATCAGTTTTCTTCAATGGAGTGACATGGAATATATCAACCACACTCTAGGGCAGGCCCAGTGCTTAAAAGTAGATGGCCATCATAAATCAGTCATTGTGTGTGTGTGTGTGTGTGTGTGTGTGTGTGTGTGTGTGTGTGTAAAAGAGAAAAGAACATGAAGATGAGTGAATAGGGAGGTGGGGATGAGCTAGGAGGAGTTTGGAGAGAGGAAAGAAGATGATCAAAATGTACTGTATGCAATTCTCAAGGAATAAATAAGTACACTAAGAAAAGAACAAAGGAAAATGTTCTTGCATTGAGCTTGCTTACTGTCTTACTGCTATTTTCCGCTCTCTGCTTCAGCTCCATGCCATTGTCCATCAGGAAGAAGGTGTTAAGGATTTATAAACTTGCATATCCCCAATAGTCAAAAACATATATAAGACAAAAGTCCATCCTAATGTGATTAAACCTCTATGGATAACGGTTTCACACAAGTCCCCAAGAGGTAATTTCCCTTCCCTCCCAAATGTGAGAAATGCCAGTTAGTACTGACCTCAGAACGATGCACCCAGTCGCTTGCTGTTTAGCTATCAAGTTTGGCAACTTCCTGTAGTTCCAAGAGCTTTGGGAGTCAATGTACCTGAAAGCATGTGCGTGAGTGTCTGGCACATCACTGCTGTCTTCTTTCTCAGCTGAAGAAACGCCACCTTTCCCATCATCTCAGAAAACTGTCAAAATTTATAATCAGCTGGTAATCGAGTCTCAGAAAACTAACACCACATTAAAAGGGAAGAAAAATCTCTAAAAGTTTTATGCAGATTTTCTCAGCATCTTTTTTTCCCTAAGAACAGGTAAGAAGGAATGTTTTATTGTCATCTACTGACTACATCATCACCCAAAAGCAAGTCTGTGGGTTTGGCCTTGTATTTTAGCTTGTGGTACTGGCCTTCAATGCTGGACTAGAGAGCACGGTGATCCAGCAGATGTTGGCCTTAAAGACTGAGATTTTGTGCTGCTCTGTGAATATCACTCACTGTCTAGCCAAGCATTTTAAAAAGGTTTCTATTTTCGAAGATTTTTGATAACTGCTGGGAACCTCGTTGATAAGGTTTTCTTGTTAGCAAGAATCATACATATATTTATCTCTTTTAAATTAATCCCTCTATCATCAAATCCTTCCTTGTAGTTGAATTATATCAAGAATGCCTGTTTTTCCCAAACTAATCATATTCTACATGCCAACTCTACCTCCAACAGCAGGCAGAACATTTGGATTTCTATCCCCACCAGGATACTAGTAAAAATAATAAAAATATAGCCAGTGTGGTTATGCACTCGTATACTCCCAACACATAGGAAGTTAAAGCAAGAAGATTTTGAGTTTAGGCAAGCCTTGGGTATGTGCTGAGATTCAAACTTTTTTTAAAAAGCTATAAAATAGAAGATGGGGAGATGACTTGGTTAATAAAGCGCCCATCACACACACAGAAGGACCTGAGTTCCAATTTCTGGAACCATGGTAAAGGCAGTCAAGGCTGAGACATGAGAATCTCTGGCCCTGATGGACCAGGTAGTCTCTGATTGTCCCAATTTGTGAGCATGAGGTTCAGTGAATGACCATATCTCAAAAAAATAAGTTGATAAGCAAAAGGAAGACACAACATTGGCCTCCACATTATGTACACATGCTATGTACATACCTGTATACATACAAATACACACACACACACACACACACACACACACACACACACACACCATACATTGAAGAAATTTAAAATATGACACACCAAAATAGACAATAAGGTCCTCATCTTCCAACCCCACTCTCATTGTGGTAAATTTAATAATCTCACTTATCTGAAGATCAGTTAATTGATGTCCATCAGTCACACAAGAAATGGAAATTACTGGTAAGAATGTGATTTTTGGCTCCTGGTAAATTTCACTGTAAACCTGGGAATGATAGTGATTTGTTGTGTATGGTTATATAGAAAAAAGCAATAGTATTTTTGCTAGTAGTAGTACCAAAGCTTGATCATCTTTTTATGGCGGGACGTCATCTAGGCATGCACTGAGCAGAAAACTAGACATAGTATACACACAGCAGACAGACTTTCTCCTCATCCCTGCACTTGATAAACTAAACACAAATTCTTTACCACACCATTCAACCTCCCTTTTACCTCTACTCATACTCTGGGCTTAAAGTCTCCTCTATTAGCTAGATTGCCCACATCTGATAACAGATGTGCTCCATTAGCAATACTTTGTATCACTTGATCTCATGGGATATTGTTTACAAACAGAGGCAACTTCAACAACCAACTTACCAAATAATCATTGTGGTATACGTTATAAATCAAATAAAATATGAACTTCCCTTTCCAATAGGCAAAGCATAAATAGTGATGGTATTTATCAAAATCATTTTGGAGATATCCTGACAAGAAATAGTCTTCATTTCCATGTTCAAAGGCGTGATCTCTGTCTTCTGAAGAATACAGTCATTCACTATCTTTGCAATAATCAGATATGCAAATTTCCTTGGGCCTACTGCATAGAAGGAAAAAGTAAAACATTGAAAAGAGTGCTAGGTCAGGCTGAGGTCCATTGCTACTTAGTGAAATTCACTATCATGGTTCCCTAGTGTATAAAATAAATGCTCAGGACAAGGCTGCTTTAGTGTAGCATATATCATATCACACTGTTTTGACAGAAGAGGAAACATATCTAAATTAAATCATTGCCACAGTCAAACCTAGCAGGAATGCTTTGTCAGCAATGACAAAGTTTCTGGATTTTAGTTTGAACTCAGAATTTTGAGCTGAAAAGAAGCAAAGAGATAATGAAGCCCACATCCTCCTTTCTGACTGTTGGAAACCAATTCCAAAATATTAATACAAAGTCCCCAGTGTGTCACTATTGATCCCTGCCACATCTGGGAGCCCAGCCAGGTCTCCCTACTTCAAGTTCATTGCTGAGCTCCCTCTTATATTCCTAAAAATGTTTACAACTAAAAATTAATTTAGATCCTGAAAAGCCAAACCATCACTAATCCAAATGCAATCTTTGCTGGAACATTCTCTTTCATTCCTGTATTTGAATGTGCCTTGCTCTTCCTAAAGATGGCCACTCTTCCTCTCCTGTTCTCATCTACCTGCCTCACATGTTAGTGCTGGCATCACAGTTATTAGTTTGTTCCTCTGTGGTCCCCAGCAGCAGTTCACAGTGTGGCCAGTGACTGCACAGCTGTTTCGCCTACCAGAGAGACAGTGCATTTAAGAAATAAGCCAACATTAGTTAACATGCCCCCAGTCGCAAATAAAGAAAGAATATTTGAGCTATGCTCGGCAAAAGAGGTTTTGATGGCATCCATCATGCAGCCAGGAATGCAGCCCATTCTCGGGAAGGACTGAGTGCAAAATGCCAGCTGACAAGGGACTGTGAAGCCCCGTTTCTCTCCTGTCCCCACTGCACCTTCTGCTTCGGCTTTGCTCTTTGCTGCCACCGTGGAGCGGCTGTCTCTATTCCTCAGACCGCAGAGTTGAAAGCAAACACCGCCGGTAGTTCTCCAACCAACGGCGTCCCTGCTAAAGAGCACACAAGATAGACCTGAAATCTCTTGGTCTCAAATGGAATGCCCCAGAGAGCCGGGTCCAGCCTGGGCAGATGCTCACTCCCCTGCCAATCAGCTGTGACCAGGGGAGGTTATTGTAACCGTTTGGCACGGCCATTGTCAGTGTAACTCTGAATGGCAGAAATAATGTCTTCGGAAGAGAAGATAAACAACTGGGCGGAAAACACTGAGTTTTGACCACGGCTAGATTCATGGTTGAATTTTTGTCTCCTCCTGAATAACATACATGTCACTAACACTTCCAGAACTTGGTACTTGATGTCATGCTGTACATGACTACATAGCTATATGTCGTCAGCCTCGAGGGTAGGAAGTGATTAGGAGTGGGAGCCTGTGTCCACTTCCTCCACTCAGTGCTGGGATCCTGTCTGCCTTGAAACTGTCTAGGTTGAGATACTGCTCGTCCATGTTAGTTACTGCTTTATTCACAATATCCAGAAATTGTAAACAGCCTACACGTCGACTAAATAATGAAAAACGTGGTACATTTATGCAATGGAATATTACTCAGTTGTTAAAAAGATAAATTATGAAATTTGCAGGTCTGTGTCTTGCTAACCTTCATCAGAGAAGTGTCTTCTTGGTGTCGATGGGAATCAGCACAGGACCCACAACTGGACAACGTGGACACACTGGACTTTGAAGCACTGGACCTTAGGCTAAGTGTTTCGAATGAGTTACTTTAAAATAATTTCTACAAAGCTATAATTTCGAACAAAACAAAACAAGCCAACAAACAAACAAACTGATAACCAGAGAGAATAACTCTTTCAACATCATATGAATAGGAAGTACATGAGAAGGATACTACTCTCCAGAATATTATTCTGGGGCTTTTAAGCACCTTGAAGGTCTATGTATGTACAAGAGTGTCTTGTTTCTACTTTGTTTGTGTAGTAAGTGTGAGCAGGGCCCACCGAGGCCAGAAGAGGACATCAGGTCCCTGGGACTAGAGATACAGATGGTTGGGAACCACCATATGCATACTAGGAATTGAACTTGGGTCCTCTGGAACAACAGCCAGTATTCTTACCCACTGAGCCAGCTCTCCAGCCCCCGAGGTTTGTATTAAATTTGTATTGAGTGTTGATTTTTCTTCAAGCACTGTGACAAGTGCTGGAGTGGCATCCCCTCAGTTAATTCTCAGGCAGATTCTAAGGTGGGTATGAGTCATCCACAAAGACTCTGAGATCTGTTGATTGCAGCACTCAAAGCCAGAGCTGCTCTATAAGAAAGGTCTAAGCCAGTGTTGTTCAATGAATTAAATTTGTATGACATACATAATTTTTAAATTTTATTTTACCCACATTCTCTAAAATAAAAAAAATAAGTTGATTTTTTTTCATTTTAATGATAAATTTTTTCAGCCAAATATGTTCAAAGTATTTTCATTGCAATATGCATTCAACACGAAAATGTTCACATTCCCTTCTTCGAAAAAATTCTTTGCTTATAGCTCATCAAAATTTAAGCAAGCCAGGTTTCAAATCTCACATAGTCCCTTCATGTCAGTGCTAAATGATTAAGTTCAGTTTTTCTTCAAATCTAGATATCAGGAAAAATTGCCAATCAGACTTCACTACATCTATCCCTCTCTTGCATATTGTATCCAATCCCTCCTGGGCTGGTCCAATATAGGGCTCACTAATGTGTGATCTCTTCCCTTCACACCCAATGAGATCCTTTCTATGCCACTACACCATCAATGGAAAGACAGCCGAAAGAAGCCCCAGCCCAGTGTTCAGCCTGTTCTCTACCCTCACAGCAGAAAGACCCAACTCAAGAGAAGCTGACATAAAACTTACTCTGGTATGCTTTCTGTTGCTGTGATACAACAGTCTGACCAAAGTAACTTGTAGGAGGAAAGGGCTTATTGGTTTACATAGTCCATCCCAGGGTGAAGTTAGGGCAGCAATCCAAGCAAGAACAGAAGTAGAAATCGTAGATTGCTGTGGCTTACTGGCTTATTTTCAGCTACCTTTCTTATAGAGCTCATAGGTTCTACCTGGCTGGGAACAGTGTTATCCAGAGTGGACTAGGCCTTTCCACGTAGAACATCAGTCAAGACAGTCTTGTAAAGACTTGCTACATAGCAAATCTGATGGAGGTAATTCTTCAGTCAAAGTTCCCTCTTCCCAAGTGATTCTGGGTTGTGACAAACCGACAATAAAACCTAACAAACACAAATATGGACTGTAATTCTGGACCATATCAAAGGAAAAATTTCAGTACTAGTGACTCAAGAAATTAAAAAACACAAGTAGCTCAACATACCTCATTTCCAGTTCTGCCTTCAAAGTGCCCCTTTCAGCAGATAGCAAGCAGTATATGTGTTTTGACTCAGATGGCTTTCCAAGCTTGGTGTTAGACCATTAGCAAGAATGTCGTAACCCATTTAGATGGAGAGGGAGGGCTGGGCACTCAGCATATGCTAAGCACCCTTCTCTGCTCTCTTTCTCGGGCTGTGGGCAGCAATTAGCATCACCGGCTGACAATGCTTGTCCTCTTTTCCACACTATTTTCAGCACTGCGAAACAAGTCTGGATAATGAGAAGAAACAGGAAGATTGTTGAGAAGCCAACTAATATACAAAGATACATAAGGTGAAAAGTGGGAAAGGCAATTATGTGATCCACATCTGTATGTAATGAAAAATAACCAGTTCATAAACTGAAGGAGCTCATAGGTCTGCCTTACCTGATTACTATTAATTCCTAAGATACAGAACGTATTCACGCACATTTGAATGCTTTGTTTTACTCTGAGAAAATTCAGACGGATTCAAAACTACATTTAAGAATTAAGTGCTCATGTGTTATTGATCTGCTGTCCTGAAATATTGTTTTATAAGCTCCCCTCTGTATATGCATATAGTAATAGCTCAGAGCAAGCTGCACCTAAATATGTTAATCAGATGTGTTAAAATGAATACATTTACATCACACCCATTTCTAATATCCATAATTTATTTTCTTCTATGCAAAGTATCACACATTTGAAAATTCAATATATTAACTATAAAGACTCTTGTTTCTCCAATTTGTTAAGTTTTTGTCACATGCTTTTGTCACTGACCGCAGTATAGAACAAGGGAGAGAAATTCAAACAATAGACATAGCACCTGCCTTAAAGAAATACAGAATTTAAATTCTTTACTGAGGTGACAGCACAGACAGGAAAAAAAAAACTTCTCCCTTGCTTCTCTAAGGACCAACAGAATGGTAGAGAAGTACATGGAAAGAGCTATGCTCATTGGGTGAAGAAATGGTAACAGGAAATCTGTGATAGCTACATGGCTAGAGCAAGGCAAAAATAGATGTTCCAGAATGGAACAACAGAGGAGACACTGTTGTCTGATGGTTCAAAGCTACTCAGGGCGTGGTAAGGGAAGAGAACAAAGCAAGGGTGTCACTTGTCACTCTTCCTCATGGGACTCAGTGCAGGGAAACACAAGACTGCTCTGTATTTTGAATGTGAGTGCTGAGGGAGGGTAAGAGGGAGGGAAGGAGAGACAGAGAGAAGGAGGAAGAAAGGGAGAGAGAGGACTACCATGGTCAATTCTATAATGTTATGCTAAAAATCCTCGCTTTCTGCTCTTACAACCTTCTAATTGCTAAGAATTATATAATCCTAAGCGGACATAACCATTCCAATTGTGTTTAAAGTAGGCCTGTTGTGTTCTCAACTGTTCTGTCTTCACAGGATTCTCTGTCTCTGGAGTCCAACCTCTAGTTCAGCATATATTGCATTTTTAAAAACAAGGAATGAGGAAGGATAACTTTTTTAGGCATGCTTACTTGGCATTCTGTGACAAATGTACATATAAATTTTATATTCAGAGGCAAGGAACAAACATAAAATCCCTTCTGTGCTTGATTGTAAGGGTTTATAACATCCAGAACTTGCTTCAACATTATGCCATTTATACACTCAAGCTATTCAAGGTTTTTCCACCATTTCTACATCTCCCCCATGTTTTCTCTTCCAGTTGTGAACGACTCTAAAATCTAGTGACTTAGAATATAAGCAATTATTTATTCAGTTCACATGTCTGCAGAGTATGCAGGATATGAGAGGACTGACTCAAAGATAGGCTGGGAAGTTCATTCACCTGACTGGCAAGTTAATGTTGGCTCTGCTGGAAGCCCAGGATGGAGAGAGTCTTAGTTTTTATTTTCCATGTGGACCTCCTCATGAATTGCTTGAATTTCTTCCAAGTATAGTGTGTCGTTTCACAGAATCAGCATCCTGAGAGAAGCAGACAGAAGGTGAGTCCTTGCTGTAGACTAAGCTTGGAAGTCAGAACACCCTTTCTGCAACATCCTGAGTCAGCCTGGATTCAAGGGAAAAGTCCCCACTGACGACACTTCTCAGTGGGAAAATTGTCAAAGTCACCTGGTGATAAAAGAAAGGTAGAATGGGAGATACTATTTGAAAGACCTTTGAACGATAAGAAGGTTGCAAATCCAAAATGCATCCAATTCAAAGTGAAGATGGCCCTCTTCTCCACTATTTTCTTTTGGATCTCTAGCCAAATACATTGCTCGAGAACCCAAAATTCCTCTCTGAGGTTGTTGGCTCTCCAGTGACAACTGTAAGAGAAGAGCTAGGGAGAAAAAGCCATTGCCTTGAGACCTGCTAGAGCCATCTGTTAGCCCTGGACTCCACTGCTATGAATTGCCAGCATATCACTTGGAAAGCTGTTACCAACCAAAATAATGTCCCGGTAACTTGACGTTTGCTACAAATTGCGTCCCTGGAGCTTGCCTACCATGTGAGGCTTAGGGAGTGGATGGAGAGAAGAACAAAGAACATGGGACTTGAAAAACCATATTTAAAGTCAAACAATGCATACTACAAAGGAATGGACTGCATTCCTTCCTCTAAACAGCATTGTGAGAGTTGCATTAGAAGAATGTGTGTATTCCAAGGGAAGCGTGCGGGAACATCTTAATCTTGGTAAAGTTCTCTTCAGTTCAAAGGAGCCAAGTGCACAGGAGAACAAGCATGGGCTATGGAATAGATTAAGGCTCTGATAAATCCCTCCACAATCTAACCCTTGAGCCTCAGTTCTCTTATCAGTTACATAGAAGCCAAACCACCTATTCCATAAGGTTCTTATAACTAGAAGATAAAGTGGAAGAAAAGCCCTTCTGTCTAGTGCGAGAGGGCCCTCTTCCTGTTTCCGCTGCTCTGGCTCATCATACTATAGAGCAGTTCACTTATCCTCCTGAACTTATCCTCTCAGGTCAGCTGACCTCCACACCTCAAAACAGTGAGCTGATGTCAACAGCAGCCATGCTGTAAATATATTACAATGTGGGATGCAACAAGGACTGTGTAGATGCAGAGGATGCAAAGATGCAAAGAGTCGTGTTTTCTAAAGGGGGGGATAGGTAGTTTTACAATTACAGGTAAATATTAATAGGAAATCATTACACATGTACAAATAAGGAATCTCAAAAGAATACTGGAGATAATCTTTTCTGGAAAACATTTGTGAATTTTTTCTATATAGAATTATATGTATGTATATATATATTTAAATTATGATTGAGAATAACCGTGGTGAATAAGGCACTATGGTACAGGGGAAATATTTTCAATGTTCCATTTGCCTAAAAGCTTACAGAAAACCTAATTAGACTCAACAATGTAATCACCAAGAAATGACACAAAGCTCTTCAAATGCACCATTATCTCCCCTGGGCTTATCCATCCAGATATTTTCTGTGTCACTGCACCAGTACCCTCCATGATAGCACCAGCAAACAGGAATGTTGGCAGCTTTCACCATGCTTCATGCCCTGAGTCCAGTGCAGGGGGAGTGGTAAGATGGTAAGACTTGCCAAAACATCCTGGATACAAGCTCTGGGCTGAGTTTCAAACCCTGGCACATAACAGGAGCTGATATCAGCTTTGGATGACAGCCCACTGCATCCGCTCTCTCCCTGACTAGGTCCCAGTTGAAGCCATGTCCTGTGTCTTTGGTGGCCTAAAGAAGAATGTCTTGGTGTCATTCAAGTATCTGTCATTTGCTCTCATTTATTCTATGAGCATGGCAATATTTTAAATCCACTCAAATGTAGGTAAGCTTTCTGAGGCTTAGAAGATTAAGGGGGTCTTCTAGAACATTCTATTATTATTTTAGTTATTTTCCAGTTTAGTCATTTTAAATTGGCAGCTGGCCCAAAAAGCCATTACCAGCCTTATTAGAATCAATTAGTATTCTATTAACAAAAATTAAGTTCAGGCAAACAGAAAGGAGAGAGTCAATCTGCTATGAAGAGATTCAGTTTCCTATCTATGAGATGCATTTCTATTGCACAAGATTGATATAATGGTCAGGTGTGAAAATATTTCTGAAAGCATGTCATAAGCTATCAAAGCAAAGAGAAAGGAAGCTGGTCAAATTCATTATACTAGAAGCTCTGGAAAGTCGACATGGAGCCTAAGGGCAGGAACAGAAAAAGAAGCCCTCCCAGAAGACCACCCCATGAGGAGAAACTGGTCCAAGTTAGATGCCTGCCTGGAGGTCCCAGAGACACTGTTCTCCACCTACAAAGAAAACACTACAATCATTGGAACGGCTATGGCAGTGGGGTTCTGACAAAGGTATTGCGGAGAACGAAGGTAGATCACAGTATTAAAATGAAGGAATGTGGCATTCACTGTGGCATCCTTTGAGAACAACTTTAAGCCAAGGGGATCTTCATTTAGTGAGGAACAAGTATTCCAGAGGCTCTCAGCAGTCCCCCTGCAAACCATAGACCCCCATGTCATTTGCTGATGAAATTGCCTACAGCCCTCTCCGGCTGGAAGGTCAGGCTGAGAGCTGCTGAGCGATACACTGCTGCACTGTCCAGACCAAGAGTAGAGTCCACCTTGTGACCTCTCCTACCTCAGCTCCTGCTTCCTAGTGCCATCTTGAGACCCCACCCATTCAGGGCCCTATGATGCAACTGGACTCCTTTCAGAAGCTCAGTTATTAGTCCCAATACTATCCTCTAACTACAGGAAGCAGCTGGGAAAGTTAGTCCTGACAGAATTCACATGAAATGGAGGCAGCACTTCTCACTAACCCATGACCCCAGGAAGCAGCCAAGCAACTAATTTTTCCTTACTAAATTATCCTTACCCAGCACACCAAGGCCTCTGAGAAGCAACCAAGTATCCTTGCCCATGTGCCAACAACATGGCACTGGGAAGCCCTGTGAATCTAGCCATGACCCACAGAAGCAGTAGAGCAACCTGCACAGACCCTAAGAACCTCAAAAGTAGATAAATGGCCCTGAACAGTCACCTTCAGCCCTAGTAAGAAGGCAGCAGGCTGTTCTAAGCAGGTAGACCCTCAGAAGCCCATGATGTCATCTGCTCAGCTCTTATTCTGATAGACACTTCCAGACCCATCAGTACACAACAGTCTCTCCTTGACGTCCATACACTAATGACCACTGCTAACCAATTTATCATGGTGGAAGGGTGTAACAAAGTATGGGGTTTGAATAGATGTGGCCCCCATAGACTTATGTGTTTGAATGCTTGGTCACAGGGAGTGACATTATTAGGAGGTGTGGCCTTGTTGGAGGAAATGTGTCATTGTGGAGGTGGGTATTTAGGTTTCATATATGCTAAAGTAATGCCCAGAGACAGAGTTGCTTCTGCTGAATACAGATCACGATGTAGAATGCTCAGCTCCCCCAGCACCTTCATGGCACCATGTCCTGCCATGATGATAATGAACTGAACCTCTGAAACTCAGTGAGCCTCAGTTAAACATTTTCCTTTGTAAGAGTTGTCCTGGTCATGGTGTCTCTTCATATCAATAGAAATCCTAACTAAGATAGAAGGTGGTACCAGGGACTGGAATATTGCTGAGATAGGCTTGACCATGATTTTGCTTAGAGGACTTTGGACTTTGGGAGTTTGGATTAGGAAAGCAGTGAAATGCTTTAAGTGCTGCTTAATGGGACATATTAGTAGGAGCATGGAAGACAGTAGTGCTAAGGGTGATTTGAACTGTGGGGGCCTGTCTCAGGAGATTTCTGAGGAGAAGAATGTTAGTGTGTTATCTAGAGATTCTTCTTGTGATATTTTGGTGAAGAATGTGGATGTTTTCCCCCTTGTCTGAAGAGTCTGCCTGAGGCTAAAGTGAAGAAATTTGAATTATCTGTTGACAGAAGATATCTCAAAACAGCCTAGTATAGACTCTGTCATGCAATTGTTAACTGTAAGATGATTTTTAACTGAAAAGGAACAAGCTGAGTAAAGAACAACACAAAATGTACAATGTGAGGAGAAAAGAAGCACCAGGAAGTGGAATGAAGCTCAAGAAATGTATTAAGGGAGTGGTGACCTTAGGACAAGATCCCACTCAGCTAAGTTTCCAACTTGTGAAAAGGAATAAAAGAAAAGCTTAGAGACAGGTGTGGCGGTGCACACCTTTAATCCCAGCACTCAGAAGGCAGAAGTTGGTTGATCTCTAAGTATGAGACCAGCCTGGTCTACAGCTCCTGTTTCAGGACAGCCAAGCTCAGGCAGTGAAGGAAACCACGGAAAACAGAAAGTTGGTGAAAATGCAATTGAACAAGGGGGCCATGATCCAGCCCCAACAAGCAGCAGAACTTGACAGCTTTGGACACATGGTTCTGGAGTTAAGAATACAAGAAAAGGTCTATGGAATTTGTGCCTGAGACTGAGGAAAGCCGCTGAGGCCAGGCATGTGTCAGGAGTGTCTCTGAATGGAGGCCTAGAGATTCCATTGTGTGAAGCTGTGAAGGTAAAGCCTGGATTGCCTTGGAGACCCCAATGTGTTGGAGATGCCAGAGTCATGGGATACCTGCCAAGGAAAGCTGCTAGCAGAGAGTGGAACCACTCCAAGAGAGAGAAGTGTGGTGCAGTCAACAAAGCTGAAAGGAGTTGCAGGTCTGAAGAGCGCTTTGACATTAGACATGAAGATGCAGAGTTTGGAGTTTGCCCAGCTGGTTTTCAGTCTTGCTTTGGTCCAGTATTACCAAACTATGTTCCTTTCCCTACATTTTAGAATGGTAATATATATCCTGTACCATTATATGTTAAAAGTATGTGATCTGCTTTTTAATTGGACAGGGAAAAACAGTTAAGAGATTTCATGACTCTCAGAAGAGACTTTAAACTTCAGACTTTTAAACATTGTTGAGACTATGATAGACTATGGAGACTTTTGAAGTTGGACTAAATGCATTTTGCATTATGATATGGCTACAATCCTATGGGAGCCAGGGAGTGGAATGTGGTGGCTTGAGTAGATGTGGTCCCCATAGACTCATGTGTATGAGCTTGGCCATAGGGAGTTGCACTATTAGGGGGTGTGGTCTTGTTGGGGGAGGTGTGGTCTTGCTGGAGGAAGTGTGTGACTATGGGAGTGGGCTTTGAAGTCTCATATATGCTCAAGCCATGCCCAGTGACAGAGTTGCTTCTGCTGCCTGCAGATCAAGATGGATAGCTCTCAGCTCTTTCTCCAGAACCACATCTGCCTGCATGCCACCATGAAGATAATAGACTAAATCTCTGAAACTATAAGGCAGCCCCAATTAAATGTTTTCCTTTATAAGTGTTGCGATGGTCATGGTGTCTCTTCACAGCAATAGAACCCTAACTAAGACACAGAGCAATGAAGCTTACCCCATTCTGTCCAGGAGACAGGGAGGAGGGAAGTGTCCTTCCAAGGCATACTCCTAATACCCCACTTCTTCCAACAAGGCTGAACCTCCTAACAACCTTTGCAGCTATGAACTCACAAATGGATTCATCTGTGGAAAACAGTATAGAAGTCCCTTCTAAAACTAGAAATAGAGCAGCAATGTGGTCTAGCAACCTCACTCCATGGTTCACATCCAAAGGAAATGAAATCAGACAAAAGCCCATCATCTCAATAGATGAGAAAAGGCATTGAATAAAGCCTAACATCCACTCATGATTTAAAACCCTCAAAAATTAGTTATAGAAGGCATTTCTTAACCAGTGGAACAGTATAAAAACTCAAAAGTACATCAGTTTGTTTAAAGCCAGTTGATTATGTATCATACCATCTGTCTCAGGGGTGGGAGGTACATATACTCATGTGTGCATATCATATAGGTCAGAGGTTGGCAATACAGTCATGTTTTTCTGCTTTCAGCATCCCTTGGAATTTCCAGTTTCCGAACAGGTGCCTAGCAACCCATCACGGTCTCCATGAAGCAGTGCTACCCAAGTTCCTCAGGACACCACAGGAAAGTACTTTAATAATTCCTGACATCTACCGTGTCTTCATCAAGCAGTTAAAATGGACCCCTATAATGTCTTTCTTTTGGGCATCTAGTCTCTGGGTAGCTGACTATTGTCTCCTAGACCACAACCATAATGGTCAATAATGGCTGGTATGTCATTTCTCCTAAAAAGCAAGTCCACTATCAGAGATTTTAAAATACCATTAGTAAAAACAGTGACTACTTCATGTTATAGTTAATGGAAGTGAAACTTTGCCCATGCTTCTGAACATCCTTCAAATCACACCAATCAATATGGATACCACCCCTGGTTACTACAAGATTAACAACAGGAAGAGCTAAGTAGATGGGTCAGTTCCAAATTTGGTAGTGATGGTGGTAAAAATGCTAACAGCAGACATTCATTTGAAAACAAAGATGTGTGCAAAACATTGTGTGTGTAGGGTGGAATGATATATAATCTACTGTTTTTATGATTTTCCTAAACAATGCAGCTAATAGCCTGAAATGGTGCATGCAATTACCATAATATTAATTTTCTCGACAAATATTTATTGAGCATTTACCATGTGCTGGGCATAGTGCCAGGTCTGGAATATACAGTGAACAAGAAGACACTAAGTACTCAAGTAAGTAATTTGAAATTTTGACAGTTGTTCTGAAGAAGGTTACAGGGTATTAGGAGAGATTATGACAGAGGCATGCAATTTGAATCCTCAGACGTGGTACCCCAAAAGATAAACAGGAAATAGGTGAAAAGAGACAGGCAAGAACATTCTCATACTAAGAGAAGGCTAGTTCTGTCCATGACCTGAAGATCAACGTTGTTTTGTGTGTCTATTGTGTCCCCCATCCAATTGCCACAGTGGTTGTAAATCTAGTGAACCAAAAAAAAAAAAAACAGAAAACTTGAAAGTTTAAACAGTGGTCAGAACATGGGGCTTCTAGTGGGTTGGCAAAGAATTTTTGATGACTTGATAAATACAGCAGAAAACCCAAGATGATGGGGATGGGCAGTTATTAATTAGGAGAATCAAAATCGTGTGGTAATTTAATTTTGATAGCATTTAAATACCCTGAAGAGATGAAATCAGCAGTGCTAGAGGGTTAGATAGGCAGACGAGGAAGGAGGGTTAGATAGGCAGGCGAGGAAGGAGGGTTAGATAGGCAGGCGAGGAGGGAGGGTTCAATAGGCAGGTGAGGAAGCTACCTAGAGTGAAAATGGCGACAAAAAGAACAAATTCACGATGTATGTTTGTTGTGATGTGCATGTCTGTACACATGTGTAGGGGACACACTTGTGTATGTGTGTACATACACAAGCACACGTGTTCACGTGTGTGGAAGCCCCAGGTCATCTTCCTCAATTGCTTTCCACCCTATATATGGAGTCAGTATCTCTCACTTGTTGAGGCCAGAGACCAATTCAGCTACTGTAGCAAGCCAGATTGCTCTAGGGATCCCCAGTGTCTGCCTTTATGCTGGGGTTACAGGTAGATCATCACGCCTACCCAAACTTTATGTTGATGCTGGGCATGCAAACCATAGTTCCTCACATTCACGTGTGAGCATTTTACCCACTTATTTGTCTCTCCAGCCTTCAAGGTGCATCTTAAAAGAGATGCTATTGAAAATCAACAACAAAAGATGAGTTGATTGGAGTGAGAGTTCTATGAAGCAGATAGTGTGTCAGGAATTGTGCTCACAATTCAAGAAAATGAAGGAAGTAGAACTATGTCTGTGAAGATGAATTTCTAAATGGTCTTATTAAATGAAAAACATGGAGCCAAATATAGGGTGAAAGCCTTAGATCAGGGAAACAGGGAAAACCACCAGCCAACCTTACCTCACCAACTCTGCAGCTTCCAAATGCGTGTTACTTTCTGTCTACCCACGCCTTTATTGCGTTGCTGTTCTGCCCTCTCATTGGCTATCTTAGCCCAGCTATCTCACTTCCTTGTCACTGCCTGTCTGTACAGACCTCCAGGTCTCTATGGTTGGTACTGGGATTAAAGGCCTGTGTCACCACGCTTGGCTTTGTTCCCTAGTGTGGCCTTGATCACACGGAGACCCTGCCTGCTAAGTGATAAGATTAGGGGCATGTGCTACCACTGCCTGACTTCTTTGTTTACTTAAAATGGCTTTCTATTTCCTCTGATCCCCAGGCAAACTTTATTAAAGCACAAATAAAATATCACCACATGTCTGAATGTGTCCCCTAAAGTTTATGTGCTAGAAATGCTGTCACCAGTACAACAGAACTGGGAGGTGATCGGAGTACAAAGGACCTGCCCTCATGAGGGACTAATACTATGACCACAAGAGAAGGCTAGTTATTACAAGAGTGGTTACCTTCAAAATGACCCCTCTCCCCTTGTTGTGTTACCCTCGTGCTTTTTTGCCCTCACATCATCTGCCATGCAGGTGCATGCTCTTGGATTTCCCAAAACAGAGCACTTAGATTTCCGCACCTTGTGACTGTTCCACTCGCATGTGTTCTTTGCAGCAGTAGAAAGCAGACTCATACAGGTAGTCCTGCAATACACACATAAAGCAGACTCTCTCTCTCTCTCTCTCTCTCTCTCTCTCTCTCTCTCTCTCTCTCTCTCTCTCTCTCTCTCTCTCTGTGTGTGTGTGTGTGTGTGTGTGTGTGTGTGTGTGTGTGTGTTTATGGCTGTGGCTGAGGCTCTAGCTGTGTTTATGCTTTGTGCAGGGGAGAACATGAGCTGGAAAATTGCAAACAAGTATGTACCCAAATAATGAAAAATGATGGCTGATGCCTATAGATGCTGCTGGGAGCCTTTCTGATGCAAATATATATCTAAGTTAGCTCTGCTTTCACCTCAAGAACAAAAAAAATATACATCAAATTTTTTTTTTAAAAAAAGCAACATTTAGAAAGAAACACTGCCACCACAAGCTACAGATTCCATTGTTTCTGGAGAAAAATTCATTTACATCAAATATCTGAAGCTGTCAGTGCACACAAAGACTTTCAAAGCATTTGTTTGGAGCTAATACTGTTCTTTCTATTTATATTCTAATAACTCGTCCACCCCCTTATGATTCTTTGTGAACTAACTCAAGTTTTGGCTCTTCTATACTTTTCTTTTTTCCCCCTGAGACACACTTGTAATCTTTACAGACTTGTTCCAAGAGCAAAGAAGTGATCATTAAAGAATGAAGCATCCTGTGATGATGTGCCTGCTGCTCATTGAGAACGAAATCTGTTCCCACAGTCATGTAAAACTGGAAGGCCCAATGCCATGAAGCTATGGATCAGATTAGATCAGGGAAGATCACAGTCAGACATCATGTCCTAGCCACAACCTTTGAAGTAGATGAAATTCCAAAGCTGAATGAAGCCCAATATTCCTAACTTACTAATTATCTTCAGGAAGAACAATCTTTTTGTGACCCATTTGTGGAATCATGATTTATAATCTTTAAAAACGAAGACAATTGTAAATGGCAGGCACAGAGCTATCATAGTATTAAGAACATGACTTTAGGAAAAAATGAGGCTAAGCAAAACCCAATCTGAAATTAGGATTCAGATGGTCAAGCTCATTGTTAAGAATCTGGAAGGGAACAGTGGGGACTGGAAAGATGGCTCGGTGATTAAGAGCACTGTCTGCTCTTGAAGAGAACCCAGGTTCCATTCCTGCACTTACATGGTGGCTCACAACCATCTGTGACTCCAGTCCCAGGGAATCCAATGCCCTCTTCTGGCCTCTGCAGGTACTGCATGCTCATGGTGCACAGACATACATGATGACAAAACACCTGCATGCATTAAACAAATAAATATAGTTAATGACTGACTGACTGACTGAATGAATGAATGAATGAATAACTTTAAAAAATAATCTGGGTCCATGCAGTACAGGGAAATAAAGCTGAAATCCTATGGAAGGGCGTTCTAGACAGGGACCCCTAGACTAGGGAAAAAACTCAAACCAACACAAGAAAATAAAGTTACTAGTGATTTCTAGTCTTCTCTAGTGTCACACAATAGTAGGTTTTTGAAAGCTAACCCTTAGAGATAGGCTCGAATGGGTTTGAACATTTTTACCTTTAGGTCTTTGTTTGTTTGTTTTTATTTTTGGGTTACTTAATTGTTCTAGCTACCTAGCACAATTCTGCCATCATTCCGTGCACTCTTTCTCTTACGTGTGCACAGCCCATCATGCTGCCAGCGTTCTCCACCAGGGCAACACACTGGCTAAGACTGACGAACCCATACTGATGCTTCATCACCAGGTTAGAGTTTCCATTAGAGACTGAACGGTTGGTGCCAACGATTACAGTCCCGTGCGGCCGAGATGTGCTGCCTAGGAAGCTGCTCTCACATGTTTCCTCTCTCTCATTCCTCTTCAGCCCTTGAGTATCACTGAACCTATGCTGTCTCTGTACTTCTACCTTTTCCAGTATGGCATGTAGTTGAGTTCATGTAACACATAGACAGTTGGGCTGGCTTCCTCATTTAAAAGTGCGAATCTAAGCTTATAGCATATTGCTTCTTCTGGTGGTGTTATATCCTACTCCACTACCCAGCTGTACCATAGTTTATCTGTTCACCTGATATTGACAACTAAGAACATCTTAGTTGATTCCAAGTTTTGTCAAATCTGAGCAAAGCTGTTATAAATAAGCTTCACGCTTTTGTGTGAGGTTATATGAGTTTTGAGTTTGAACTAAAACTCATTTCTGATCCCAAACCTACCAAAGTGGGTTGACATAAAAGTGGTTTTAAACCATCAAACCATTGGCATTTGCTCAAAGCACAAATTTGCTCATGGAGGATATTTGCCTAACCTCAGAAGCAAAGGGAAACCACAGAGCCCTGCTAAAGACGAACTTGGGTTTATAATCGTGCTGTACACACACACACACACACACACACACACACACACACACACACACACACACAGTCCAAAGAAAAATCACAGGAAACTGATCTCCCATAAAGACAGTGGCCCCTGAAATATAAAATGATATCATTAGCATGTATTTTCTAAAGCAGTTAAAATAATGAGCACACACAAAACTAGAACATAAGGGAAATCATGACCAACAGCAGGAAATTTAGAAAAATGCCATTCCTAAAGCGAAAATAAATACAGTCATTGAAACTAAAAGCATTTACACAGAAACAAAGTAAACAATAGAATCAAGAAAGTTTGAAAGTGGAGTAGGGCACTGGATGAAAGGTGCACTGCAGTGACTGTTGCCTCAGTGAGCAATGGACAGATGGAGCCTGTGAAGAGGGATGCAAAGCACAACAGCCATTGCATCTACTCAGAGGTCCAAAGACAAAGCAGAATGTGGGAGACGCAGCAGCTGACACGACAAGGGAAAGCAGAAGCCCTATGTGTCAGTGGGAGACGTGAGCCATCTGAGAAGCTCTACCAGGAGGAAGAGACATGAGATAGAAATGTGGTACCCCTGAAGACAAACCCAGACTCTACTCCAGATGAAGCCACTGGCTGGCAGCATGACTCTGCAGGTGACATAACCTTCTAGCCTCAGTTTTTGTTTCTGAAAAATTATGAGGGCTGCATAAGGTGAAGAAAGTATGCAAAGCACAGGAAGCATACACATAGTAGGTGCTCAACTAGCAGAAGTTGTGTGTTCTGATACCTTTAACACCTGTTTAATACTATAATAAAATCTCTTGATTTTAATTCTGAGTTTCCAGTAGGAGTTTGTAGCCCCATGTTTAACACACATCCTTGTTTTCATACCATTTGTTGACAGGACTAAGTGCCAGGTCTGTCTGTTCCGCTAGCTCTGATTCTCTTAGCCCTCCAGAAGCTAGTCCACATACTCAAAGGTTCTATGACAGGCTTTTCTGCTATTTTCATTGAATAGAGTCTTTGTTTCTAAACTATTGTTTAAACACAAATAAATAACTGGATATGCATGGCTGGATACCTGTTTAACATACATATACATTTATGGGCATGAATACGTATGTGTACATTCATATATATATATGTGTGTGTGTGTGTGTGTGTGTGTGTGTGTGTATTCACAGTTATCATCCAACTTCAAAATCTTTCAAAATTTATTTCTTACCCTCAATATAGATGAATGTCATATAGATGGATGATACTGGTCTTGAATGTGTGGTGCTGTGGGTAATGATGATGCTTTTGACAGTTAATTGCTCATGTAAAGCATAAACATTTTAGTTCATTCTGTAATCTAGTTTTATGACTAGAGAAGAGCCATGATACCACAATCACCCATCATCACCTTTGTTAGAGGTGAGTAAACCCAGAGACATTCAGACACTTCCAGTTTTCTAGCACAGAAGTGATAGAAACCACATGTGTGTCTTCACCATTGTTACATATAGAGAATCCTAAAGATGGCTTGACAGGTCGTGTGCTCAGACTCAGAGCAAGAGGGCAGCAGAGCTAGGAAGTCCCTATCCCCACCTCATTTGTTAACATCTCTTTATTAATTGTGTCCTTACTTCTCCCAGTTTGCCAAGAAAAACCCATTTGCCCACAGTAATACCAGAGCCCATAGCACAGCGATTGGCCCTTGGTAATAACTGTGAACTAAACCTAAGTTAAATGGTGAGTGATGGATGAATGATGGATGGATTACTACACAGTAAATGAGGGTCACAGACAAACCCAAATCAAAACTCAAGAATTCATGAACATATTATCATAAGGATGATCCACCTGATTAGTTACTAAAACAACAAGCCAATTATTGAAGAAAAAAGAATGAGATCCTATTCTTTATAAATCAAGTGCATCCAAAAGGAAAAAAAAGTCAATAAAGTGATTGATACTCTGCTATACACATAGATTGTTGCCTAGCCCAATTGTCATCAGAGAGGCTTCACCCAGCAACTGATGAAAACAGATGCAGAGACCCACAACCAAACAGATCTCAGGGAATCCTGTGGAAGAGAAGGAGGGAGGAAGGATTATGGGAACCAGAGGGGCCAAAGGCACCACAGGAAAACACACAGAACCAACCAACCTGGGCTAATGGGAGCTCACAGAGACTGGTCTACCAAACAGAGAGCTTGCATGGGACTAACCTAGGCCCTCTGCATATATGTTCCAGTTGTGTACCTTGGCAGAGGAAGCAGGGGCTGTCTCTGACTCTGTTGCCTGCTCTTGGGACCCTTTCCTCCTGCTGTGTTGTCTCATCCAGTCTTAATAGGAGAGGAGGTGCCTAGTTTTGTTACAACTTGATATGCCATGACTAGTTGTTATACATAGAAGGCCTGCGCTTTTCTGAAGAGAAGAGAGGGGGAGTTGGGGGAAGAAACTGGGAAGAGAGGAGGGAGGGAGGGGAAACTGTAATCAGATTGGGGAAAATTAATTGATTAATTAATAAAAAATTGATACTTTCTAAATAAATAAATAAATCAGGTACATCTGTGGCCCTGATTCCTCCCAGTCTTTTTTAGTGTTGATGTTCCATCAACTTTTGCTCTATCTGCTTTCTAATCTTAATCACTACCTGGGAGCCTACACTCTATTTAAAGCAAGAATTAGGCAAAACTCCTAGCAGTAGGACTGGGACATCAACACAGGCACAAAACCTTCAATCTACAATCTGTCCTGCCTGCAAGAAGTGCTGGGGTAATGGTGGCACAGAACTTGTGGGAGTGGTCAAGCAATGACTGGTCCAACTTGAGACTCAGGCCACATGAGGGAACCCATGCCAGACACTGCCTGGATGGCCAGGAACAAGAGGCAGGACATCCCAGAGACCAAGGATGGAATCAAACATGATTGTCAAAAAATTAAAGAAATAAAATAAAAAGAAAGTCAGTGAAATGATGATTCCTTCTGATACTCTTAGATCAGTGCCTAGCCCGATTGTCATTAGAGAGGCGTCATCCAGAAACTGATGGGAGCAGATACATAGACCCACAGCTATTGGTGAAATTATTAAGGCCACTCCACGTAGTTAAAAGGAAGATTTATTTAGTGGATAACTTACAAATGAAGGGATAGGTAAGTCACGGGGTCTGGGGAAGGTGTATCGCAGTCCAGCAGTGTTCTCTGGAGCTCTGCTTGGTCAACCTCCACCGTCAAGGGTCCAGGAACCAAGAGAGCACTCGCCTATCCAGATCTCGGGTCCCTAGGTGCCTCCCTTGGCCCCACCTTGTAGGCGTGACAGTTACCGAAGCCTCAATGGGGGTTGGAACTTCCAGATCAAAGCTGGAATGGCTACCCACTACACACAGCCAAACACTAGATGAAGCCAGTGGAACCCCAAAGAAGAGACAAAGGGAAGACTGTGGAAGCCAGAGGGGTAGAGGACTCCATGAGAACATGGCCCACAGAATCAACTAAGCAAGTCTCATAGGAGCTCACAGAGACAGAAATGACAAACAAGAACCTTTATGGGGTCTGAGCCAGGTCCTGTGCATATACCTTATGGTTGCTTCCAACAGTGGGAGTGGTAAGTGGGGAGTATCTCTGACTCTTTTGCCTGTGTTTGGGACCTTTTCCTCCTACTGAATTGCCTCATCCAGCCTTGATAGAAGGGTTTGTACCCAGTCTTATAGTGACTTGTTATGTCTGGTTGATATTCCTGGGAGGTCAGCTTTTTTTTATTTTTTAAGGGAAATGGAGGAGGAATGGATCTTGGAAAGTGGGAAAATGGAGGGGGGAGGAAGTGGAGGGAGGGGAAACTGTGGTCAGGATGTAATGTATGAGAGTAGAATAAAAATTAAAGAATTAAGTCAAAGGCTAGCTGATGTACTGCTGCACCCTTTCCTTGCTTGTCGTTGTTTGTTTCTTTAGCAACCTTTTGCCTTGCCTTTCCATTTTTACCATCAAGTCTTGATAGTAATGGGGACAAAATATAATATTCCTTTGTTCCATTGTTTGCTATTTCAAATTCCATTGTTTTGCTATTAACTTAAAAGAGGTACATGATCTCTAAAGACTTGCGATGATAATGTTTTGACATTGTAATTTAACATGGCAATGTGGTCTCAATAATCACTCAGCAACATTGTTTTGCCACTGTCTTGACATTGTAAAGTGGTCTCTCTAGACTTGCATTTTGCCATTGCCTTGACATTGTAATATGGTCTCTACAGATTTGCATTGAAATTTGTTTTGTCATTGTCTTGATATCATAATGTCCTCTCCATGGACTTCTCTTCACATACATCATCCACTCCAAAGACTTTTATATCAGCCCCATTACAAGAGCAATGTGCACTGTTAACATCCCATCCCTGGGAACTGGGAATGATCTTTCATGGTTTCTACTTAACAGTAAGTGTCGCATCTCATCAATAACTATTTTCAAACTCTTTTATCTCAACTCTTCCCAAATCTCATTCTTGATGCAGAGATTTTTACCAAGAAGCAAAGTGGACAAATTCCCATTAGGTAAAATCTGCCTGCACATTTCTCATTTTTAATATTAAACTCACTCACTTTAAAAGCATTAAAGTGGAGTCAATCATGAGGGAGTTTGCTTCTCCAGCCCATAATAGGGAACTATTGCATAGAGTTGTTCCAACCTGGTATGAGAATGCAGCACAGTACATTAGAAGGGAAAACCTGCTACCTCCTCTGTTCACAAAATATCTTTGTAAATTTTTCCCCTGTTGAATTGCATCACTTCTAACGCTTACTGCCTTCGACAATGCCTCTGCTTATATCATCTTTCCCTAGTCTCACAGGCTCTGAAAGCACTAAATGGATGTAATATCCATTTTTCTCCTTTCTTCTCCTTACATGCATCAACCATATTCTTTTTCTTAGCCATAAAATACATGCATAAACAAAAGTAAAACCTCTAGTGGGACTGTGGGTTGTTTTTTCCCAGAGAAATGGAATCCTCTCATTTGAAGCCTGTAAGGAGAAAGCCCGGAAAGGAAGAGGCTTATGAAGGTCTAAAAAAGTAGCAATTCTGCTGGCCATGTGGTGGTCCACCCCCATCATTTGGATTGCATGGAGCGTGTACATAAAATTTAGTGAATTTTAACATGGCACCGAACATTTGCCTTGGGCCTTGCATGGATTATTGTAGCAACATGATCTCAGAATTCTATAAATTGCTAAGGTGTCCTTCTTTAGGCTGTACAGAGCCAGGGTCACTGCACAAGGTCACAGTCAGTTAAGGTAGAAAGCTATCCTCTTTCTATTTTCCCATCTCAGTGAGATTTGAACCCCTCTCACAAGGACACCTGACTGGAGGGCCATCATTCAAAGAGCACTTAAAAGGGGAATACATAGTTTCGCTAGCTTTTAACTCTGAGGTGTCTTCCTTTAGGTGTGAAGGCAGACAATAAAGCATAGTGATGCTACTGCATCTGAGACTTTGGAGCCAAGAAAACCCAGAAATATTCTCATACCATTAGCAGTTGTTGCAGTTGCTTCGTCCAAGGATGAAGCTGCTTCCCATCCTCACTCGGGCTGGATATCCTCTTCCACTGAGCTGCAGTCCTCACTAATACTCCATCCTGGTTGACCCCACCAACCTAGGGCATCCATTTTCTCTCAGTTTTCTATGATGCTTAGTCCTCCCAATTTCTACTGCCCTCATCTTCTCTGTCTAGGAAAGCAGAAAGAGACTTTCAGCTGGATAGAAAGATGGACATGATCAGGGATGTGATGTTTTATCTAATAGACACACCCTCAGGGTGGTGGAAAAGGAGCCAGACTCAGAAAAATCTAGATCCAGTCACTGTCCCCAGCCTATGAACCCCGTGAAAATTAAGCTGTCTTTTCCTTGTATTCAAATAATGCACATTTAACACATGGAAAAGAGCATCCAGGGGCGCTGGATAGACACTTACTTGCAAGAAGAAGATCCCAGACATCCAACCATCATGAATCTTCTGAAGTTAGCCTGACATTTTCTCAATGACTCTATCATCGTTAAGAACATCAATTATTTTACTAGATTGTATGTCAAAATTGTTTCAATAATTTCTTTTTCATATAATTTTGGACTGCCAGCCACCCTACCTACTTTATGTTGATTATTTTCTTCATGAATTTAACAGAATGTATTGATCATCTACCACATAGCTCACAGTGGTGATGATAAAACTGCATAGAAAAATCTGACAGACAGCACCATGTGCCAGAGACTATTCAAAGTATTTTATGTGCATAGCATATTTAATATCCACATCGGTTATATGATCTCTAATTTGTAAAAGAGGAAAGTAAAGTACAATATCATTAACTTACTCAGTGTCATGTAGGATGGTAAGGGTTGACAGAGCAAGGAATCCAACCCATGCATTCTAACCTCAGAGCCTTAGTTCCAATCACTATGGGCAAGACAAGATTTTCCCAGTGGTGTTTCATCTGCTTCCCTCAGTGGCTCTGAAGACAGACAGGGAAGATATTAGCATCTCTATTGCATCCATAATTAAAGGAGACTTTGTTTCAAAGTGCTAAAAAAGATATTCAAACTTGAGAAGAAAATAATGTAATAGTACTAAAACATCATTTCATGAAATTTCTCTTCTTTAATTCTACACTGTGTTATTCTGGGTGGTTAAGAAACTGCTTTGTAAATTCTAAAAAAAATAAAATTAAACCACCTCTGTATCATTTGTAGCAAGCACCAACCATAACAGTGCAGGGCAACAACACCATCTTCAGTGCCCTTGGGGATGTGGCTACCATACTGGACCAATATGACTTAAACTCATGCCATAGAGACTTAAAACCCAAAATATCCTGTCAAGAATTTGAATCAAGAGACAATAACCACTTGACTGGAGCTGCCTGACAACATAGCACTGTAGAACATACAAGACTATAAACATCTCTCCTTTAAGGATGGGAGTGAGGGTTATAAGCCTCATCCTGAAGAACCAATCATTGCTAAGAACTAATGCAGCCGAGAATGTCTTCATCTGCAAAGATCTGCTGGCAGTAACAACACAGAAACATTTTTAGTTTGTTTACTTGTTTGAGACAGGGACTCCCTATGTAGCTGGTGTCAATGCTTTGATCCTTCTGCACATGTCTCCAAGTGCTGAGTTCAAAGATGTGCACTACCATAGCTGTTCCTCTTAAATTTTCCATGTGTATTTGGTTTGCCCTTTTATGCTCTATTTCCATCCCTGTGCCCATCCTCTATCTATAATGCCATCCACTCTGTATTCTCTCTGACACAGCATCCAGTAAATACCTATTGGATGACTGTCATTTATGACAAAGGGAATCCCGTGTTCTTCGGAAATAATGACCTTATCAATTTGATGATTTTTTAAAAGACCAGAGGAGCAAGTTTATAGTTTCATTTAGCATACTACAACTATATATTGGGATATTTGCTGGAGAGATCTTGGTTCATAGAGTTGGAGGTGGTATTAACATGTATGGTAAGCACTGGACGTATTGTGGAGACTGCATAGATTATTATGAGAGTCTTCATAACCTTGTGTAGGGAGGACCTTATTTGTGTCCTTTGTGTTGTGAAGCAGAAATTCAGGTTTTGGAATATGGCAAGTCTCAGCACACATTCACATTTGGTAATGATGCAGTTGGCTTTATACACCTCAGTAAAAAAAGGATTAGATGAAACCCTTTGACAATTACCCAGCATGTTGTAGATGCTTGTCTTAGTCAGGGTTTCTGTTGCTGTGAAGAAACACCATGACCACAATAGTTCTTATAAAGGAAAGTATATAATTGGGGCTGGCTTACAGTTCAGAGGTTTAGTCCATTATCATAATGGTGGGAAACATGGTAGCATGCAGGCAGAGATGGTGCTGGAGAAGGAACTGAAGGTTCCACATCTTGATCCACAGGCAACAGGAAGAAACTGTGAGCCACTAAGCCTGGCTTGAGCTTCTGAAACCTCAAAGTACACCCCACAGTAACATACCTCCTCCAACAAATTGCACCTACTCCAACAAGGCCACATCTCCTAATAATGCCACTCCCTATGAGCCTATGGGTGCCATTTTTATTCAAACTACTAATTCCCCTCCCTGGCCCCCCATTGCCTTCTAGCTGTATTATAATGGAAGATGTGTTTAGTCCAATTTCAAAAGTCCCTATAGTCTAGAACAGTCTCAAACGTGTTTAAAAGTCCAAAGCCCAAAGTTTCTTCTGAGACTCATGCAATCTCTTAACTGTAATGCCCTGTAAAATCAAAATGAAAAAGCAGATCACATACTTCCAACATATAATGGCACAGAATATACATTACCATTCCAAAAGGGTGGAAAAGGAGCATAATGAGGAAATACTGGACCAAAAAAAAAAAAAAAAAAAAGACTGAAACCAGTTGGGAAATACACTGGACCAAAGAAAGACTGAAAACCAGCTGGGCAAATTCCAAACTCTCCATCTCCATGTCTGATGTCAAAATGCTCTTCAGATTTCCAACTCCTTTCAGCTTTGTTGACTGCAACACACTTTTTTGTCTTGGGCTGGCTCCACTCCCTGTTACCATCTCTCCTCAGCAGATCAAGGCTCTGGCATCTTCAACATTTTAAGATCTCCAAGGTAATCCAGGCTTCACCTTTATAGCTTCACATAATGGCCTTTCTAGACCTCCATGCAGAGACGCTCTTGACACGTCTGACCTCAGTAGCCTTCCTTAGTCATGGAGGGAGATTCCATAACCCCTTTCTTCTATCCTTGACTCTAAAGTCAGAACCTCGTGGCTGAAGCTTCCAAGTTCTGCTGTTTTATAGGGCTGGAATATGGTATCCTGGTTCAGCTCTATTTTCATTAGCTTTCTGTTTTCAATGCATTCTTTTGCCTAAGCTTATGTCCCTTAGCTGTCCTGAAATTTGCTCTGTAGACCAGAGTGAGGTTTGTTTGTTTTTTCTGACCTTGAATTGAGAAATTTGTCTATCTCTGCCTCCAGAATTCTGAGATTAAAGGGGTTCACCATCACATCCAGCTCTGAACTTTCCTTTTCACAAACTGGGAAGCTTAGCTGGGTGAGATGTTACCCTGAGGTCACCACTCCCTTTATTCCATTTAACATCAGACTCTTCTTTAATCTGTTTATCTTCTTGAACACAGGGTTTAGCTCCATTCCACTTCCTGGTGCTCCTTTTCTCCTCAAATTGTGCATTTTGTATTTTTCCTTTCTCAGCATGCTCCTTTTCATTATAAATCTTCATAAGAGTGAACATTAATAACCACATGACAGAGTTAATACTAAGCAGTTTTGAGATTTCCTCTGCCAGCAGAATTAATCCACAACTCTTCAATTTAGTCTCAAGCAGACTTTCCAGACAAGGACCCAAAGCAGCCACATTATAGCCAAATTTCACAAGAATGGTCTCTAGGCCACATACAAATATTCTTCTCCTCTAGGCCACATATAAATATTCTTCTCCTCTGAAACCTCTTGAACTGTATCACTGCAGTTCAAATAACCCTCAGTACCACTGTCTTCCATGTTACTACTAGTATGAGCTATTAAGCTCCACTTAAAGCATTCAACTGCTTTTCTAATCCAAAGTCCCAAAGACCACATTCCTCCAAACAAAAGCATTTTCAAGCCTATCACAGCAATACCTCACTGCTGGTACCAACCTCTGTCTTAGTTAGGGTTTCTATTGCTGTGAAGAGAACCATGACCACAACTGCTCTTATAAAGGAAAGTATTTAATTGGGGCTGGCTTACAGTTCAGAGGTTTAATTCAGTATCATCGTGGCATTAAGCATGGTGGCATGCAGACAGACATGATGCTAGAGAAGGAGCTGAGAATCCTACATCTTGATCTGCAGGCACCAAGAAATGACTGTGAGCCACTAGGCCTGGCTTGAGCTTATGAGATCTCAAAGTATACCCCCTTTGACATACCTTCTCTAACAAAGCCATACCTACTCCAACAAGGCCATACCTCCTAATAGTGCCACTCCCTATGGGCCTATGGGAGCCATTTTTATTCAAATCACCACAATGCTCAACCCATATTGATTTCTCCCTCTATATCTCCTGCCCTGATTTTGCTACATTTAAAATGTACACTCAGAGACTTAGCATTTATCTTGCTACTAATGGCTAGAACCAGTGGGAACCTTCATCTAGAATTTTGCAGATAATCATGTTTAAAACTCATTGATTTTCATTGTTTAAAAAAAAAAATCACCAAATGTTCATTAACATTTCTCAGATACCTCATCTCTGCTGGGGCATCAGAAGCAAAAGGTGGTAGTTTAAATGTAATTGGCCCCTGTAATCTCATAGGGAGTGGCACTATTAGGAGGTGTGGCTTTGGTGGAGTGGGTATGGCCTTGTTGGAGGAAGTCTGTCACTGTGGGGCTCAGCTTTGAGGTTTCCTATGCTCAGGATACTGCCCAGTGTCTCAGTCGAATTCCTGTTGCCTAAAAGGTGAAGCACTCTCAACTCTAGCACCATGTCTGCCTGCATGTTACCATGCTCCCCACCATGATGACAATGAACTGAACCTCTGAAATTGTAAGCAAGCCTGTAAGCAGCTCTCCTCCATGGATTCTGCATCAGCTTCTGCCTCTGTGATCCTGCCCTGTTTAAGTTCTTATCCTGACTTCCTTCAGTGATGAACAGCAATGCTGAAGTGTAAGCCAAATAAATATTTTTCTCCCCAATTTGCTTTGTGATCATGGTATTTCATTGCAGCAATGAAAACTCTAACTAAGACAATGACTTTAACCAATATTTGTCATGATTTTAACAACACAAGTCACCAATAGATGCCTTACAACTCCTAGACATAACTATGCCAATTTTGTATAACTATCACACATCCCTTATTTTTGGGACTGATACACATTTCTTATCTTTCCTTTTTAAAGAGAATGTTCAAATTAGATGCCAGTGACAGAACCGTCATTTAACTTGTAGGTTTAGGACCAAAAAAGGTCAATATGTAATGAGAAAAAATAAAACCAATTCTCCAGTATCTATAATTAATCAATCAAGAAGCTCAGACATTTAAAAAAACAATTACTCACAAAGTGTGTGCAAAAGTAAATGAAAAAGTGTTGAATGAGAAGAGTAGCTTCTAAAAGATTGATGTAATAGAAAAAGGAGCTCCCTGCATTTCAGCCAAAGTTTAACATTTGGTTTTCACTCTGCACTGTCCAGTTTTACAGTATGGAATTCCCAGTAATATCTACATAGCAAGAGCAAAATATCAGTCCAAAACCACTAAATGGATGTGAAAATTGAATTTTTCCAGTAAGTGATAATGTAAAACCAAATGCTGGTACCCTGCAGAGTTGGATACCAGAGGGGGAACGTTGTCTGAAGATGTGGGTTGCAGCCACATCAATGCAGCAAACTGTGATTACAAAAATCTGAGGAAGTACTCTACTAATGTGGATGAACAAGGGCAAAGGAAATTTCCCTTCATGGCTGAGATGTTAAAGATCAAAGTAAACATAACAAGAAAGTTTGTCTTCCTGCCACCACACCATGCCGCTAACAATGCTCCCACACAGAAGATGTGCGGTAACTGAAGAACACAGCCTTGCCTGTGTGGACCCCTCACTCACAGAACAGGGCAGAATGGCCCCAAAAACAAGCACTGGGATATTATGGACTTTGCTCCTTTATTCTGCCAGAGAATACATATGATTAAGGTTGAGTATGATCATGGAATGTCTTATATTTTCATATGCGTTATAAGACATGGTCCCAAATGATCTTAACAGATTAAAGACCGTCCACTATGATAACGAACAAACAATGAAGACTTATATTTGCAAGAATATAGAGTAGTATGCTTTTCTTGTTGTTTTCACATGTGCCGTCTCACTAAATCACATCGCAATGCTGTGACAGGCAGATTATTAACATAACCCCCAGTGCCACAGATATGCTCATAAAAATTTGGGGAATTGTGCATAATCATACACTGGGTATACAGTTTTATATGAGAACTTAGACTTTGCAGTTTTTTAACTTCTCATTCTACAATTGTTTGCTTGTTTTCTGTTTTCTGAGACTAGGACTGTAGCTGAATCTGGCCTTGAACTCCTGACCCTCCTGCTTGGAACACAGCCATATGCCACCATACCCGGCTTATTCTGCTTTTGAAAGCTCTGAATAATAGATGGCTCATATGATATACATGAATAGCTTTCCCCCCTTTCCCCACTTAAATGATGCAACCACCCCACAAAGTGCATCATGACCATTTTTACCTGTTTTATATGAATGAAAAAATGTGGCATAGAGAAGTTTATTTTTTGCTAAAATCTTGCATCTGCCAATAGGAGAATTCAGACCTGTTACAAATCTTTTGTTTGTACACTTCAGGGTAGGCCCTATGCCCAGTAGTGGTTGGCCAACACAAAACAAGCTCAAGGGTATTGTTGTAGCTTTTTTTTATCTCATGCTGTTTTGTTTAGACATTTTTGTCTTATTGTTTGTGTGTGTGTGTTGTTTTTCTTGTTGTTTTTGTTTGTGTTTAGAAAGAGAGAGAGTCGGGCATGGGTTGTGTGGTTGAGGAGGCAAGAATCTGGGAGGAGAATGTAATCAGAATATATTGTGTGAAAAATATTTTTCAATTAAAAAAAGAAATACTTTGTGTGTATGTTGGGCAAGAAGACTCTAGAAACTGGAAACTGGAGCACTTGAAATATAGTTCAGTGGTGAATCACTTGCTTGGTATGCATGAGGCCACGGATTCAAACCCTAGTACCATAAAAACAAATAAAAACGTTTCAGAATAATTCACAATCTGGAGGAGTTTATTATTTCTCATGCTTAGAAATACAGCATTTTCTGAAGTCTTATAAACTAGATGAGGAGACAATTATTAGCAGAGGTAAGGGTGGCTTTGGTAATGGAACCCGTACCTGACACTGCTTGGGTAGGTGACAACCTGAGATGGAGACTAGATAGCCCAGGGACCTAGAGTAAAACCAAATACTATTATTTTAAAAAAAAAAAAAAAAAAAAAACAGAAAAAAGTAGCAATATCATGACTCCTAATGTCTTTCTGCTACACTCATAGATCAGTACCTTGCTCAGTCATCATCAGAGAAGCTTCCTTCTGCAAGCAGATGGGAACAAATACAGAAACTGATGCCAGACACTGTACAGAGAATGAGAAATCTTGTAATTCTCACTCCTTTATGGGATGTCTCCAATTAAATCCCTCCCCTCAGGGCTCAGGGAACCCTGTGGAAAAGGACATGGAAAGAGTGTAAGAGTCAGAGGAGATGGAGGACACTAAGAAAAGGAGGTCCTTTAACTCATTGTGTTCAGAGCATGTATGAATTCAGAGACTGAGGCAGCATACACTGGTCTTTTGTTTTATCATATCATATCATATTATATTATATTATAATCCCTCAGAAGACTATTTGTTTTCTAATGAGAGACAAAAAGGGAGTGAGTCTGGAAGGGAGGGGAAGTGGAGAGGAACTGGGAGGAGTAGAGGGAGGTAAAGGGAGGAGAAACCATAATCAGGATATATTGTGTGGGAAAAAAAATCTATTTTCAGTGAAAGGAGGGAAAAAGGTAGAGGGTCCCTATCAGACAAATAACATGGCAGTTAGTCCATCAAGGCAAAAGCATGGTATATAAAGGGACATGAAATACAATTAGATTGAAATCAGTGAGTGAGAAGTCTGTCACGTTTGGGAAAGTTTCTACTTTGTCTTTGGAACTGAGAAGCTATTGGATATAGATGCTAATATGTTTTTATATTATTTTTTTCTGTTTTGTCTTTGAACCCTTTCATTTCCTCCATGTGTTTATGAGAGAGGACTACTGAAGTGAGGACAGAGTGTCTGGAGATTATTGCAAAGGTGTGGAGAAGGGAAAATGAATTAGGAACTGCAATAGAGATGAAATCCCAAATAACTGCCCTCATTTTTTTCAGATGAGAAGAGTGAAAGGTGCATTTGGGGTTTATGCTGTGTTTCCAGTCAGCTATTATGACCAGTGGGAGCCATCACATACATAAATGCTGTTGGATGTCTAATATTCAAATATCTTCTCAGCTTAGACACTCTTACGAACTCTTCTTCCATGCCCCACGTCTGAAGTTTCAGAAACTCCAAATGCCTCTGCGTGTCCAACACATCTGACCTCTGAGCCTTTCCACATATTGATCCCCCCTCCATCATGGAATCTTTCTCAAGAATATATACTCTATCTATCTTCATCTCTGAAGACCATTGCCGTTTGCCCCAGTATGTAACTAGACTGCCCATTGCCATGTGTGTATCTACCACATTAATTGCATTACACTGGCATGTATAACTGCTCTGACTCCGAAGAAGCCTGCAGCTCAGTTATCATCATCTTCACATCCTAGAAGCTTACAAGCTTAAGTACTCTGTAGAGTTTACTGAATGAACACACTGCACACCGTCATTACTGATTCTGTAATTACAGTACAGGGAGAAACAGGAAGTCAAGAATCTATGTACCTCAATCATTTCCTGAGTTCTAAAAGGTCCATAACAAATTACAAATTGGGACTTCGCAGGCCTGTGTGGAAAGAAGATGGGTGGTCTTGCATGTTGAGTTATGCAAATAGTTTTCACTTCTAAAACCCAACTTCCTTCCTACCTTGTTGCCCAAGGCTTGATATGCCTTCTGTTCTGCCTTGATCCTTTTTCAGACTGGTTATGTGATTGCCACATCCCCTAACACCCTTATTTCTCCCTTCCCTGGGCTGTCCTGTGACCTAATTGAGCAGCTGAGCAGAGTGGCTGCCTCTGCCTCACAGTGGGAGTCTTTGGAACCTCCCTGTCCCCTCCCCTGGACAGAGACTAAGGCTGCTGACTGGAGATGCATATTTGTTTTCAGCCTGATTAATATGCCAAGGGGGTGGAAGTTGGGAGGAGAGCATTTCTTGGAAGACTTTCCCTCTTTGGTGCCTACATCACATCTACTTTCATCAGACCAAATACAGAAATGTGCCTGCAGCATATACGTGCACCATGTACATGCAGTTCCTTCAGAGACAGAAGAGAATGTCAGAGCTCCTGGAACTGGAGTTACAGATGGCTATAAACTGAGTGCTGAACACTTCCTCTTTGTCATTGAGCCATCTCTCCAGACACAAAATATTAACAAATTTGAGAGAGAAACAAACTTCAGGAGAGAGGGCCTTTTCCATAATTTATACCATTGTCTGTCTTAGTAACTGTGATGGCATAAGATGGTTAGCAGGACCATTAACAACTTGGTCTCTAAAGTGAAAATCAGCTAATAAAAAAAAGTTCTGCTCTTAGGAAAATTCTTTTACTTTCATGCCCCTATGTTGTGTAGCAGTATCTTCTTAAGTCAAAAACCTTCCAGAATGGAAACTCTTTAAGAATAGGATATAAAAGGGGCAATGAAACAACAGGAAATTTTAAAATGAGATGTGTACAAAGAGGTAAAAATGCAGGATGTTCTGAAGGGAGGTGAAACACTCCATTCTGCAAGGAAGCTCACTAAGACAGGAAATAAACAACTCAAGATAGCTTCAGGAAGTCCCTGAAACTGACCAGTTTCACTAGGCCCCTCCCTCCCTGGGAGTATGTAAGCAGTAAAGACTGATGTGTGTGTCACTTTCAAACAGAGTTCTTAGAAGGGGCTCAGATGAAACAGCCTGGAAGAACTACAGACCAGCCACTCAGCTTAAAAGAAGCAAAGGCCCACTGAGCTGCCTGGAATGGACATTCTCCAACCTGTTGAGCTTTCTGCAAGTTGTGAAGTGAGTTTCACGTTTCCAGCTTTTGTGCACTGTCACCCATGCTGGCCTGGGCTTCAATGTAACTGTCTTTGAGTCATTTCTGCTTTCGTAAGTAACCTCTCACACATATTCCCATAAATGACTCCAATAAAACTCATTGGTTCACCAAGTTGAACTTTAGTGCTGTCTGAATTTTGGTTCCCTAGTCAGTTCCCTATCTTGGGTGAATAGTAATTTGTTCATGTCTCCCCAAAAATAATGTCTCACAGCATCCTAATATGCAGATTATGCAAGTACCTTCATTATAGATTTGTTAAGAGAATTGAACGATATAATACATATGGGATATGTGAGTGACTGTCTGATAAGTAATTTGTATACCCAATCTATAAACATTGTTAGTTATTCTTTAGAAGCTTTTAACTTTTCTAGAAATAGCCATTAGAATGTAGCATGTATTCCTTTGTATTAGGCCTTAACATTAAGTATTTGCTACCTTCTGTGTCTATTATAAATGCTTGATAACATGTAATTAACAGGTCAAAGGAAACTTTTTGTTCAAACAGCATGTTACCATGTAGAAAGTTCTACTATCTACTGACCATGGTGGTTCTAAATATTTTGACTCTTCAAATAACAAAGCAGATTCTAATCCTTTTGTCCTTGAATGAGCTCTGGCCTTAGTTATTCCCTATTAACAATGGAATGTGGTAGTGATTATTAACACTAGGTGACTTCTAAATACAGGTAAGAAAAAATATGTCTACATATGGTTCTCAGTACAGGCAACTCCCTTCACCTCTGGGTCTCCAAGCAGGAGACAATGTGTAAAGGACAAATAAAGAGGATAAAGGATGCCCAAGAAGCACATGACTTTTTAGCTTCACAAATATTTGAGCCTCTGGGTCAGCATACAAAGCTCTAGTTGAGCTCAACAATCAGTTATTTATGAGTAGACCAGATACAGCTGTTGCAACCTCCCAACTCAAATTGGTTTGTGGGTAGAATAACTATTGTTTTAATTCACTATATCTTGGGGTGCTTTGTGGTGCTTCAATAGTTGGTGGCTGTCTTAGTTAGGGTTTCTATTGCTGTGAAGAGACACCATTACCACAGCAACTCTTATAAAAGAAAATATTTAATTGAGGTGGCTCACTTACAGTTCAGAGGTTTAGTTCCTTATCATCATCATGGTAGGAAGTAAGGCAGCATACAGGCAGACATGATGCTAGAGAGGTAGCTGAGAGTTCTTACATCTTGATTCACAGGCAACAGGAAGTGGTCTGGACAGTATCTTGAACATATATGAGACCTCAAAACCTGCCTTTACAGTGACATACTTCCTCCAACAAGTCCATACTTATTCCAACAAGACCACACTTCCCATTAGTGCCACTCCCTTTGGGGGCCATTTTCTTTCAAACCACCAAAGTGTCCATGTATATGAAATGTTTTGTTTATCAGAAGGGCTCATAGGTACCCAATTGGACTGACGTTGGAGCCGTAATTGTGTTGGATCTTTGGAAGAGCATTGCTAAAACATTAGCACACTGGAACATTTTCCTATAAGTAACATCTTTCTGTATTTTCTGACATTTAAATATAAGATAACTTGACGTTTTTAAAAAGTAAAAACCAAACTCATACAGGTTATGCTGTTCTTCCCATAATTTGAAGCAAGACACCATGGGCTCCACTAGGAATTTGCTGGCCTGCTTTGCTGCCCAGCTCTCCCACCCACCCACTCTGGAGCATTTTCTTAGCATATTGTAGCTGCCTGGAGTATTGTTTCTATTACATTGGAAGTTTGATGACTGTCCATCCCTTGCAGGCCACATTTTTCTTGACATCATGCGTTTTTCTGTTATTCATTTTTTTTTTGATACATAGAAACTGGCATGTCCTCAATTCATCAAATCTCCCTCAGTTTTTTGGTTTGTTTGTTTGTTTGTTTGCAGTTTATTACGTGGATCTTTTACTGCCAGATATAGGTGAGTGGTTCTCTATCCAGAGATACTGGTGTCAGGACAGCGTTCTGAGACTGATTGAATTTCTCGGAGTGGAGGCTGCATCTCTTGTCAACTTGAAAATACTCCAAGCTAAGTCCTTTATACTGCTCTGTTTTTATTTGAAGTATGGACAGTCTTTCAGTGGTTAAGTGTGGCTTGTCCTTCCATGGTTAAGTATGCACTGTCCTTCTGTGGTCAAATCCTGCCACTGTATCACACTCTGAATCACACCTACAAGAGGCCTGCTGGTGGTGGAGGCAAGTTAGTCTTTCTATTTCCACTTATGACTTATTATCTGATCTATAGTGTCATTGAGTATTAGGGGGTGGAGGTGAGCAGATGATAAAGAAGGCAGGCAAAATGAAGCAAGACTTTCTCCCCCAGGTATCCAGGTTGATCTGAATGAACTTCCCAGGGATTTCCCCTTTGACCACCTGTTACCCCTGTATCAACTTGAATACCTAAAGGAGCAGCCTGATCCCTGCAGCACAAGACTAAAGATTTTCCTGTGGCTTTGTCTACCCTGAAATCTGACACAGAAGAGGGAGAAATGGTGAGTTTTGTTGTTTTTAACCTGACCGTGAGATAAATGTTGCAGAGTCTTGGGAAGGATGCTCCCTGTCTTGACATCCAGAGAACCTACTTTTTCTTATATGAACCTCCCAAATGATTTTTGTAGTCCTGTGCAATTTTATCTGCTTCTTCATTTTTTTTTCATTTGGCAAAATAGGCAATTAGACCTCATTCATGTGGGAAAACAAATTAAGCTTCATAAAAATAAATAACCTAACACAGGGTACCCTTCAAGCACAGGCACACAATAGTTTCCAAACAGCCTCGAGTAGCTGAACCTGCACTCACAGAGGCATCTCAGAGTTCTTCCTGGCTGGGTAGCTTTAGTTAATTTACATCACCTCTCTTCACTGCTGCTTCTTTGTCTGCAAAAATATCAACCTAAGAGGCTTGTGATTAAAATCAAGTGAGGTGTCCAAGTCTAATGAGAAAAACATCAGGAAAATTCCAGTGAAGGGACATGATACAAAATACCTGACCAATGTGTTCCTCAAAACTGTCAAGGTCATCAACGACAAGGAGAAACCGAGAACCTGTCACAGCTAAGAGAAGCCTAAGGAAAAATGACAACTAAATGTAATGTGGTATTATGGATGTAATTCTTGAACAGACATTGGGTTTAAAAAAGGAAAAAGGAATAAAATAGAAACTTTAGTTGACAGCAATGCCATATTGGTTTAATGATTATAACAAAGGTAATGCTAATTCATGATATTAATTAATTCGAAGGGAAGTTGGGCTCAACTTGTATGGGAAATCTCCCTGATACTTTCTCAGTTTTTCTGTGAATGTTAAAGTCTTTCACATGAAATGAGGTAGTGTAGAAGCACAAGGATGATGCTCGATCAATGCAGCGATCTTCCCTGAGTGAGCAAAAGCAGGCTTTGTCAGAGGTTCTGCCCTGGTCTTTTCTCACTGACTACACAAGGAATGGAGAATTCCCTATGACCTTATTTACCAGTTTCCATGGGTGGGAAGAGTTACAGGTTTGTGTGTGTGTGTGTGTGTGTGTGTGTGTGTGTGTGTGTGTGTGTGTGTGTGTTGGTGGTGGTGGTTTTTTGTTTTTGTTTTTTTAAGTAAGTCTAATTTTCTTGGAATTTGAAGACTAGCATTTGAGGTTGTTTCTGCTTTATGTAAATGATTTTTGTCAGACCTCATGAGAGAGTCCTTCTGATTCAGATTCCTGGAAAATATTAGAAAGCCTTATACCAGCTCACCATACCAGCAATGATTAGCTATGTAGAAAAAAAATCACTTCTGTTCCCTACAAAAATTTCTTTGGTCCGTTAAAAATATTTTTAAATTATAAACAAGACACATGGAAAAATATTTCTAAGCACTTTTTCAGAAATGAAATAGGTAGCTGGTCACGTGCCTAGAAGAAGCATGATTTCATTTCCTTTTTTGTGCCAAAAACTTATATTCCAAAGATGAAATGATCAAAAGATTTAGATTTTTCAAGAACAAATTAAAATTAGAAAATTTTAAATCCAGATAGTTTTCAAAATACATGGAAGGTTTTAGTTTATGAATTATATAGGCTTGCAAATAAAATTTTCCACTACAAATTAATGGCTCTACACAAAACTGAAAGGATTGCCCATTACGTTAGATACCTCTCCTCTTGTGTGTGAAATGTTCTTTTTGCATGCACATTATATTTAAATTGGTAGAATATTAAGGTGTGAGATACCTTTCCTAAGCCAGGAAAGGCACCCCGGTTTCCTGCATGCTGTCCTCCATTAGAAAATCACACTAAATCTTAAAGCAGTTCATCCTGAAGTGGGATGTGCTGATATGCAGGCAGAGTGTTGCTCAGTGGCTGCTCTGCATTCCCACACTGTGGGAATCTGGAGTTCGGCGGCGTCTCCCTGCTGAGGTCTTTGTCAGGCAGCATGCCCGGTGTGTCTCAGCCCAGGGTTTAAGATTGCTTAGCTGCATTAACACATTTGAAAACACTAGTCTGATCACTAGTCTCTAAGTGCTTTCATTCTCTCAAGTACAAAACAGACATAATTGAATATTTACTACATCTTAGAGAAGTGCGCAGCTTTCAGAACCCTGGAACATTTAAGAGGCTCAGGTGAAAGATTAAAGAATTAAGTGTACAAACCGTCTTTCTTAATTTTGATCCAAATGCATGATAGTCACTGAAATGTAATACCTAGGTAACGTCGCACGATTGGGTGAATTGCACGGATACCTTCGAGTGCTCCAGACAGAGCTAATGGGAAGCACTTCACCTCCTCCTGTACCATGTAGGAGCATCAGGGAAACAGTAAAGATGACATTTTATAATTCTGCTTTTTCCTTTAAAGCAATCCTCTTTCTTGTTGATCAGACTGTACTTAGCCATCATGTAAGTGAATAATTTACTTAACCCTTGCTAAACAGAATAGGAGGAAGTGGTCATAACAAATAAAAAAAAAAGACAATTTTAATTCTTGAAACTCTGA